>NW_027468564.1:39888753-39961253 GCF_046254945.1 Alosa pseudoharengus | reverse complement strand
CATATCATGCTGTAACTAGGTTTTCTTTTATTTTGAGGTGGTTTCTTACCCTTATGCACCCTTCATATTAGGCTACTATGTCATCCAAATTAATTTGTAGATTTTGTACTTTTGCATCACTTCACACAATCTAATAACACCTTGTCATGGTCAATCTTTACTGTAAATATAGTTATCGCGAGGGGAAAACCTACAAAACGGTAACTAACGTAGGCTAAGTTGTAGGGGAGAACCGGCATAATTGTAACACTTTTTTATTTTTCCAATTCAAACTCGATTTACACAAAGACGATAGACTTGAGAGATGTGAAATTTGACCAGAACAGAGTCGTACATGTCTACTCCATGAACGTTGAAACAGAATTTAAAAAATATGTTATAGTTTGTCAATAATTTAACTTAACAGGGACATGTAGCCTACCTTTGTTACAACCTTGACGCAGCCATAAAAAAGTGCGGTACAGTTGTAACAGTATAGCGTCATGAATGTAACAGTGCTAAAATCGTGAATCCTATAACACATTTTAACACAAAACACTGCTGGGTTAAACAAACAGCATCTGTTTTCATATAAAATCAACAAAAAAAGTCCTAGGCTACTCACCAAACACTCTGATGAAGGTCGCCTTGCAAACGGGCACTTTCTCCGGGTGACTGTTGCACAGAAGATTGTACTTGACAGATACGTTCCGGTCTTTTTGCTTGTTTATGTCCTGGACTTTTGGACGCTTCCTTTTTACTTGTGTGATGTCCAGGAGATGGAGTATGGCCTGGTCCTGGTCAACCTTGTTTGTTTTTTCATACAAATAGTCGAAATTTTTTAGATCGTCCGGCGACAGCTTCTCGGCCTGACAGAAACCATCGGCCTTTGAGTGTTGACATCCCACTGTTGGTATTAACGCCCCACGTGTGTGAGTGACGAGCCTTCTTTTTTTGTTGTTTTTTGTGATTTTCTTTGTCCAGTCGTTGTTTTCTACCCCCAGGTGTAGGTCTCACTGGCTCATCGAGGCCATCGAAAGTGTTCACACGGTTTAAAGCACTCATCTCGATGAATGAATGAACATAAATAAAGCTCTGTTCAGAGCGCCGCCATGTTAGATTGCATAGAACGTTCGCCGAATTCTGATTATTCTGATTAGCCGAGAGGATGTATCGCGCTTAGGATAAAAATAGGTTAGGCGCTTATCGCAGTTTGGAAAAGAGCTGCATCTTGCAGTACATTTTAAACAAGGAAATATAGCGATCTGGCATGAAACATTAAAGGAGCAGTAAATAGGTTCACTAAACAGCAAAATTATCGCGTTTTGGAAAAGAGCTCTTCATATATATATATATATTTTATATACTTTCAATACAAGAAGGCTAACATCAATATTGAACTCATAATTGCTTTTCAAAAATATCATTGGCTGGCCCCAGCCGTGGCGCAACTGGCTGGGGTACCTGCACTGTACGCCGGCGACCCGGGTTCGATTCCCGCCCCGTCGTCCTTTCCGGATCCCACCCTGACTCTCTCTCCCACTTACTTCCTGTCACTCTCCATTATCCTGTTGCATTAAAGGCATAAAAGCCCAAAAAAAATTCACCTTATTCAGCCCCGTCCATTTTTAAAAATTCCACGTTGTCTTTAAACTTCCTGTCGGCTAGCTACGTCTAGTTAGCTTCATTGGGATAACACGGCAGAAGAGGATAGAGAGGCTAACTTACAGAACAGCCGCTCCAAAGTCAGTTTTTTCCTAACTTCAGATAGTTAGACTTCAGATAAGTCACCAAAATCCTAAATAAACGTTCCTAACTTTAGGATGACCCATAATATATGATGCCAGTCATCTCGATAGAGCTCTGCTATCTCAATGTATCGCAATGGATGTACTGCTCAATCGGAAGTTCAGAGACAATGTGGGCAAGCTAGCGCCCCCATGTTTGCGCGCGGAATAAGGTGAATACAAAAAAAAAAATCATTGGCTAAAAGACTTCAATCGATGCTGCATGAATTTGCCACATAGGCTACCTGTGTGTGATAGAAGATTGAAGATGGAGAGGGTGGAGAAGCTTGAGATGCAAGAATTTAAAATTATTAATATTGTACTCCAAGGAAAGCTAATAAAATAAGCATTTGGGGAGGTTCGCACGGTAAACTGTTCATTAGTTGCATTTATTGTTATCTGCATTACATATATTTAGTGACATAGTAACACTGACATACTGATAATGAAATACATTATCAACTGTACATTGTCTATATTTTCTAAAACTGATAGTTCCGGTCCTTGATTGTGATTGGCTGAATCGCGTTCGATGCCGTTGTAAAATCCAGCACAAACATACACCTTGACCGTATTCCGTTCTATATTACTGCGCTACCATAACTTGATACAAAAAGTTAAAGTAGCTGCGTCTCGACATTGCTTGGCAACCATTCAGATAGAGGAAATATATTTCTTGGTGGAAGAATGATTATCTATGAATACATCGTTACATTTCTCGTTGCTTTGCCTTTACTTTATGAAACTTTGCCAGGTATTTATAGCAACAGTTTTAGATATATATTATGTATATAATATATTAATTTATTATACGGCTCTTCACAATGCTAGTAGAACGCTCCATTGACTTGAATGGGATTTCCCAGTTCTAGCGGTAAATAAATTCATGTAATTACCGCTGCAAACATATAATTACCGCTGTCAATGGCAACAGGTTTTGTGCTTCTGATACGTCTTTCATATCACTACGTAAGGACTGGAACTTCATTCAAACGTGAAAGCATACGGTTGATCAGCTGTGTTCTAAAGAATGTTTGATTCAAGTTCAGCAGCGTGTGTTGTTGCAAACTATTTGTTTCTCAGCAAATGCCACGATGAACGGTAACAAATAGGCTAGGTTATGTAGGCTAAAGTCATATCGTGGGGAGTTTATTATTTCATTTTGGCAAGTAGCCGTATAATAAGCGGGATAATGTATAGAACGCTGGTCATTACTGTGAAAATAAGTCCCTCCTCTGCGCGTCGGGGTCTGGTTCGCCCTGTCGGGACTTATTTTCCCAGTAATGACCGGCGTTCTATACATTATCCCTTACATATTTTGGATTATTACCTTTTATTTTACATTGTGTGGGGTAGGTCACCAATGACTGGGCCTTTTATTTTGAAACCGCTTTTTATTTTAAAACTGTTCCTACCGCACCGTTTTCAAACAGAACAGTCATTAACATGAACATAGTGAAATGAAACAACACAGAATATTGAAACAATACAAGAACAACAAATTGGATGGCTAAACATTTATTTTAATACACGGTGCATCCACACATGTCCATGTTAATGCACGGTGCCTCCAGCAGTTCACAGCAGAAGCTGTGTGGTTGTGCTCTGGCTGTGTTGTCTGAAGCTCTAAAATGTGCTGACTCATTCTGAGTTTTTCAGCAACGGTCTCCTCGTTGAATTTGTTTCTAAACCCTCTCCCTGCCTTTTTTCTTTCTCCTCTTTCTTCATTTCAGGCAATGGTGGCCTGTTACCCAGGCAACGGGACTGGTTACGTGCGGCACGTGGACAACCCGAATGGCGACGGTCGCTGCGTCACCTGTATTTATTACCTAAACAAGGACTGGGACGCTAAGGTGAGCGAGGGCTAACGAGGTTTCGGTAGTCTTGCATTTCCCCTTTGGCTGTGTGTCGCAGCACGGAACCACTTGAGGTCATAATGGGTTCAGTTTCCTTGGAGACTGTGCTTAAAAATACATGCCCTCCCTGTAATGTTTTTTTAGGGAAGGCTCTCTATGTAGACTCCCTATCATCAGTGTATAGTCAAGCTGCTTCTTTCTATTTGAACTGTTAACAGAAAAAGGCTTGTGGACATGTGTAAAATGCATGACGAAAAGCATTTGTCACAGTCACTCTCTTGTTTCTCTATTTTTGTCAAAAGGAAAAGGCAAACAATTTAATATATTGACATTAAAAGCAGATCTGGCCACATACAAACTTTCTGCACCTGTTGAACGTGCATGATTTTCATAAAAAACATATTTTCCCGCCGACAGACATGGAAGGTGAGCTACCAGTATAGTTCCAGGTCAAGGCTATACATTTCATTAGCGTTACCGTGCAAACCGTGAACTACACTCATATCCATTTTCTAAATAAAACCTTTGTGAGGCGTTCTTTTAGCTTAACGTGTTGGCTACCCTCTCCCCCCCCACACACACACACACACACACACACACACACACACACACACACACACACACACACACACACACACACACACACACACACACAGCCACATGCCGTAAACCCCTTCATCTCAATGCCTCACTGCACTTCAAGCCTCCTTCCTCGCAAGCTGATTAGACCTACAATGGATTGGTGTGGTCGGTGGGGGCGAAACATATCCCTCTGTAAACAACCAGTGTTCTAATCCCCTTACCTCCCCTAACACTAACCATGTATGCCCCCACCCTCCTACACACACACACACACACACACACACACACACACACAAAACCACCCCTTCCCCACCGTCCCTGTCCTGAGCACATACCACCCCACTGCAGAATTAGAAACAGGAACATGGACAGTACTCATCTCTACTGACCTCTCACACCTGGCCGTCTGTGCCCTCTGCTCGGTGTTTTCATCGTGCGCTTTAGCTCCTTTGCACTGACTACATGTCAAAAGGTGTGTTTGTTCTTTGGACTCGGAGCTATGCCTACTGTCTTCTCCCCAACCACACTGTGCGTCGTGGGACATTGTTTACCACAGTCACATACATCTAGTGCTCATAAAACAGAGAAACTACATGGACTGAAATGCCTATGGTGTGATCCAGTTGTCCAAAGTCGCAAAACGACGTGACCGCACGCCCCCATAAACTCGTCTGACGAGAAGTGATCTCATACAAATCAAAGGACCCCCCAGTTCACGGCAAGTTCTTACGACAAGGAAGTTGCGTCTTTTCACAAGTTACGGGTTGTCAAGCCCGTGTACAAATGTACAAACCAGCATGTACAAATGGAACGCATGACTATTTCCTGTCTGCCTAGTTGTGGGAAAGTGAAATAACCTATGGGATGCATTTTTGATTATATATCGCTCCATAGCCATTGAGATAATTAAGGTCTTTAAGATGCGTTTTGGGGCATAAAGGACTGGACTGTGAGATTGGACTGCTTCTCTAAGCAGGCTTTATTTTCCCCATGAGCCTACTCTGACATCCTGTGTAGCCTTGTTGTGCGCTCGCTCTCAGAAGATGTTTATGGTTGCACGTTCAGACAGATTAGCCATCTAAACTTGGTGCCATTTGACAAGTGTTGATTAGCGTATTAGCTTGTCTGTTAACTGCTAACTGGTGGGCTATTTTGGGCTGTGTTGTCATCTTCAATATCCAGCCTAAGAGGTCAATGTCAATGTCTAGGTTGTGTTCATTGTCACCTGGTTAGCACATAAGACACACAGTCCACACAGGCTCAATCCCAAAGTCTGAACTCACAGACTCACAGACTTTGCTGCGCATTCTCGCGAAATTCAGAAGTGTTTAGGGCTGTCCCAATGTCGCATTTCAGAGGGAGTAAGGGTTTGAGTACACACTTACCGAGCCCTTTCCATGAGTCTGCATGGGTGCAAACTTCACTTAAGTATAGTATAATATATATTAGGGCTGGGCGATAAAACGATAGCGATATGTATCGCAATAGACATGTACTCGATATCAATAAAAATGTGTTCGATAGAACATTCGATAATTAAAAGCAACACACACCTCCCGCCTTACGTTGTCCATAAATAAATAGGCTAAATATATCTTGCATTGTAGCTAGTATGTGCAACTCTACCAGAGTAGACAATAGAAGTAGGCCTACCTCAACACAGACTCTCAATGAGTCCTTGCCCCGTGCACTCTCTCTCTCTCTCTCTCTCTCTCTCTCTCTCTCTCTCTCTCAAACTCAACAGGCGCATCCCTCCTCAGCATGCACATGTAATCCAAACATTCACAATCGTGCAAGACGACTGGCTAAATTGCTATTAAATCCGGTTAGCTGCGCGAATTTGTTCAAAACTGTTGCATTCAAATTGACTGGTAAATTCTAATCATCTCAATCCCGATGCAAATGGAAAAGTATTTTCCAAGACTCAAACGGGCCTGTCCCAAGGAGAAAAAGTATTCATTTGAAACTTAAACACACGTGGGGAAGTCTAACCAGTAGACTATGATAAACTAGCAAATTCAGCTACTTTGTTTACAATATTTCCAGGCTTCAACCAGTGCTGCTCATTCAGACTTATGTGTACATTTAACTATTTGAGTGTTTTTCATGATTGTGTTGCTATTTCTTTTCCCTGTTTGCTTTGATTGATAACTGAGGTGATTCAAATCAGAGGAAGGTTAAGTTTAAAATAAAAGTGTTTAAATTTAACTTTTTTCCCCTTCTGGTCCTTATCTGAAATAGATTTTTTTTTTTTTTTTTTTTTTTAAATCAATAATTATCGATATCGACTGATATGAAATACTTATATCGTGATACAGTTTTCAGCCATATCGCCCAGCCCTAGTATATATACTCTTGATGAGGGAAATTTGGTCTCTGCATTTATCCCAATCCGTGAATTAGTAAAACACACACAGCACACAGCGAACACACAGTGAGGTGAAGCACACACTAACCCGGCGCAGTGAGCTGCCTGCTACAACAGCGGCGCTCGGAAAGCAGTGAGGGGTTAGGTGCCTTGCTCAAAGGCACTTCAGCCGTGGATGTGGGCATAGGAGAGCAGTGCTCAACCACTTTTCCCGTCCACATTTTTCCTTCTGGTAGGGGATCGAACCGACAACCCTTTGGTTACAAGCCCGAAGCCCTAACCAGTAGGCCACGGCTGCCCCAACAGTTCAAAGCGTTGTGACGTTTACCGCGGAGACGATAGGGAAATCCAGAAATTACAAAGGTAACCAACAGACACACGTGCATGGTGCAAGTGTCAGCAATGTCTTTGTTATTAAACCTCGCCAAGGTACATGTGATGCTGAGCACTCATGAAGTGTCGTCCCAATCCCATTTATACCTATATGAGTCCATATGGCCTCACACACTCACTCACTTAGCACCTGAGATCAATTAAGTCTGTGAGCCTTTAGTCCCTCTCTTTGGGATTGGGCCCATCATTATCACCGCACTGCACTGCATTTGCATTTAATTAATTTGCATTAAATATTTGCAACAAAAAACAATTTGCCATTTTTAGGTATGTTTTGCAGGTAGTTGATACTGTTATCTTCATTGTGTTATCAGTAGTTATTGGTGTGAAACACACCCATCACTCCAGCTAACTGTGTAGGCTGAAATCTTTGCGGTTTTGTGGTCTGGTTTGGAACATCCCAAGAAAATGTAAACAACAGCTAACTAAATATATAAATTTGGCATGCTAGCAAGACTTCTATCAGTACCAGCTATGCTGTGGTTTGTCTCTTTCAATAGCTAGGTTGCTAATTTTTTGACCAGGATTTCTTAATGCTGTGTTTCCCCTAAAGCTTTTGTGATGACGTGTGTGGGAGCTGGGTGAATACTTCACGGATACACACACACTGCATCAGGCAGCCTATTTTACACTTCTCAATCTGCAGTTCAGTTTTAGGTTCACCAAATGTTCCAGAATCACCAAATGTGGTGATTGAGCTCAACGGAGCTTCCATGCTCTTGAAGGACAGTGTTTATGTATGTTTCCCATTTCAATATTTCCTTTATTACATACAGTCAATGATGAAGCAATGTTCCACTGGACCAACAGTGTGCGTAGATAAATAAATAAATAAATCATAATAGTATGAATTAAACGTTAGCATTAGGGGGAACCTGAGAGAGAGACTTGGAGAGGAAGGTGTCTGATTGGTCCAAAGCTGCAGTGGCATGTACTCAATGACATTCCAGGGCAGACGGCCAATCCTGGGAAAGTATGTTTTCTTCACATACGTATGACTGCTCCCCATTGAAGCCTTCCGCATGCCACTCGAGATTAATCAACGTTACTGGATTACCCCCCAGACGATTATCTTCCTTAAAGAACAGGATTTTTAAACTGACTTTGTCTAGACTGCCGCTAGTGCATTTGAAGTGGTAAACATTTGCGGCTGAACAAGCTGGGCTGTGTTTATAAAATGTTTTGTCCAGAATGACATAACTCTGTCAACATGGGTCAGTGTAAGATTTCACACTGTGGGAAACTCTTCAAAAAATCTTGATTATCGCCAATCACATACGGTAACCCATGTTGATGTTTAAGACAATATTTTGTATGCCATTGATGGCAGTTAAAAAGGACAAATAGTACATAGCAAGTGCAAAGTACATACAAGATCTGCAAGCCTGCATAATGCACAGTGCTGCCTAGTGCCTACACAATAGCAGATTCACCAAGTGAGGTTCAGCCCCTGCTTTTTTTGCTCCAGATGTCCTTTTCACCTTGAAGTGGTATCCCTTTTCATTTTATGCTGTTTGTTATTCTTAAGTAGCTTGCACACAGCTCCAGCAAACACCAACAAACTCCAACATTCTAAAGTTCTATTCTACATTCTACAGCTGTTGAGAAACCGCCCTCCCGAGTCTCCCTGGATCACCATCCACCTCTTAGCTTGCACACTGCTCCAACAAACACCAACAAACTCCAACATTCTAAAGTTCTATTCTACATTCTACAGCTGTTGGAAAAAGTCTTTAGAATGTTCATAAAACCAACTGCCAGTCCACACTGTGGTGTCTCCATCCAACAAACGCCAACAAAGACAGACGACCGGCCCACACTGACCCAACTGTTGTCGTTTGTTGGAGTTTGTTGGAGCAGTGTGCAAGCTCCTTTAGACATTGTGGCATTTTAAGAGGGCTTTTTTATCCAGTGGTATCCATTTTACCTGGACATGCTTTTAGCAAATTGAACCTGTGACCTACACATACCCCCCTGTGGTATTTGCATAAAAGTTACATGAGACAAATTCCTGTTAGTTGTCAATAGAATCATTGGCATTTACTGGCTAAGGTTTATAAAACTAATCATGTAATGTAGACTAATGGAGGCTAAATAGATTTTCGTATAAGTGTGTGTGTGTGTGATTTCTCATGAACTTGACATGAGCTGACATTATGTGCTTGTAGTGGTGCTTTGATAAATGGGACTCCCTGAGTGATGTTCTCATGCACACGTACACTTGCACATGTACACACACACACACATGCGCACGCACACACACACACACACACACACACTCGCGCTAAAACCCACACATCCCCTTATTCTCTTGGACCTTCCTCTGCTAATTTAGATTCCAGCATTGTACATTGTAGAAGTGTGCTGTTGGGCCTTTGCTGGTAGTGGCGGTGATCTTTGTTTGTGTGTGTGTGTGTGTTCTCGATCAATCGCGCTGCTGTTGCTGCATCTTCCCCTGGGCATACATGTATGCCACGGGAGTCTCACGCAAATCGCCGCTCGCTCCGGTTATGTAAATGTGTGTCGATCGTGCAGTGTCGCTTCGTTATTTTTAGGGGCTTATTTTTGCCTTTGGGCAGGAAAAGGCATTCCACTTCTAGCCCCCCCACCCCTCCCCCATGGCATTCCTCTTTGTTTGCACGTTTGGGAGTATGTCTGTTGTTAAGTGTATGAAAGTATGTTAGTGAGATGCCTTGCTCTCTCTGTCACGGTCTCTCTTTCTCTCTCTCTCTCTCTCTCACTCTATCTATCTATCTATCTATCTTATCTATTTATCTATCTCTCTCTCTCTCTCTTGCTCTCTATCTCTATCTCTCTCTTTCTCTCTTTCTCGCTCTCTCTGTCCCTGCTCGCATGTTGCCTCTCTGTTGTATGACCCCTAGATGTATATAGGGTCATTCCGTGTGAAATCACCCAATTTCACCCAATTTGGCAGGTGACCCTCTCTGAAAAAATCTGAAAAAAATCACAGGTGTTTGTAGACCAAATCCATGCATAGATCTTAAATAGTTATAACTAATTGTTGCAAAACTACAGCCCTTTGAAACTTCAAGTCATTTTAAGCATTGTGGCGAACAATCCTTTTTGTTCAACTTCCAACATTATTGGCTCTTTTGGTATTTCACACACATTAGTGAAACTATGTGAATAGAAGTACATTTTCCTGTTGAATTACAAAATCCAATCGGATCAGACGTATCTTGTGTACTTTCCCCTCTCGAAAGCTCTGAAAATGGCTACAAATTCATAATGTGAAAAGACATCATCACCTTTGAGGGCTTCTCATTCAAAAAAGTATGTGACACAAATTCATCAGATTTTTTTCCTACTCATCTAAAATTCAGTTCATCAAGGTATTTCACTTGATTAAGATGACCATGTGTGTTTCCATCACAAGTATTCATAACAAGGTTTGAGGACTCGTGGATCCAAGAGTCATTCGTAAAAAGATGATAACTCGTTAGTATTGATTTTTCTGCATCTGACAATGCACTGAATTTGAGAAACCCCTTTTTACTTGAATATGTTCCTTTATTACATTCATTTTCCAACTTCTTTCCTAGATAACATGGAGACAAAGCACTGATCTCCATCTTGATGCTCTTTGTCTGTGTATCACAGAGGACTGCATCCCATGCATATGACAATAGATATAGACTTTGCCTAACCAGCTGGCTAGTAATTATTAAAGTGCTCACATAGGCACTGATAGGTTGAAGCTGGTGTAGAAAACTTGTTACAAAGATGGTAATTATGCTAAATCCTCTTGCTGCATATATGATGACCAGTCAGTCTTATGTATGTATAATTTACTTGATCAGTTTATTTTCTCTAGATAAGGTTTATGTATGAGTAGTATGTTGTTAATGTTGCAATAATTATTTGGAGAAATTCAACTATGAACCATAAACTGTGTGTTTAGATTGGATATGTGCAGCAAACAAGTGACTCTTACTCTTCCATTGACTTCCATTGTATAAAAAGAGCACCACATGTGGTGCAAAGTGGTACTGCAAATAAAGTACAAATTCAGTGGATTTATAGACAATATTTGTAAAAATTCTTATCTCAATGAAGAAACTCAGCAACAAGCCCAAATTTTGGGCAGACGATCCTCACATACAGAATGATATATGGTAAAATTAAAAAAAAATCCTGTTAACTGTCCACTATGGTGAAATGAGAAGATGAAAACAGGCTTTTTGAAAATCAAGCCCAATTTAATAAAAATGCTCTGACAATATGATAATGTTAACAACCAAAGTTAATGCATGGACATGACCTTATAATCCATACATGAGTGGGAAAAAATCTAATGAATTTGTGTCACATACTTTTTGAATGAGAAGCTCTCAAAGGTGGTGATGCTTTTTCACATAATGAATGTATAGCCATTTTCAGAGCTTTGCAGAGGGGGAATTACACAAGATACACCTGATTTGATTGGATTGTTTAATTCAACAGGAAAATGTACTTCTATTCACATAGTTTCACAATACCAAAAGAGCCAATAATGTTGGAAGTTGAACAAAAAGGATTGTTCACCATGATGCTTAAAATGACTTGAAACTTCAAAGGGCTGTAGTTTTGGAACCATTAGTGATACAGATATACTATTTAAGATTTATGCATAGGTTTGGTCTAGACCTGTGATTTTTTTTCCAGATTTTTTGGGAGAGGGTGACCTGCCAGCCACTGGGTGATTTGACACGGAATGACCCTATAGTAAATAACTGCATCTGGCAGGCTGGGGAAGACTTCTGTTGGCTTATTTTTCCTCCTGTATTCATATTCTATTTTTGTGGCCGTGGAGTTGTATAGATATGACTTACTAACGTAAACCCAAGCGCCACTCTTGGCCTCTTTCTCACCGCGGACGGTGCGGTTTCATTGATGCTCTAGGTACACTTAATGTAAACTATGAACTTGAATGTTGATGACCGAAGCCAAACACAGTCAGATTACCAATGAGAATATCCATAATCTAAGTCTGGTTAATGCATGTTTTGGCATTTTGCATGGTATTAAATGGTGATATTCTTTAGTTTCCATGTGTGTACTTGGTACGTGTAAAACTGAGAATGCAAGATTTGACCACCAGAGGTCTCGTGTGTCCGACATTTGAATGAACTAAAAGACAAATTTGGTTAGGACACGCTGTTACAGTAAAGAGGTGTCCCACTACTTTGGTTTGCTTTGCAGGACCACGGAGGCCTACTGCGGATCTTCCCAGAAGGAAAAGCACAGTTTGCGGATATCGAGCCCAAATTCGACAGACTTCTGTTCTTCTGGTCCGACCGGCGGAACCCTCACGAGGTCCAGCCAGCCTACGCCACACGGTCTGTGCTAATAGCTCTCTAATGACGGCTTTACTACACGTAGGCCAACCCCATTAGGTCTGTGCTAATAGCTCTCTAATGACCGCTTTACTACACGTAGGCCTACGCCACTAGGTCTGTGCTAATAGCTCTCTAATGACCACTTTACTACACGTAGGCCTACGCCACTAGGTCTGTGCTAATAGCTCTCTAATGACCGCTTTACTATTACTACACGTAGGCCAGCCAGCCTACGCCATGAGGTCTGTGCTAATAGCTCTCTAATGACCACTTTACTACACGTAGGCCTACGCCACTAGGTCTGTGCTAATAGCTCTCTAATGACCGCTTTACTACACGTAGGCCTATGCCACACGGTCTGTGCTAATAGCTCTCTAATGACCGCTTTACTACACATAGGCCTATGCCACACGGTCTGTGCTAATAGCTCTCTAATGACCGCTTTACTACACGTAGGCCTATGCCACACGGTCTGTGCTAATAGCTCTCTAATGATCGCTTTACTACACGTAGGCCTACGCCACTAGGTCTGTGCTAATAGCTCTCTAATGACCACTTTACTACACGTAGGCCTACGCCACTAGGTCTGTGCTAATAGCTCTCTAATGACCGCTTTACTACACGTAGGCCTATGCCACACGGTCTGTGCTAATAGCTCTCTAATGACCGCTTTACTACACATAGGCCTATGCCACACGGTCTGTGCTAATAGCTCTCTAATGACCGCTTTACTACACGTAGGCCTATGCCACACGGTCTGTGCTAATAGCTCTCTAATGACCACTTTACTACACGTAGGCCTACGCCACTAGGTCTGTGCTAATAGCTCTCTAATGACCGCTTTACTACACATAGGCCTACGCCACTAGGTCTGTGCTAATAGCTCTCTAATGACCGCTTTACTATTACTACACGTAGGCCTACGCCACTAGGTCTGTGCTAATAGCTCTCTAATGACCGCTTTACTACACGTAGGCCTACGCCACTAGGTCTGTGCTAATAGCTCTCTAATGACCACTTTACTACACGTAAGCCTACGCCACTAGGTCTGTGCTAATAGCTCTCTAATGACCGCTTTACTACACATAGGCCTATGCCACACGGTCTGTGCTAATAGCTCTCTAATGACCGCTTTACTACACGTAGGCCTATGCCACACGGTCTGTGCTAATAGCTCTCTAATGACCGCTTTACTACACGTAGGCCTACGCCACTAGGTCTGTGCTAATAGCTCTCTAATGACCGCTTTACTACACGTAGGCCTACGCCACACGGTCTGTGCTAATAGCTCTCTAATGACCGCTTTACTATTACTACACGTAGGCCTACGCCACTAGGTCTGTGCTAATAGCTCTCTAATGACCGCTTTACTACACGTAGGCCTACGCCACTAGGTCTGTGCTAATAGCTCTCTAATGACCACTTTACTACACGTAAGCCTACGCCACTAGGTCTGTGCTAATAGCTCTCTAATGACCGCTTTACTACACGTAGGCCTACGCCACTAGGTCTGTGCTAATAGCTCTCTAATGACCGCTTTACTACACGTAGGCCTACGCCACTAGGTCTGTGCTAATAGCTCTCTAATGACCGATTTACTACACGTAGGCCTACGCCACTAGGTCTGTGCTAATAGCTCTCTAATGACCGCTTTACTACACGTAGGCCTACGCCACTAGGTCTGTTCTAATACCTCTCTAATGACCGCTTTACTACACAAGGCCTACGCCACTAGGTCTGTGCTAATAGCTCTCTAATGACCACTTTACTACACGTAGGCCACTGTGCGGTCATCTGCATTGTATTTGTTGACCGGCACCATGGTTTGAATGTCTGAAACGGTACCTTGTCTGTGCAGGTATGCCATCACGGTTTGGTATTTTGATGCCGATGAACGGGCTCGAGCTAAAGAGAAATACCTTACAGGTAAGGCCTCATCCGTGTGTGTGTGTGTGTGTGTGTGGTATCTCTTACAGGTAAGGCCTCATTCAGCCCAGCTGGTATAAAGCACTTACTGGGGCGTGCCACATTGGTCTAATGGGAGCTCTAGTGTGAACTTGGGTGGAACTTATCATATGTGGAAAATCTATTCCAAATCGATCTTTAGATGCATTCTCATACAGAGCATAAGAAAGGATGATTGTTGAACAAACAACCTCAGCCCTGCATATCAATGCCCTCAGTATTACTTGAGCATTACTGTGTTATCGTAACACCCTGAGAAAACAAGTTAATTGAGTTATGATTAAGTCGTGAATTACTAACACAAGTCTATCAGTCCATCGGATCTGGTTGGGCGCAGTCAAGTAGCCCAACACCTGCTTCAGCTATGGCTGACTTCGCAGCACCCACATCCAGTCATGAACAGACTCTTGCAATGTTTCTCTGCAGTGGATCATGCCATTTGATTGATGCCATTGAGGTTACCTCTGTTTGCTACAGCAAAAGTGTAGCTGTATTCATGTCCTTATTCTCTCTCTCTCTCTCTCTCTCTCTCTCTCTCTCTCTCTCTCTCCATCCTCCTTTCCCTCGCTCCAGGTGCAGGAGAAAAGGGAGTGAAGGTGGAGTTGAACAAGCCGTCAGAACCCAGCTAACGAGCAAGGGGAGGATGCTATGGGTGGGGGTGGGGACACACACACACACAGACCCCTAACACACCGTTACTTCCTGCCTCTCACGAAGGACATGGGGAGCAGGGGAGAAGAGGAGAGGACAGTTGGAAGGGGGGATGGAGGAAAGACTATTGATGTTTTTTTTTTTTTTTGTCAAACCCCCATCTATTCGCTCCTGTCGTCAGCAAGATACATTTTTTCACTCTTTTGTTCGATTGTTCGTTCGTTGGAGCGGACTAACAACAGAAGCGGACTCGGGACTTTCACCAGCTCATTTTCAAGGACAAGGCTCACCGTTGTGCTTCTTTTTTTTTGGGGGGGGGAGGGGTGTTTTGTTTTGCTTTTGGTTCCCCCCCCCCCTCTATAATTTTGCTTCTCAAGTGAAGAACATGGCCTGAGAGCGGCCCTGGAAAACATTGTGCATGTAATGCATATGCGAATGTGTGTGTATGTGTGTGTGTGTGTGTGTGTGTGCGTGTATGTGTGTGCGCTTGTGCGTGCATATGCATTTGATACATCACACTCTACGTATATCCATATTTGCTAATCTCACAGGAATCGAATGAGGAATCTTGTAGGATATCAACTAGTGGCTGAGAGTGCAAACCTCACTTGCGGTTATTTTTTACACCACCCGACACACTGTCCACTTGTCCATCTCGGACCTAAAACCTCCATCCCTCCCTCCCTCACCCTCTTGTCTCTCTCTCTCTCTCTCTCCCCTTCCCTCCCTCCATCTCCCTCCTTCCCTCCCACTCTTGTCTTTCCTTCCCCTGGTCTTTCTCCATCCTTCTCCTGTCATCCGCCCTTTCAAAATCCCTTTACTACCACTCGCTCTCAGACACTATGGCTGTGTTATCTTTGCCAGTCTGTTTTTTTACCCAACCCTGTTATCTCTTCTCCTCCTCTCCTCCCCTTTGTGCTGCAGACTGTTTTCTGGAACGCGTTTCTGATGAAAAGGTACCGTTTGACCGTAAAGGCTTGCCAACTGTGGCACCTTTGTCACATGAGCAAAACTTAAGGTTTTTCCCCCTACACACACACACACACACACACACGCACACATACTCTCTCACACACACACAACAAACACACACACACACACACACCTATGCTTACACATACACCCTCCCTCACACACATCTGCGTGTGCACACAAACCCACCTGAGCACCTGAAGTTGTTGTGACGAGTTGAGTTTCTCGCATGTTCCAATTTTTTTTCTTTCTTTCATTTAGCGGAACAAGTGCTTTTTCTTTCCACAATTGCAAGCTGCGTGGGGAGTGTTTGTCTGTGGTCTCTTCTCTCTATCTTTTTTCTGTTCTTTCTCTCAGCTTTTGACTTTTTTTTTGTTTTGTTTTTGTTTTTGTTTTGTTTTGTTTGTTTTTGCCTGAGTGGCGGCGTTGCTGGAGCTTCCCTGCCAGTGATCAGAGAATCTCGTGTCTGTTGTTGCAGACGTAATGTCTCCGTTGTCTTAAGAGAAAGTACCGGAAAACCAAAACTGACTACATCTACCTGCCTTGCAGCTCTGGATTTTAAGAAAAAAAAACAAAAAATAAACATTTGCAAGGTTTGTAATGTGCATTTCCGACTCCGATGTGGTTTGTTTTATTATGTGGTTTTGTGGTCTTCGGCGCCCTCTTGTGGATAAACTGAACTTTTACATTTTGTAGCTGTCGAAAGTGTTGATAAAGAGGTGGTAATAGTTCAATTCAACATTTTTGTGTTAAGAAGGTTTATCTTAGCCTGGGAATACCCATACGAACCTTTGGCAAATTTGGGACTTGCAATACAGGTCCTTCTGACCAAGAGGCCATTGAAGCCCATTTCCAGTGTCCCTAAAACTTGGCCACGCCAATTCATTGGCTAATCCTGCATGAACATGTATTTCTTTGGAACTGAGTTAAGAACTGCATTTAACCCCTCCGTTTACGAGAATGCTGCACTTCTGAAACAATTTAGTAAGAGTTTAATGCACTAATTTAAGTTTAATTTCACTGCTAGTTACACCCCTGCTAGAAGTCGTAAGTCAATTAACCTTTTCCAGACCCACTCTCAATTCTAATTGAGAAGGTCTGCGTGCTAACCAGGCTAGGTCTGTCTGACAGTCGTGAACATCATTACCACTTTTCAAAAGTTCATGTAGTTGCATTTCTTTATTGTTGCCCCCCAACAGTCGCAGATTCTCCCAGTGACGAGGGCAGCAATATCTAATAAGATAACGAGTAGCCTCTTCTGTAGGATCAGTCCTCAGTTTTTTCACTCATCAGTTTACTGTACATCTAGAAGGAAACAAATCATCCCAGTAAATATAACAGCCTTGTAATAAATAAACTCAAACATGACCAAATGTATATTAGATACATGTATGCTATTGGGTTAGATCCAGGGGCGGAGCCAGACATTGTAAACATTCGGGGCTTAGCCCATTTTTTTTTTTTTTTTAAATAACCCCTTAAATAATGACTTCTAGTGAATTTTGTGTAAACTAATGGACACATTGAGACTTAAAAAATGTAAAACTAACATTCAACAGATTCAAGGTATCTGACTGGCACTACACTGTGTAAAATTATAGTTTTGGGTCTTTCAAGAGGCAATATCTGTTCATATCTGTTTAGCATGTACTTACTAGTTAATTAAGTGTTTCTTATGGTTTGTATATTATAGTATTTGTTTATTTTCATTAGGCTATTATTTGATATGACATTATTGTTTATTATTGCTATTCTCCTTCTTCCTCTTCCCTGATCTCATCTGTGTGACAAATATATAGAATATCTTATACTATAATATACATAATATTATGATATATTTTACAGTATGGCCAGTCATCATGATACAAGGGTATTTTAGAAGGAATGCATTATCATCTTGACATAGGCGTTTCTAAATTATATTAATTTTGTAATTTAGCAAGATTATTCATAGGTTTCATCAGGTCCCTTTACACAGGTGCATAAAATCAAGCACCTAGATTATGAATGCAGACTGCATGGTGCTTGATTAACACACTTATGGAAAGGGCCCTTTCCTCTCAATATATCATTGTAATGTTTTTTTTTTAGTTAATAATTAGTTAGGCAGCCAAAACAACATAACATGACTTTTATATTTATGTGGACTCTTGGATTATAAGATCTGTGGTGGTGGATAGGATATCAACAAGGTTTTAAGGTAGGCTAGCTGCTAACGGTTAACATTCTTTTGTGCAACATATGACACTGAAAAGTTGACATGGGCAGATAACTGTTAATGGGTTTTTCTGACATTTCAAAACAGTGTAGCCTAATTTATTAGCTACAAGACGAGGATCACTTTGTTTTGGGAGCTGGAATTTATTCTGCAGTAGGCTTAGCTAGCCTATGAGAGTACTGAATTTGCCTTTTCCGCCGACGAACGAGGACATTTAACGTTAACGTTAAGCATTTAGTGCTAGGGAGCTAGCCAAGTAGCCTAACGTTAGCCTGCCTAGCTGACTGAAAGCTCTTAACGTGAAATCACCAACCTGAAACAACACTATCCGTCAGTTCACTGGGCGATGCTGTTGCTTGAACAGAGCTGGGTGGTCTTTTGAAAAACTTTCTAATATCCATAACGTTTCAACAACATGTACACAAAGTGTTTTATCACAGACTGTAAAAGTGACAGACTTCTGACAGAGGCTTTTTGGAACACCGAAGCCATGACGTAGCGTTGTCAAGGCAGCATTTTCACTGGATCTAAACAAATCAATCTAACCATTGAAATCACCATAGCGGATAGCCCAGAGACCTGGCATAGATCTTCAATATTGGGCTTTGAAAATAAGGGATATATTTCCTCAGTAATAGAGCATTTTGTGACATTTATAGAGAAACCGAGGGGAAGTTATATTGGAAATAAGAATTGCCGGGAATTTAAAACACTAAAAAAAGATTCGGGGCTTAAGCCCCCTAGCTCCGCCACTGGTTAGATCACTCAAACATGACCAAATATATATTAGATAAATATATGCTATTGGTTTAGATAACTCAAACATGACCAAATATATATTAGATAAATGTATGCTATTGGTTTAGATCACTCAAACATGACCAAATGTATATTAGATAAATGTATGCTATTGGTTTAGATCACTCAAACATGACCAAATATATATTATATAAATGAATGCTATTGGTTTAGATCACTCAAACATGACCAAATATTAGATAAATGTATGCTATTGGTTTAGATCAGTGTTTCTCACAGTGTGGTCCGGGGACCACTGGTGGTCCGCAAGATATCCCAAGTGGTCCGCGAGCAGACGTGATAAAATATAATATAGATGAGTTGTTTGCAATATTGAACCAACTAGTATGTAAATCCAGTTCTACAACACTGCCTATGTAAGCTATGCCAGTTTAAATCATATGAATCATCTGACACAATAACAAGGTGCAAAGACAATAAGCACGGTGGTTCATTGAGTAGGCCTATTGTGTAATATACTAGTAAGTGTACTCTTTTTTTTAGGTAAGTGGTTTGTGAGTTTTTTTATTTTTTTATTATTATTGGTTAAGTGGTCCTTGGTCTGAAAAAGTTTGAGAAACACTCAAACAATGTATGCTATTGGTTTAGATCACTCACCACACTCATACAGTCTGTTGATCTTCACAATGTCTGTCTCTGACATGTCAGTCCTCTGACCGATCTGCACATTTGGATCAGGAATCGGGGTGATGGTATCCTTGCCATAAGATGTCGAAAAGGCAGTTCTGTATCACACACACACGCAAAATAATCTGTCAACAGTGGCTCACTCAGAGGTATTATGAAGCAAAACTATTGAGCCGACTAGCTAACAACCAATAGACTCGCCAACTCGCCGTGCAGACATCAAAGCCAAGCCCAGGCTGGAGTTGCTGTTGCTATTTCTGCTGTGCTAGGCTGCATCAGGCGTCAGCATTTGGTCACCGGACCACAGTGGCATCATTGTAACCTAGTTATATCTGGGGCCCCTCTGTGGTTTGATAGTCATATTTCAGCTCACCTGCCGTAGTGCATGACGGAGCCGTAGTCATACTTTGTGTTCAGGTTATTAGTGTCCTGTTTGTCAAAGTTGTAGGAAGCACCTGTGAATAGAAAGTGGGATTGCTCAATATGAAGTTTTCTATAAACACAAAAGAAAGTCAAAACCGCCATCCCAATTGGAATATCACAATCAAAAAGTATGAGAAAAGGTGATTCAAGAAGGATATGCGATCTAATGTTTTGTGAACTTTTGAGCTTAAAACCAATGATTTCAATCGTGTTTATAGTAAAATCCAAAAGAGAGGATATTTTCCCACCCTGTGGGACGTTCTCCCAGTTGATCCTGACATACTCGTCCCGGTCGCTCCTGGTGTGCTCGTGGTGGAAGCCGAGGGCGTGAAGAAGCTCGTGCTGAACGATCCCGTGGTAAATGCAGCCATCCACACTCAGGGAGACCGTCTGTTTGCCACCAGTGCGCCCAATGGACGACCAACACCTGTGGAGATCAGATGGGACGACACACCAGAAGGCGTGCAAACTTGTTAGTTGGTGTGTTAACCTTAAAAAGTTAAAGGAACACACCAACCGAATATGCAGTATGTATATGTGTGTATGTGCATAATGCCGTAATGTTCCAATGATTTTATCCATATACTGGTAATACAGGTGTTGAAACATGGGCTACATAATTATACGGTACGGAAACATTAGGAACAAACAAAAAATCCACCTTTGTTGCATTCCTGCCATGAATTCCAAACTGTTCCACGGCTGCACTCACCCAGTTTTGGACTCAATGCTGAGATAATGTACTTGTTTGTCGTAGGGCACAAATCGGATGCAAGTCTTCTCATGGAATGCCTGTATGGCCTTCTCAATAGTAGCTCTCTCACTGGCATCTGTGGCAAAGGGTGGGAGCAAACACCAATGTGTTAAATATTATAGTACAATCATACCTGTAAACAAGTATTACTGTATGTATATTTGTCCAAGCACTGTCACATAAGAACATCCTACAACCAATGTATGAAAAAATCTACAAAACTCCAATGATTAGAACATTAAGTTATTTGGGTACAAGGTTCAATCATCCACATTATTGAAAAAAAAAAGACAAATATTATATTTCTGTTTTTGCAACTCACAGAAGTAGTCATTGATGATATATGGTACTTCCACATGTCCTGATGGTAACTTAATCCACTTGCAGTCAAGGAAAGAGTAGCACTTCATGGCGTTCCTCCCTCTCGGCATGGCAATGTCTCCCTCTACCAGTAACCCAGAGATCCCTTTGGGGGTAAAAAAACAAAGAAATCAGAATTCAAATCAGGGGTTTTCTTTTCTCTTCCCCATTAAGAGTGCAATCATAGTCCAAAGAGAAACCATTGTAAGCGCCATGGCCTACCTCGGTTTGCATCCAGGATTCTTGAGGAGATGTCGACAAATGCATTCAATTCTGCAGGTGGAACATGAAATACACAAAGTTATCCTCTTTTGCCCAATCAGCAACCAGGTCAGTATAGCCAATAGTGTGCAAGTTTAAATGAAAGAGAATCCGAAGACAAACTTACCCCCTGACTGGTCCTGTTAGTGAGGAGAACACATATAGTGAGTGAGTTCAGGGGTATCTAACAATTTGATGATTTAAGTTACATTTGAAATGGAATGTATAAAATATGAGACAATTACAAATTAAGCGATTAAGTAATGAAAATCTGATCTATGAATACAAGGTATTATATACAGTACAGTAGTGTAAAAGCACCCGTGTGCAAGACTCCAAGCACTGTGTCTGTACAGGTTGTGTTAGAATGGATCAGGTAAAACGTTCAATGGACTGGAACAAAAAAAGACCCTCCGAGTCTTACCCTTTGAGCCAGGGCCTGAGAGAGGACCAGCAGCAGAACCACAATGGAGGCCAGTTTCCTGTACATGCTGTGTTTGTGCTGTCTGGAGATGCAACTGCAGATGACCCTTCACCAGGAGCTGTTGAGAGAAATTGTGCCTGGATCGCTGCCAAGTATAAGAGCTTATATATTGGTCTCCTCAAGGAGTATCTACTGGTTTAGGTTAACGTCAACATCAACACTTACATATACTTTTAAATTGGGGGGATTACCTGATTATGCAGATTAACTGTGCCCAGGTTTAGACAAGGACATTATGACTGAGACCAAAGGAAACGTGACCTACAGAAGATGGGGACAAAGCACTTTACTCATCATCAGATTTAAAATGTACTCAATCTTAAGATAGACTCCTACTGTTATGTAGGCCTTCAAGTAGTATATGTGTGTATATGTGTATGTGTGTGCGTGTGCGTGTGCGTGTGCGTGTGTGTGTGTGTGTGTGTGCGTGTGCGTGCGTGTGTGTGCGTGTGTGTGTAGGAGCCTGATATTCTCAATTACCTTAACCTTTCTGTAGACCTTATTTTTTTTTGCACAAAGACATTAAAACCAGAGCAAATGGTGTCTTTGCCAAAGGATTGTCCCTTAAAGGTTTTTCAGTAACACCTTTGTTTGTGAAGCTCCCTCTCAGCAAGCAAATTATGTCTTCAGTACTTGGAATTAAGTGTTAGTGGTTTGTACAGTATATTTTACTAAGTTAGTCAACCAGCCCGTGTAATGTTACATTAACATTAACATGTCTCTCCAGAAGAGGCCCAGAGATCCCTTTTGGGAAGAAAAGGCCAGGGGAGTTTCTCTCACATATTTAGGGCATTATTATGACCGCCGCGCAGCGAAACGGCGGTCATATAGGTTTAGTCAGATTTTTTTATTTTTTTTTTATTTTTCGCATGCCCAAATTTCCGTCAATGATTCCCGGGACACTGAAAGACCGGGGTACACGAAACTTGGTGGGCATGTAACCCCACATGGATAGCATGGAATCATCGTTTTTCGTTTTGATCTGTAGCCCCCCCGCTGGACTGGACCCCCCGAAAGGAGGGTAGGGCAGACACAGTTTTCTGTGAATATCTCGAGAACCGTAGGGTTTAGGAGGACCATTTTTTTTTGTATGTTGATCTCAAGGGGCCATGTCAACCCATTACATAACCACTCATTTCATGTATAGCGCCACCTAGTTAAACACAAAAAAGTAAAAATGAGGTGTTGTAATCGCAGGTATCTGTGACCTAATATAGTCAAAACTGCACGAAATTGGAAGTGTAGGATCATTATGACACCCTCTGAATGCACACCAAGTTTTGTGGAATTCCGTTCATGGGGGGCCACACAATAAATTCATTTATGTTACTATACACCAACTGGCCTGTAGGTGGCCGGAAACAGTTTTCTGTGAATATCTCGAGAACCGTAGGGCCTAGGAGGTCCACCTTTTTTATGTATGTTGGTCTTAAGGGGGCATGTCAACCCATCCCATTACCACTTATTTCATGTATAGCGCCACCTAGTTAAAAATTAAAAAGCAAAAAATCAGGTGTTTTCATCACAATGGGCTATATTTTGGGTCACCAGCGCATGGCGTAAAGTTCGTTATTCACTGGCGCGAAGTTGAATTCGTTATTTTGCACGTTTATTTTTTAAGCATTGCGCCCAGGGGTGTGGCAATTAACAACCTAGGGAGGGACCTGGCGCATTGTCTAAAAATCGCTATCATACACCACCTAAACCTGGTCAGAAGTCAATGGCGAGTTGTTCATATGCTATTTTAAGAGCGCATGTCAACAGTCATATTGGCAGGTGCACGCACCATCCTTCTATCATTCATGAACGCACACCAGCGCACGTCCATGCAAAGCATTACAAATTGCACGATTACAATGGGAAACATAATTAGAATAAAAATATTACGAAATACTGTACATCTCATGATGAGTAGTTATTCACCATCATTTGCCAATTGGTAATGACGGTTAAAAGTGATTAGGGGAGAGGCGAGAGACACATATGGAGCACAGCTGAAGACGCACTGTCACGAGATATAAGCAACTCCTCTGCAGGATAAATGTTGTTTTATTCAGTCATTTGAGCAACATTAGGGTAAGTGTTGCTTTTTCCAGCCTATGTTTTCGATGGTAACCCATTGTCAGTCAATAGTGAAAGTAACTGCATATAACTGTCTTGTCGTTGACTGAGTCCTTGGTGAAGTTAGTTTCACTTTGCCAATGAGTTCAAATAATAGACGAGTGCAAATGCGTGAAGGCTATGCTAGGTTTTAGTAAAGCATGGTTTAAGAATGACTATTCCATACGGTCTCGCAAGCAGCCTCCTTCAAATGCGCCATTGAATGCCAAAATACCGATGCATTTATTTGACATATCGCGCATTGCGCCGTTAAAGGGAATGACAGATGTCATTCTCATTGGTTTAAAATAATGTTACGCCCCAAACACACCCATATGACTGATTAAAAGACCTAGGAACACCTTGTTACGCCATGCGCTCCACTTTTGAGAACGAAATCCCTCCCAATGTGAACTGGACATCCTACTAAATTTGAATAGACTTTTGACGAGTGACGATGCACTTTAGAATGTCATGATAGGGCCCAATATCTCTGGCTGACAAGGTCAAAACTGCACGAAAATAAAAGTGTAGGATCATTATGACACCCTCCGAATACATGCCAAGTTTTGTGTACTTTCGTTCATGGGGGGCCTTACAATAAAATAATTTATGTGTACATTTAGTGACATACACCAACAGGGATTTCCGGGACACTGAAAGACCGGGGTACACAAAACTTGGTGGGCATGTAACCCCACATGGATAGCATGGAACCGTCGTTTTTCGTTTTGATCTGTAGCCCCCCCCGCTGGACTGGACCCCCCGAAAGGAGGGTAGGGCAGATACAGTTCTCTGTGAATATCTTGAGAACTGTAGGGCCTAGGATGACCATTTTTTTCCGTATGTTTGCCTCCAGGGGTCATGTTAACCCATTTCATGTGCACAAACAGATACACACACACACACACACACATACATTCACAGTAATCATACGTATGACACATACTCACACAGTACAAAATATGTACGCTTGCATGCACAGGCACATACGCAGGCACACACACAAGCACGCACACACACACACACACACACACACACACACATACACACACACCCACACACATAACATAAACATGTACATGCACACATTACACATGCACAATTATGAACAGGCAAGATGGAGGTGGGGTTGTATAAAATGAATTTTACATGTGAAATCTATGAACTAATCATGTTTTGGTACTTGTTGTCTAGCAGATACCAGTGAGAATTGAGTGTGGATAATGCAATTTAGTGAGACAGTTAGAATCATATAGGCCTTTCAGCGTGATTTATTTTTGTGGAAAAAATGTGCTGGACTGGGCGGCGGTTATATTTTGTACCGCTCTGCGGTACATCTAGTTATTATTATTATTAGTAGTAGTAATATTATTATTGGGCAGCCGTGGCCTGGTTAGCGCTTCGGACTTGTAACCGGAGGGTTGCCGGTTCGAACCCCGACCAGTAGGCACGGCTGAAGTGCCCTTGAGCAAGGCACTTAACCCCTCACTGCTTCCCGAGCGCCGCTGTTGTTGCAGGCAGCTCACTGCACCGGGATTAGTGTGTGCTTCACCTCACTTTGTGTGCTGAGTGTGTTTCACTAATTCACGGATTGGGATAAATACTGAGACCAAATTTCTCTCACAGGATCAAAAAAGTATATATACTTATACTTATTATTATGACCGCCGCGCAGCGAAGCGGCGGTCATATAGGTTTAGTCAGATTTTTTTTTTCTTTTTTTTTTTTTTCTTTTTCGCATGTCCAAATTTCCGTCAATGATTCCCGGGACACTGAAAGACCGGGGTACACAAAACTTGGTGGGCATGTACCCCCACATGGATAGCATGGAACCGTCATTTTTCGTTTTGATCTGTAGCCCCCCCCGCTGGACTGTGAATATCTTGAGAACTGTAGGGCCTAGGATGACCATTTTTTTCCGTATATTTGCCTCCAGGGGTCATGTTAACCCATTTCATGTGCGCACATGTGCACAAACAGATACACACACACACACACACAGTAATCATACGTATGACACATACTCACGCAGTAGACATATGTACGCTTCCATGCACAGACACATACGCAGGCACACACACAAGCACGCACACGCACACACACACACACTCACACACACACACACCCACACACATAACATAAACATAACACAAACAATCAAGAATTTCTCAGAATTATGAACAGGCAAGATGGAGGTGGGGTTGTATAAAATGAATTTTACATGTGAAATCTAGAGCCCGACCGATTTATCGGCGAGCCGATATTATCGGCTGATATTAGGCATTTTCCAAACTATCGGTATCGGCATTTATAATGGCCGATAAATGACTATTTTAAAAATAAAATAAAAAAGGACAAAACACCCTTCAACCATGTCATGAGTGTTGGCGTTGTATAGTTTGTCCACCAGAGGGCACTCTACACCATCCCTGCTGGCAACACTCGTTTATAACGCGCCACACATCCTGCAACCTGCTGATCCAGCCAGAGTCGGGCAGAGAGAATGAGATCATCCGCGACTGAGATCATCAGTTAAGTGTGTTCATGGTGATTTGGTATAACAATTGAAAAGAACATCCCCATCAGTTCTCTTAACTCAAGTAAGCATGACAAAATTCGTGAAAACAACAACACAACACAATGTCCAGTTTTGCTGCTGTTAAATAAGCCGAGTGAAGCGGAATTAGCTAGTAATTAAGTTACGTTGTTACAGTGTAGTTGACTGTCTGTCCAGGGGCGTAGCCAGGATTATTTTATTGGGGTGGCACTTGGGAATCAAAACTACTATTTGAAAACTACTCAAAAAGTTTTGAAGATTAGGATAGCCTATTTTAATAATGGCAATAAATTCTGTAAAGCCAACACTGATACACAGGTCAGTTTGTTGTCCACTCCAAATCGTTTTCCATAAATAGGCCAATGCTATAAAAAAGTACATTATGATAATGCACCTTACTTAATCAGTCTTATTATGTGTGTACACTCATGATGATTCTAAAACAACTTTACTGTCATGAACATATGAAGGCAAAAAGGTGTTTCTTTGTCGAATAAATTAAGATGCAATGTGTGTCTCGAATTGGATGCCATGCAGGAATTTGCTGGGATCTCAAAACCGCATTATGAACTTTGCCATAGAGAAACACATGATAGCGTTGGATTATGTAGGCTACATGCCTTGCCACCACAACACACAAAAACGTGGGGTAAGTCGAGCTATATGAAGTTATTATTTTGATGTCATTTCTCAGTTTTATAACCCAGAAGGATGTACTTGGTATCAAATGGTAGCTCTCTATCTCCTCTTTCATCTGACATGCGTGGCATATCTATCCGATCACGGGTTCGTGAGTAGCCTAAAAACGAGTTGGTTTTTGTACATGATGTTATTTTGCAGTCACGTTGTCTGTTTTTATAGCGCAGAAGCATCGATATACCAATCGATGTACCAATAGATAGCCCTGTGTCTCCTCTTTCTTCTGATATGCTTGCCATATCTATGCGATCACGGGTTCGCGAGTAATTCAAACGAGAGTAGTAATGGGCGCAGGTAAACTATAAATATGAATCAATTTGATTTAATTTCATGATTTTTTTTAATTTTCATACTTGATCGCACAGGCAAGAGTTTAATCTCGTTGGAAAGCCCCACTTCTGCCCTGTCACGCAATTAAGGTTTCATCTCGCTGCGATGAACAGTTCTGGAGTAATGTAACAAAGAACTCAGGCAAAGCAGCCTGCCTCTGCCTGACCAGCTGCTATGGCAAGAACCACACGCAGTCAGCAAATTATGTTTTTTATAAAGTAGCCTAGCCTAGGCCCTATTAGCCTATTGGAGCCATCCGGAGATATGTGCCTAATTTGCTTGCATTTCACCCGAATTTTATCGAAATATTTTTGTAAAGCGTTACCGCGGGCATCCGATTATTTCTGATCAGCCCCACACGTCAATGTCAGAGCCTAAGGACAGCCCAACGCAGCTCACTTGGCTATGATTCGTGACACATTCTAACATCTTATTAGCATTAATGTTCCAACTCATCAGTTGTTACTGAGGTTAAGTAATAGGCTAGTCTATTAAGTGTTCAGATGACTTGAATTGTCCCGCTGCTGCTGCACTAGCCTACTCACGATTTGATCACAACCGTGGGCTACACTTCCTGACTGGGCCAATGGTAGTAGATAGAGTGCAGTAATTGGTTCAGTCGCTGTTGGCAAAGTGCCGTCGAAAACGGCAGCATTTTTTTTTTTTTTACTTTTCACTGAACGGAGCTGGGGGGGCCAGCAGGGTGGCCAAGCTTTGACCAGTGGTGGCCGTGGCCCCCCCTGGCCACCACGTAGCTCCGCCCCTGTGTCTGTCCTTTTAACTTTTGACAATGTGACTGAATATGACTGTATTTCTTTAATAGCGTGACAGTTATAGCAGTGAGACGTATCATCTCTCCCCGGCCTGTTATTTTGAAAGCGTATGTTTTACAATTTGCAGTATGACGTTATCCATTGCTAAATTATGGCTCATCATAGACTAGCTAACCACAAAGCTAGCTAATGCCATGAATATCAGTGAAAGACCGCTAACGTTAACATTAATGAGCTTGGAAACCACAACGAACTTATTCTGCCTAATAAAGTAATGATTACTGTATTTATAACTAGTATATCTGTAGTTACAGTCCCTGCATTGTAAAATGTAAGTTAGACGTGCGAGGAGTGAACATTTAGACATAGAGAAAAAGTATCAAACGTAGCTTGTGCATAAAAGTTAGCTTTTCTTTTAAACGTGTGTGAAATCCAATGATGCCAAGTGTGCGTTTCAGACTGTCGTTCAGCCGCAGCATTAACAAGTTACATAATGGATTTAGATCACTAAATAGTAGGTTTTAGAAGGCAGGCAGCAACTGATGATTGAAAATGGTTTGATGTAGCTTGATGGAAATAATTTTAAAAGTGCAGGTAAAGGGATAAGCAAGCTGACATTGTAATTATAAGGTAGCTTATAAGACAATAGGGACTAATTATTACACACGCAAACATTTAGGAGTGACCTTTATCTTGTTTAATGATAATACAAATGATGATGATAGTAATAATGTCATCATTATTTTTTAGTTCAAAGTTATATTTATGAAGCTTACCAAGTCTTTTAATACTGGTAACTTTGATTTGGTTGTTGTTGTTATTGTGTTTTTGTTCAAAAGACTAAGTTTAATATCTTAAGTTTCTATTTTTATACATTTTATTTATCAGAACTTTAATATATTTCGATGTTCCACTGTGACAATATTATTTAAAAATAAACAAGTTTGTTTTTAAAATGCATTATCATATTATTTTAGTCAATACTCATAAATAACTACAAATAACTAATGTTAGGGAAATCTGTTAATGTTTTGTTTCGCGTTTCTGAAAAAAAATATATATATCGGAATATCGGGTTTTTAAATCAACAAATATTTGTATCGGTATCAGCCTTCAAAATCCTTTATCGGTCGGGCTCTAGTGAAATCTATGAACTAATCATGTTTTGGTACTTGTTGTCTAGCAGATACCAGTGAGAATTGAGTGTGGATAATGCAATTTAGTGAGACAGTTAGAATCATATAGGCCTTTCAGCGTGATTTTTTTTTTGTGGAAAAAATGTGCTGGACTCGGCGGCGGTCATATTTTGTACCGCTCTGCGGTACATCTAGTTATTATTATTATTATTAATATTATTATTATTATTATTATTAATATTATTATAGAATGTCATTTCAAGGCAATAACAAAACACAAATGGTTCAATTTCAGCTGGTTACATTTAATCAATGAACCAATTTATCTTATGTGTTATTCCATATCAATTCAACACAAAAATATTGTTTCGACACCATCATTTAATTTTGTCCAGTCTCCCATATGTTTGATCATATGTACATTTTAGCCTGATATATTTTTTGTTAATGAGATTTTCTTATGGATAGACAGCCTTAAAAAAAAGAAATTGCACACTGAAATATGAGGAGATTTCTAATATCTAATTGGAGTTACTGTCCTATCCACCACAACTTTGCAGAAGTTCAGTCCATGAGGAAATATATATGCTGAAGATGTTTTGAGATAGTTAGTTGTCTTATTCAAAAGCTATACCCTCTTGAAATTGGTCTAACAAGAGATTTTCCCATAAAAAATGTGTTGTGGATGGACAGCATGAAGTGCAAATTCATTTTCTTTTTTTTTTGCAATACAGTAGTATGCTAAATAGTAGTCAACTTAAAATGTTAGCCAACTGTTCTTTTTTACCATTCCCTCAGGACATGTCTGATGTTGGAAAGAAATAAAACAAATGTCAACATAGGGAGTCAAAATGGTAAAATGTATTACCCTTCTTGAAGAAGAACATGGTGCAACCCCAATTTCTCTGTTAATGGCAATTATATGCCACTCTGTAATCGACAGCTTAAAAATATTAGATCTTACTTTTCTGTTTTATCATCCCCATGAAACGGCTGAAAGTTGGGGGGGAAAGGTAACTAACTTCAGTGCAATTCCAGGTCCATATTTCACACATTTAAACAGTAAAGTTCAGCCATTTACATTTGTAGAAAGAGAAGTGAAATGGCAGGAGGAATGAGAGTCCGTAGCCTATCCTTGCTCCTATCCTTGCTGTTGTTGTAGCCTGAAACACTGAGTAGCTTACTCAAAGATTCTGTCCCTTCAAGAACAGGATTATGCAATATCCCTGCTCGCTCGCCTTGAAACTTGACCCACATGCAGGGTATACATTTTTCTTTTGCTGTTGCTGTTTTTTTTACTTTGGAATGAGCCACCCTCTTGTTGTACCAAATAAGTACCACCAACATTGTTGTGTATAACGATGTATTTTGTCTCATCTTATCTATTTTGGAAAGAACAGTTGAATGGAAAACATTTATTTTCTTTATAACTTGTTGATACAAATACTTGTCAATACAGCAGATATTTTTTGTATACAGCCCGTTAAACAATTGGACATTTAAACAGCAGTCCATTAGATTACTAGTGAGCTGATGCACTCTAAATTAATTCTGCTTAATGAAATTATGACAGCACAGATTGAAGATGGATGTTTTATTTCACTTTAGCAGTTTTAGTACTTTCCGTACATAGAATGACATACTGTAAATATCTCAATTTTATTAGAGAAAATCATTCACATGGTGTGGAGGAAGTGGCCACTGAAAGTATTGTGTCTGACTGTTTAGGTCCATTATCTGTGCAGAGACAACCATTTCCCCGTTCTTCATCAACTTTACCCCAGAAGCAGTTTTCCGCCGTGGGTTGAAAACGACAAAGGTGAAAAAGTAGACCCCTTTCACGGGAGCTGTGAATGTGCTTGTAAAAAAAAATACTAAAAAAAGATTGAAAAACCATCCCAAAAAACCTAACCCCTCACTGCTCCCCGAGCGCTTTTTTTTTTCAACCTTCTCGGATGTGTTCCCAGTTGATCTTGACATACTTGTCCCGATCACTTCTCGTCTGCTCATGGTGGAAGCCGAGGGCGTGAAGAAGCTTGTGCTGCAATAACACCTCGGTAAACACAGCCATTCACTCTCAGTGAGACGGTCTGTCCGCCACCAGTCTTTCCAACGTATGACCAGCACCTGCATAGATGGGACACATTTCGATCACATACAGTAGGCTAGGTCGATCAATGTGTCTATCCAGTAATCTGCAAGCAAGGAAGAGCAAGGAAGACAATGGGCCCTATCATGACATTCTAAAGTGCATCGTCACTCGTCAAAAGTCTATTCAAATTTAGTAGGATGTCCAGTTCACATTGGGAGGGGTTTCGTTATCAAACATGGAGCCCATGGCGCAACAAGGTGTTCCTAGGTTTTTTAATCAGTCATATGGGTGTGTTTGGGGCGTAACATCATTTTAAACCAATGAGAATGACATCTGTCATTCCCTTTAACGGCGCAACGCGCGATATGTCAAATAAATGCATCGGTATTTTGGCATTCAACGGCGCATTTGAAGGAGGCTGCTTGCGAGACCGTATGGAATAGTCATTCTTAAACCATGCTTTACTAAAACCTAGCATAGCCTTTATGCATTTGCACTCGTCTATTATTTGAACTCATTGGCAAAGTGAAACTAACTTCACCAAGGAGTCAGTCAACGACAAGACAGTTATATGCAGTTACTTTCACTATTGACTGACAATGGGTTACCACCGAAAACATAGGCTGGAAAAAGCAACACTTACCCTAATGTTGCTCAAATGACTGAATAAAACAACATTTATCCTGCAGAGAAGTTGCTTATATCTCGTGACAGTGCGTCTTCAGCTGTGCTCCATACGTGTCTCTCGCCTCTCCCCTAATCACTTTTAACCGTCATTACCAATTTGCAAATGATGGTGAATAACTACTCATCATGAAATGTACAGTATTTCGTAATATCTTTATTCTAATTATGTTTCCCATTGTAATCGTGCAATTTGTAATGCTTTGCATGGACGTGCGCTGGTGTGCGTTCATGAATGATAGAAGGATGGTGCGTGCACCTGCCAATATGACTGTTGACATGCGCTCTTAAAATAGCATATGAACAACTCCCATTGACTTTTGACCAGGTTTAGGTGGTGTATGATAGCGATTTTTAGACAACGCGCTAGGCCCCTCCCTAGGTTGTTAATTGCCACACCCCTGGTCACAATGTTTAAAAAATAAACGTGCAAAATACCGGATTAAGCTTTGCGCGGGTGAATAACGAGCTTTACACCATGCGCTGGAGCCCAAAATACAGCCCAATGAATTTAGATATGGGTGACATGGGCAGCCACCAAGAACACCATTTTTTGAGAGACAATATGGGTGGTCCCGAAAAAAAGTTTAATTTGCACATTTGGTTTTGTAGCGTTCATTTGCACGTCAGCCAACGACATCATGCCACAACTTCCAAAGCTTTCACTGATAGAGATGGGTGACACCACCAAGGTTTTGGGTTCAATTCCCATTGAATGTGTAATCTCTAATTATGTAAGAGCCAGAGGTGGGCGAAGTACTCAATTTCAGTACTTAAGTCAAAGTACAGATACTACTGGTCAAATGTTACTCCGATACAAGTTGCATATTCAAAATTGTTAACAGTGAAAGTACTGATGTACTTGATTTTAAAAATACTTAAGTATTAAAGTACAATTTGAAATTACATGTGTAAGGTTTAACACTTAAATGCATGCCCCTGACTAGCTTGTATAAGCTGCAGAATAAGGGATTATAGAATGTTACAGAATGAAGAAACCCAACTGACAGAAAGAAAATATTTATTTTATTTTAATTTTTGTATGCAGTGATGTGGTTTACTTTCGGCAAACAAAGCACGCATTTAAAACGATAGGAATTGTTCATCCGTTCAGTAAACTTAAACATTTTGTCGGGATACGGCCATGGGTGCGAGTACTCGACAGGGCATCCGCCTTCATCTCCGTTTCCGTCTACGTCCATCTTGCTGTCGATTTAGGAATAGAGAACGGTTAGACGTTGAACTTGGTTTTATAGCCTAGTGCACAGATGTGACGCAACCCTGATTAGTGATAGGCTGTCACCTGCGAACAAACCATCACATTTTAGAAGAGAGGGGAGGGGGGGACAGAGTTTCGATATAGGCTAGACCTAGTTTATTGAAAGTTAAAAGTAACGAGAGTCTTAACAGAAATGTAGTGAAGTTAAAAGTACGATTTTTGTCATTCAGATGTAGTGAAGTGAAAGTGAAAGTATTTAAAAAAAAATTAACTCAAGTGAAGTACAAATACTCAAAATCTGTACTTAAGTACAGTACTTAAGTAAATGTACTTCGTTACTGCCCACCTCTGGTAAGAGCTGAACACAAAGTGGAGTGAAACCATTTAAACCGTTTCAGTTTGTTTTCCTGACCTTAGACAAAACGCACAAAACACAAAACATTTCTCTCTTTCTGCACTTGCAGTGTGAATCGTGATTCTTGATGTTTATGAAGTAGTAAAAGTAACACTACAACAGACTTCAAACCATTTCTGACAAGAATCGCAAACATTGTCACTGCTCTTACCCGCCTTGAGACAAAATTCTGATGAAGTCTTTTTGATTGACGTAATGCACAAAACGAATGCAGGTCTTCTTGAAGAAGGTCTGTAAGGCCTTTTTAATAACAGCCTTCTTCTGGGCAGTTTAAAAATATATTTCTCATCAGCTAGTACATGGTCACTCATCATAGCATTACATGTTTACATTAGTTAATGTTTATTAACTAGGGCTGTCAAAATAACTGATTAATTTCGATTAATTAATTTGAGAAAAAATAACTGATTAAAAAAATTAGTGCAGATTAATCGATTCTGTATGACCTTTGACCCCGAGTTCTAGTCAGTAAAAATTAGGGCTGTCAATCAATTTAAATAATTAATGTAATTAATTACATACTCTGTGATTAATTAATATAAATTAATCGCATATATAATGTTCGCTGTAAAAGTATTTTAAATATTTAAATTCAAATGAATCATTGAATAATCAGCATTTGTGACATTAACTTCAAAAACTCTTTTATTATTATTTTCACTCTTCAAATAATTGCCATAATAATCTATGATATGACCTAATATGCAGAGGAAATAAATTCAAAAGTGCTTCGGGAAGAAGTTTTTATTTTTCGCACACAAGGCATTTCAGGCCACAGATATGACCTAGGGGACACAATGAAAATAAATTAACACTCCCCTCAATGTCAACACTTATTTCTTTGCATTGATGTATATAGAGCACATTCCTTGCTGCAGACATTACAGAGGACTTTATTTTCAACACTTTATTTTTATCAACACCATCAGGCCGTTTTTTAAAAGTAAATGTTCCAATCAATGATCCAGGCAGCACGTTTTCTTCTCTCTCCTTCATTTTACAGTCTAATTTTTACTGACTAGAACTCGGGGTCAAAGGTCATACAGAATCGATTAATCTGCACTAATTTTTTCAATCAGTTATTTTTTCTCAAATTAATTAATCGAAATTAATCAGTTATTTTGACAGCCCTAGTAAAAATTAGACTGTAAAATGAAGGAGAGAAGAAAACGTGCTGCCTGGATCATTGATTGGAACATTTACTTTTAAAAAACGACCTGATGGTGTTGATAAAAATAAAGTGTTGAAAATAAAGTCCTCTGTAATGTCTGCAGCAAGGAATGTGCTCTATATACATCAATGCAAAGAAATAAGTGTTGACATTGAGGGGAGTGTTAATTTATTTTCATTGTGTCCCCTAGGTCATATCTGTGGCCTGAAAGGCCTTGGGCCCTATCATGACATTCTAAAGTGCATCGTCACTCGTCAAAAGTCTATTCAAATTTAGTAGGATGTCCAGTTCACATTGGGAGAGGTTTCGTTCTCAAAAGTGGAGCGCATGGCGTAACAAGGTGTTCCTAGGTCTTTTAATCAGGCATATGGGTGTGTTTGGGGCGTAACATCATTTTAAACCAATGAGAATGACATCTGTCATTTCCTTTTATGGCGCAACGCGCGATATGTCAAATAAATGCATCGGTATTTTGGCATTCAACGGCGCATTTGAAGGAGGCTGCTTGCGAGACCGTATGGAATAGTCATTCTTAAACCATGCTTTACTAAAACCTAGCATAGCCTTCACGCATTTGCACTCGTCTATTATTTGAACTCATTGGCAAAGTGAAACTAACTTACCAAGGAGTCAGTCAACGACAAGACAGTTATATGCAGTTACTTTCACTATTGACTGACAATGGGTTACCATCGAAAACATAGGCTGGAAAAAGCAACACTTACCCTAATGTTGCTCAAATGACTGAATAAAACAACATTTATCCTGCAGAGGAGTTGCTTATATCTCGTGACAGTGCGTCTTCAGCTGTGCTCCATACGTGTCTCTCGCCTCTCCCCTAATCACTTTTAACCGTCATTACCAATTTGCAAATGATGGTGAATAACTACTCATTATGAGATGTACAGTATTTCGTAATATCTTTGTTCTAATTATGTTTCCCATTGTAATCGTGCAATTTAATGCTTTGCATGGACGTGCGCTGGTGTGCGTTCATGAAGGATGGTGCGTGCACCTGCCAATATGACTGTTGACATGCGCTCTTAAAATAGCATATGAACAACTCGCCATTGACTTCTGACCAGGTTTAGGTGGTGTATGATAGCGATTTTTAGACAATGCGCGAGTCCCCTCCCTAGGTTGTTAATTGCCACACCCCTGGGCGCAATGCTTAAAAAATAAACGTGCAAAATACCGAATTCAACTTTCCGCGGGTGAATAACGAGTATTACGCCATGCGCTGGTGACCCAAAATACAGCCCTAAGTCCTCAAAAGGTCATGTGCATCAAAAGCCCTTGCTCTTTCAGAAAAGGGGAAATATTGTGTTGCACTTATACCAGCCAGTTTGTTCCTGCTCATGATGTTAGTGATGGGTAGAGTTGTGTTGAAAAGCATGTTTTGAAATGTAGAGAACAACTTACACTTAACACACAATAAAGAACAGGAACTTTGTTAATGACGCCCAAGTGAGACAAAGGTATTGTTATATCTACATCATTTTAAGGTTATGAAGGATTTGTTTTGTTTTTATTTTGAGTAATAGCGATTCGTTTTTTAAGAATATGGATGAAGTGAGAGTGAGGCGGGTCATGGAGAGAGAGAGAGAGACAGAGACCAGAAGGAGAGGGCAGCTCACATGGTCTGTAACTTGTAATTTAACGTATGCTGAGGCACACCTGCTACATTGCTAAACTTGTACAAACAGCTATGCACATACTCTGTGGAGCACACAATTACTGTAGGACTATTAGTTTAACTCCTGGAAGTCCTTCCTTAGTCCAGGCCTACATAAACACATGTGCATTGCTGTTGTTGTTTCCATAGTGATATCATATGTCTTTTTACAGGCAGGGTGATGCAGCCATGTCATTTGTGAAAGGTGATGTGATTGTCATTACACTCTTTTGCATTTTATCAGGTAAATCAGCACATATTTATGTTCATATCTCCTATATGGCTGGATATTCTCTTTTATGAATTTATTTTATGCATCATATGCCAACATTTAAACAAGTTATCTCTCCAGACTGAAATGTCCTTACACAGGGCCGAAGTTGTGGCTGGCTCCACAAGGCATGATCTCAAAGCAATAGGGATATTATAAACCATAACACCCTCTATACTGAGCCTGTTTAATGTGTCACCCATGTCATCAACTGCTGCAAAATCAGAATCCTGTGCCAGACCTTTGTAGCCATCTCGGGTGCAGTATCTAAATACCTCTGATGTCTCTGGAATTATGTTTTTAGGTGTTTTTGTTGAACAAAGTGATGAACAAGGCTACAGTGTGACATATTCCTCTACCAGCATCTGTGGTTTAAGAGGGTCATTTGTGGACATTAACTGCACTTACTCATATCCAAAGAATAAAAAAATCACAGAGGCATTCTGGCACTTTAAAAAGGGGAAGGGTGACTTGAGTATGGATTCCAGATATCAGGGGCGTGTGGAATATCTTGGGGATAATGTGAACAACTGCACCCTACGAATCAAGGATCTGAGAGACAGTGACACTGGGGAACAATACAGGTTCAGGTTCATAACTGATGACAAAAATGGGAAGTTCTCTGGAGCTGAGGTCTCTCTGACACTTACAGGTTGGTAATGTAACATTTCAATTGATATTTTGTTTCTGAAGTCATCCTAATAATGGACACACCCAACACTTTTTGTTATTTTTGTTGTTTTGTTTTGCTTAGATCTTCATGTGTTGGTGAGTCCAGACCCTTTAGAAAAGGGCAAAGAAGCCACACTGACCTGCAGCACCACCTGCAGTCTGAGTAACAACCCCACCTACATCTGGCACAGGAACTCACAGCCTCTGAGTAACTCACACACAACCAGCAGCAACACCCTTACCATAGCCTCAGTTAGAACAGATGATGCTGGTTATTACTCCTGTGCTGTAAGAGGACATGAGGGTCACCCATCACCATCTGTGTGTAAGTGACTATCAGTGGCGATCAGCACCTGCTGTTAGTGACTAGTTTTTAATAATTTCTTCATGTTATAGACACACCACTGCTTTATTTATATTTCAATTTGACTAAAAAACATCACTTTATCTTTGTTAGTTTGTAGTATTGACTAATGGTGATTATGAAATCATTATACCTGCAGTTCCATAAACCCTTCCTTGTGTGTGTCCATGATTCAGGTGTTCTGAGTTGTTGGAGTGTGACCTACACCGCACAGAGCATTTGTGCCTTGAAGGGCTCCTCAGTGCAGCTCCATAGCTATTACACATACCCTCGTAATCACACAGTTATGAAGGCATTCTGGTTTATCACATGGCCTCCTAATAGAGAGCCCGATGATTTGATAGAGGATGATTATTATCAGGGTCGAGTGAATTACACCGGAGACAACAAGAATAGCCACACTATGATCATAAGCAACCTGAGCGTTAATGATTCAAACTGTTATCGCTTCAGGTTCTTAACTCATCAAGGAGGAAAGGCAGCTGGATCCGTTGATTCCCCTCTTCATCTCTCAGTTACAGGTGATTTAAATGAATAAACTAACTAACTGTCTATAATATAGTGCAACGTTTTTATATAATTTAAAGACACAGAATACACCAATACAATCTTGTTTTATTCAGAACTGCAAGTCCTGGTGGATCCTGCAACAGTGAAAGAGGGAGACAAAGTGACACTGACCTGCAGCAGCACCTGCAGTCTGAGTAGCAACTCCACCTACATCTGGTACAGGAACTCACAGCCTGTTAATGATCTACACACAGCTGACAACAGGCTGGATATAGACTCAGTCAGCATTGAAGATGCAGGCAAATACTCCTGTGCTGTTAAGGGACATGAGATTCACAGTTCACATGGAATTAATCTCAATGTCAGATGTAATATGTGAGATTTCTCTAGTGTTTTGTAACACAATTCTATAAAACTAAAAAATATTTTCTGATATCTAATATCTATGACACTTGCACTAAATACAACTGCATGATAGTTCACTGAAAATCAATATATTGCATCCAATTTTGAAAAGTTTGCATGTTTAGATCTTTAGCGCAAACCAATTTGTTGTGTTCTACTGTACATTCGCCAGTAGGTGGCGAGAACGTATTACGTGTTATTGATATGTACGTGTTCTGAATGATGAGAGAGAAGAAGAATACATGGAGAATGAATGAAACGTTACTGCTGTACTGCGTACTTATTTACTTACAAATTACTTACAGTTACTTTGCATACCTACTACCTTATTACTACTTTACAACCTAACAAATTGGCGACGAGTTTTTCTACCCACTACTTTCAATGATGGCTGTTTCACCTCCTTTTTCTACACCGTTTTTACAATGCCCTGGCGAACCTGCTCTGCCATTCCACACGTGGCTGAAAATGTTCCATAACTATTTGCAAGTGGTAGCTACAAATACAAATGGATGGCCAGGTGCACGAAAACGTGCACTCCTTCTACACTGCCTGGAAACCGAAGGTCAGAGACTTTTCTACACACTGCCTGATCAAGGTGAGACCATGGAGGATGCTGTTAATACTTTAAAAGCTTACTTTACTCCACGTCGGAACATAGTGGCTGAGCGTCATGTATTCAGAAAACGTGCACAATCTTCCCACGAATCAGTGCTACAGTATGTTGCAGCGTTGCGGGACTTAGCAAGTACGTGTGAGTTTGAGTCCAACTTAGATGAAATGCTACGTGATCAGTTGGTGGAAAACGTAAACAATCCTCGCATACGCGAACGACTGCTTCTCGAACCTGACTTAACTTTTCAGAGAGCCATTACCCTTGCCACACAGATAGAAGCCGTTGGTGAGCAAGCTAAGCGAATTGCTGGCGATCGCTCAGCTCCTGTGCAAGCTGTGTCTGCAACCTCTACTGCACGCCGCCACCGCCGACCACCCTCACCTCCTCCAAAGCCATCTAGTGCGCCTTCTCGTTTTTCTGCCTCTGCTCCGTCTCGTCATGCATCCAGCCGAACCTGCTACCGCTGCGGATCGGACCGACATCTTGCGAATGACTCATCCTGCCCTGCTGCATCAGCTAAGTGTAAAAACTGCAATAAAACTGGACACTTTGCCAGAGTGTGTCGTTCATCACAAACACGTTCTGTGCGTGAAATTGACTTGCCAGAAGTTCAGATTCTTTACTTGCATGAGCACACAGCATCTGACAAGATACGATGCACAGTTAACATACAGACAGAGACTGTTTCAGTGCCTGTGGAGCTGACTGTGGATTCTGGCTCCTCCGTGTCGATTCTGCCTAAATGTCTGTATGAGAGACACTTCAAAAGAGCACAGCTACTGCCTCCTACAGTTAAGTTAGTGACCTACTCCCGTGCTCCAATTCCAGTTATTGGCTGCTTACATGTTACTGTGTCATGGAATGATGCTACATGTCAGACGTCCTTCTTCATTGTGGAATCTGGTACTGCTCTGCTGGGCATGGATTTGATAAATGGCCTGAGCCTGTGCTTCAAAGGCTCTACTGTCCAGCCCGCCACTTCAATGACCTCTGCTCCTGCTCTGCTCTGCTCCACTGCTCCGCTGTCTTCTCCGTCTGCTCCTGGCTGCGCTCCTGTGATGACCACTGCTCCACTGTCTACGCCTGCTCTTGGCTGCGCGAAAGGGTTTGTGCATAAAGTAAAAGTGTCACAGACTGCTACGCCTGTCCGCCAGAAATTACGCCGCCTGCCTCTCTCTGTCCGAAACGCTGTGAGTGCTGAAATCCAACGTCTTCTTCAAGCCGGTGTTATCGAGAGAATAGATGCTTCCCCGTGGGTCTCCCCAATCGTGGTTGTGCAAAAGAAATCAGGTGCTATTCGCATGTGTGTGGACCTACGTGAGCCCAACAAGGCTGTGGTTGTGGACTCTTTTCCTCTCCCGCACATAGACGAAATGCTGGGTCTGCTGCACGGTGCTACGGTGTTCTCCACCATTGACTTGGAGAGTGCCTACTTCCAGTTGCCTCTCCATGAGGAAAGCCGTGACCTGACCGCCTTCATCACTCATGAAGGAGTGTTTAGATTCTGCCGTGTCCCCTATGGCCTTGCCTCTGCTCCTTCTGCCTTCCAAAAGATGCTGGCCACAATTCTGAAAGGCCTGCCTAATGTTGCTAACTACCTTGATGATGTAATCTTGTGGGGCCGTACACAAGCCGAACATGACTCCACACTGGAAGCTGTGCTGCAGCGTTTGAAAGATGCAGGGCTACAGCTGAATTCATCAAAGTGCCACTTCAACAGGTCAAGTCTGCGTTTTCTTGGACATACAGTGACCGCTCATGGAATTCAGCCTGATGAGGATCACATTGCTGCCGTTCTACATGCTCCAGTCCCTACTGACGCAGGCAAGCTAAGGTCATTTCTGGGACTTTTATCGTGGTACAATAAGTTCATTCCCAACTTTGCTACTGTTGTGGAGCCACTGCGTAATTGCATTCGTCAGGACGCCGAGTTTACTTGGTCAGAAGATGCACAGCGTAGTTTTGATACAGTGAAAAAGCTACTAGTGCACAGTCCAGCCCTAGCACTGTTCGACCCTGATCTCCCTACCATTGTCTCCACTGATGCTTCAGACTACGGCCTCGGTGCCGTTCTGTCTCAGATTCAGCCCAACCACACTGAGCGCATTGTCGCATTCGCCTCCAGAACTCTGACTCCTGCTGGACGCAAATATTCAACAGTCGAGAAAGAAGCCCTTAGATGTGTGTGGGCTGTAGAGAAATGGAGAACGTACTTGTGGGGCCGAAGATTCAAATTGCGTACAGACCACCAAGCACTAACCACTCTCCTGACCACCAAAGGATCCGACCGCGCTGGCATGCGTGTTGCACGCTGGGCTGCACGGCTGCTTTGCTTTACGTACGATGTTGCCTACTTACCTGGTTCACAGAACAACACAGCTGACTGTCTCTCCCGTCTGCCTCTGCCTGCTGCCGCTGATGAAACTGACATTGAGCCCGAGTTTGTTGCCATGCTGTCTGCTGATCACCTGTCTGCTGTCTCTCCTGCGGAGTTTGCTGCTGCCTCTGCTTCCTGTCCTGAACTCTGTGTACTGCGTTCACAGATTGCTGACGGCTGGCCTCCTTCTCCTGCTGCTTTGAGTGCAGTCCTTCGTCCATACTTCAAACTCCGTCATGAACTGTCTGTGCAAGACGACTTCATTTTTCGAGGTTTAAGGCTCATCGCTCCAATCACACTGCGTCACACCTTGGTTGGCCTGGCTCATGAAGGGCACCAAGGCATCGTGAGGACCAAGCAACGCCTCCGCGAACTTTACTGGTGGCCAGGTGTGGATGCCTTTGTGAACACACAGATTAAAAGCTGCTGCCTCTGCCAGTCTTCAGACAAGACCGCTGTTCCCTCTGCTGCACCCCTGCAACCTGTCCAGTTCCCATCAGAGCCCTGGGAGAAGCTGGGAATCGATGTGGTTGGTCCATTTGAAAGTGCTTCCCCGGACTGCCGCTATGCATTCACACTGGTAGACTATCACAGTAAGTGGCCTGAGGTAGCTTTCACACCCTCCACTACAACAGCAAACATTATTGCTTTTCTCACTTCAGTATTCAGCAGATTAGGTAATCCACGAACCATTGTGTCAGACAATGGGCCTCAATTTGTTTCTACAGAATTTGCTGCATTCCTAAACGATCTTGACATAAAGCACATACGTACTGCAGTTTACCACCCTGCAGCTAACGGAGCGGTTGAACGCTTTCACCGCGTCCTGCGAGCATCAGTACAGTCTGCTATTCTGCAAAAGAAGCCCTGGAAAGCCACCGTTACAGAATCCCTCCAGGTGTACAGAGCAACTCCACATGCCACTACTGGACTTTCCCCATTCGAGTTACTACATGGGAGGAAAATGCGAACACGTCTTCACGTCCTTACCCCACCACAAGCAAGCATTGACACTGAATCACTTGGTCAGAGAGTGTCCTCTAAGCAAGCGTACATGAAGTCATACGCTGACTCCAGCCGTGGCGCACGCATACAAGGGGACAGGGTGCGCGTCCGGAAGCCTACTCATGTTCCTAAGGCTCATCCACGCTATTCCCCGCCACTGACAGTAAGAAAGCAAGTGGGCCCGACCACTTATCTGCTGGCTGATGGAAAGAAATGGCACGTGTCACGTTTGGCCAGATACCATGCACCTGCTTCACCTGCAACATCCGTGAGCTTGCCACAGGATCAACTAAGTGACATCCCAGTTCTTGAGCCTGACTGTCCTGACACCATGAACACTCAAGAGGGTTGTCTTGCTCGTGTCAGATGGCCTCCAAGCTGGCTTCAGGAATATGTGACTTAATCACATTTAGTTACACTCACATTACACACACACACACGCTGAAACTTAATTCTACCATAAATGATATATAAAAAAAACTGAGTTAAGGTAGCCGGTTAAAAATGTTTATTATTGCTTGGCTATTGAATATTAATCGTTTTACATATTTCTACTGATACTTACGATTGTTGAGTTTTTGCTTTGTTATTACTATCCTCATTTCTACTTATGAAACATCAGTGTTAAACATGATGCAATATTTCTATTACAAATAAGATTCTATAGTAGCCTACACATAGCTCTTGATATTTCCGGTACAGTACGGATTTCTACTTATATTTTAAGTGCTAAAGTAAGACATTTCTAATTACTGCTGTTCTGTCAAAATGCCTGTTCACTACATTTATATCTGTGGTATCATCCTTACGTAAAGGGGGAATGTTGTGTTCTACTGTACATTCGCCAGTAGGTGGCGAGAACGTATTACGTGTTATTGATATGTACGTGTTCTGAATGATGAGAGAGAAGAAGAATACATGGAGAATGAATGAAACGTTACTGCTGTACTGCGTACTTATTTACTTACAAATTACTTACAGTTACTTTGAATACGGTCCGTGTAACGCTTTGCAGTGCTATGTTCTATTTGCAGAATTCACATGAAAAAATATAAAAATAGGCTTAAAAATCCGTTATCCATTCTTTAGGACGGCACAGTAAATGGGTTATTGTTGCATATTTTGATTTTCAATTAAGCACAGTTACGGTTTTCTGTGCAGAAGTTAAAAATTGAAATGATGCGTCAATTTTCTAATTTTCCTTTTTTGAGCTTTTGGTTGGACTGAACCACGAGCACCTGGGGGAGAACACCATCTAGCTGGGCCAGGCTAGATGGTGGAAGAGAGCGCCGCCTAAGTTGTGCGTGATTTTGACTCATTACTTTAGTGATTAATAACTAAAACTTCGCCGATTTTTGGGAGATGGCACGTTAAACATAACTTTCAGCCTATGTTGAACATATCTACAGTATATTTGAATACCATGGCCATGCCATACCATAGCAAATAATTCCCCAAAGCAGAATTCTTTGCCATCGACGTCAGTCTAGGCTATAGAGGCTACCCCAAGCACTGTTTGACATGGGACATTTTTGCTATTTAACACTTTACGCTAGACTATGTTTCATTAGGCTAAACGAAGACACAACAGTGAGTATATGCCTAATTTATCAGTTTATCTATTTATTAATTTCAACAGCAAATAGCCTACATTGCTATAGGCTACGGCTCAAGTCCATTGGATCATGTAGGTCTCCAAAGCCTCCCAGAACATGAACATTCTACACACGTACTCATATCAGGATGCAGCAATGTCTCCCTCTGCATCTGAAGTTCTGATCTCGAACTGACATTATCAATTGCTTGGCACCTTGATGCAAGCTGAACTGTGTTTGATAGGCCTCCATCTCTACATCCGCTGATAAAATGTGATCACCAACACCGCGCGCCAATATGTATCAGGGCAACCCCCTACGCTTGTGGTTCACCCCAACAAAAACGGTAAAAAGGGCAAAAATCCAATATTAACTGAATTTTACTTTTGTTTCCAATCCAGTTTCTGTCTTTTTCTTTATCTTGACTAATGACACATTTAGAAAATAGCAGCAATTGCTGACCAGTTAAAAAAAATTGAGAATTGGATTATTGAACACATTTTTTATTTGGATCAGATGGATGGAGCAAATAGAACAAAGCACTGCAAAGCGTTACACGGACCGAATACCTACCACCTTATTACTACTTTACAACCTAACACAATTGAAGTCTTAAAAAACACAAACGCAAAAATCATTTCATATTAACCACTGAAATGGTATTTTTTAGGCAAGTACAATTTTCGGTAACACTCCATAATAAGGTGGCATAATAAATAGCAAACTAGTAATTACCTAACCCCTTGTTAATTGTTACTAAAATATCTATTTGGCACAAGTTAATAGTTTTTTCATCATTAATTAAATATTAGTTGTTTGCATAAAATCTGTATGTTAATGTTTTAACAAATCTATTAACTAATATTGTATTAATATATGTTAATAGTTAACTAAATATATTTTTGGCACTAATTAACAGTTATTTCTTACATCATTTAAATGTTAAATGTTTATTTATTATTATTTACAAACTATATGCTAATATAAAAGTTAATGACATATCATTATTTATCTAGATTTTATGATTAGCTTTGTTGAGAATTTATGGAATTTATGGTTTATGGCTTTATGGTCTTGTGGGGTGCATACGGCACCCTACTGCCAGTGGTTGGTTGTGTGAGAGTTTGCGCTCCTCTTCTTCCACTTCATCCTTATTGGATACCTTTGTGGTTGGCTGTCCTGTAATTGGTGACTCTCTGTCTAGTCTTTGAAAGTAGTGTACTCTTTGCCTTTGGAAGTACTATTTGGTTGCTGCTTGGATTTGGTGAAATTCAGGGGAGGGGTGTAACAGATTTAGAAATGTAGTTTAGTGTTTGTATGTGATTTTCGCCGTAATTAAGCAGCTTTATTGATATTGGTGTTTTGGAGCCCCCTTTGGAGAAACGCTATACTGCAGTTCTGCTGCGTTTTGTCCTTGTATTGTTGCCATAGCCGATCAGAAGCGGTATGCTTTGCATTGGGTAGGTTGACTGTATAAAGCACTCCCTACTTTTGTAACTGTGAAATGTTGTTTAAGTTGAAAACTTTGATATACCACCTGTAGGGATGTAACGGTATGAAAATTTAACCTCACGGTTATAGTGACCAAAATGATCACGGTTTTCGGTATTATCACGGTATTTTTAAAAGTGTGTTCAATATGTACAGAAAGCACTGATAGGCTTACACAAGCTGAAATAGTTTCAAAAAGTGTCCCGTTCATGTTTAATTGGGTATGTGCTTATAGCTTAACTTACCCTAACATTATTTGGAGGTTGCTACTGTTATCTGGATCCAATGAGTGAGACCAGGCTTGGAATTTCACCATTCTGGGGGCAAGGCCACTTGGCCTTCAGTTGAGCATATTTGGTGGAGGGCACAAAGGCCACATGTTAGGGCACCCAGGCCAAAGTTAACTATACAGTAGTAGGCTATAAAAATGATCAAAGTTGTATAGCCTATTCACTGCAGTAGACCTGCATCACTGTATGAAACATTACAAAAACATGAAACATGACATATTACATAGAACTGCAAATGATCTGATCATCTAATATTTACAGATATCTAGGCTATATTTAACATTTATTTTATATTTGGCCTGTTATGAAATCATGTATTGAACAATTTAAGCACAGTTCAGCTTTAAGAAACTCAAATAGCCTAGATGCATGCTTAGCATTTTGTGATCTACTTTCACAAACTCTTAGTCAGCTGTCCTCTGATTTACCGATATCTAGGTGATATTTGTAACATTTGTTTTGTATTTGGCCCGTTATGAAATCATGTGTAACAATTTAAACACATTGTAAAACTTAAAGCCCAAATGTGGAGACATCCATGCATGTCGAAATTTACTGCAAATTCAAAACTGGATTACTCTGGAACGGCTAACTGTACAGGTGACTGCTTTACATCTTTGTGTTCGGTAAGGTCTGCTGTTTATTCTGATATATGGTTTGTTATGTGTTAAACGAAAGGTTTTCACCGAGAGGAATGGGTAGGGTGATGGACGCAAAACCTTCAGTAGAATTTATGATTAAATTGAATTATATTATTTACTTTTCTCGCGAACCGTTCACCATAGCAATTCGCGGCTAACATCGTTTAAAAGCTGAGAAAAGGCTCTTTCATGTGATACTGATGTCTGCGTGATAAGTAGGCTCGTTCGCGAGTAGTTCAACTGAGAAGAATGGGTGAATTTAGACGCACTTTCTTTCTTGCGCTGTCACTTTCTCCACTGCATAAAATACTAAATGAATTTGCCCTGTGAATATTTTGACAGGCCATAGGCTAAATAAAAATCGCTATTAGTAGGACGCAAAGCAGGATATTGAAAGAAGGGCACCAAGGCCACCGTGGCCTGTAAACCTCTGATTTTCAAAGGGACATCACGGCCAACGCAACGTGGCCGCCGTGAATTCCTACCCTGAGAAATAAAACTTTAGGCTACTGTGCTCTTCTGATAACGTGAGTGGAATGGATTTAATGTGGACGCGAAGATAAAAAAGAAAAACGCAGAGCGGCTAAATGATACAGTGCAAGTTTTGCAGTGAAAATTTTCCGCCTTTTAAAATCAGTTGTAGCCTAATCCAAATAGCAGTTAAAACCATCAATTAGACAACAAAATCAGTAGGGTACCAATTTTGCTTCATTGTACCAGGCCTACTGTATGTCAAAAGCAGGCTCGGATGTAGCTGCAGGATTAAACACACGGTTTCCACACCGTGGTAATCAACCGTGATAATTATGATATTTCAAAAGAAAACGGTAATTGTTATCGTCAACATTTTTATCACGGTTTATCATTATACCGGTAATCGTTACATCCCTAACCACCTGTATTATGTTACTTTACATGTATTTTTAAGATTTGGGTGCAATTCTAGCGACTTAGAGAACGTTTATTAATGTTTTCATTATGACCACGAGTTCATACACACTGAGTCTAACGTGACTAGCTGTAAACTCCGCTAGCAACTTTCCATGCATTCAGTGTAGTTAAGCAGTTTAGCTTAGTGTGCATGGAAAGTGCAATTCAGTCTAGCAGGAAATGAAGTACATTTAGTTTAGCATTATGTTTATCCATTACCTCCGTATGGTCTACGTCTGTGAGTGTTTAGTGAGTCTCAGAATATTAATAAACTGTCGTTCTGTGCACCTGAACATTCCATGTCTCCCTTGCTAGTAGGGCTGACAGTGATGGTATAGGAATGATGCATGTAATATAGCCCATTCAACTACTTGTTGTTTTGTTTTAACTTTTCCTAAAAGAATAAATGTGATAAGCCAGTTTTGGTCTCAGTCCCTTCACCGTCTGACTATAGTTATATATTACTAATATATTAATTAAGCTTAACCAACTTTATTATAAGGGGCTCCACACTGATAGCTATATACTACTAATATATTAATTAAGCTTAACCAACTTTATTATAAGGGTCCCCCATACTGATAGTAATATATTACTAATATATTAATTAAGCTTAACCAACTTTATTATAAGGGACCCCCCATGCTTATAGCTATATACCACTAATATATTAATTAAGCTTAGCCAACTTTATTGCAAGCGGTTCCGGCACTGACAACAGTGGCAACATGTCAAGGTAGCTCCATGTTTTTTTTCTTGAATTTCCCCTTGGGGATCAATAAAGTATCTATCTATCTATCTATCTATTGTAAGGGTCTTATGGAGAGTGGTTCATATTGGGATAGGCAGAAGCACAGTTTAATAACAATTAGTTAAATAATAATATGTCATTAACTTTTCTTTTAACATATAGTTTGCAAATAAACATTAAACATTTAAATGATGTAAGATATAACTGTTAATTAGTGCCAAAAATACATTTAGTTAACTATTAACACATATTAATGCAATATTAGTTAATAGATTTGCTAAAGCATTAACATACAGTTTTTATGCAAACAACTAATATTTAATGATGAAAAAACTATTAACTTGTACCAAATAGATATGTTAGTAACAATTAACAAAGGGTTAGGTAATTACTAGTTTGCTATTTATTATGGCACCTTATTATGGAGTGTTACCCAATTTTCTCTCTGTGTGTATTTTCTATTTCAAATATTCAGATGTTCCAATACACATCTCAGTATCAGTCAATCCCTCTGGGGACATAGAAGAGGGCAGTTCAGTGACTTTGACCTGCTGTGAGGGCAGTTCAGTGACTCTGACCTGCAGTGATGCCAACCCACCAGCACATAACTACACCTGGTACAAGGAAAATGGACATCGATCTTCACAGGTTGGGTGGAGTCAGAATCACAGCTTTGTCAACATCAGCTCTGAGCAGAGTGGACTCTACTACTGTGTGGCTGAGAATGAGATTGGACAGAACAGATCTTCAGTGCTGCAGATAAATTTAACCTGTAAGTGTTGAACACAGCTTGGATTAGAAATTAAATATCAAAATGTACACCTTAATGTTTAGGTTTTATGAGTTAAATACATTAAGTACAAATTCCTGTATTCTGTATTTTTTTCCATTTCAAATATGCAGATGCTCCAAGAAACACTTTAGTATCAGTCAGTCCCTCTGGTGACATAGAAGAGGGCAGTTCAGTGACTCTGACCTGCAGCAGTGATGCCAACCCACCGGTGCACAACTACACCTGGTACAGAAGGAAGAGTGAGTCAGAATCCACATGGATCGGACAAAGACAAACGTACAGCATCACTAACGTCAGTGCTGAACACAGTGCAGTGGGCTTTACTACTGTAGGGCAGAGAACAAACATGGAGCCAGCCATTCCAATGCAACATTTTTGGATGTGTTCTGTGAGTACTGTTACATGCTACTAGACTGTTTCAATACATACAGGAATTAAATCCACAAATCAGGGCAGAGAATCCATTTTTATCGATAAAATATATAGCTGATGAGACACCACCTGTCATGCTTCCTTTTTTCACTGTTAACATCTTCCAAAAACATCCAGACACTCATGAAATCAAATGTACTTTAGAGTACATAACATGATGTTGTAATCAATCTCATTGATGAGGAGTTTATTGATCAGATGGAGATTGTATTACATATACGAATGCCTTGAAATATCATTAACATGTAAGATTTTTATATTCCTTGTGCAAGATTCCCCCAGGATGACCTCAGCATCACTCATCCCCTCTGGTGACCTTCAGGAGGGCGACTCAGTGACTCTGACCTGCAGCAGTGATGCCAACCCACCAGTGCACCTGGTACAGGAAGACCGGAGATGAAACAGCTCTTCTGGGCACAGGGAGGATGCCCAACCTCACTCTTAACCTTGTTCCTGGTGTGGATGGACTTTATCACTGTGAGGCTTGGAATAAAGTCGGCTTGAAGAACTCAACTGCAGTCAGAGTCTTTTTGGCAGGTCCAGTGCAGTTTTTTTTTTTTTTTTTCATTTGAAATAGTAGAGTTACTCTGTCAGTAGAGTAGTCGTGTTTTTGGCAACATTAAAACACATTTTATCTTCCCTATAATTCTGTTGAGGTGCATCTTTGACATATAATATGATTTTGTGGAACATCAGTGCATTTGTAAATGTCTCTCTTCAGCTTCAGGCTTGCACAGCACAATACTCTTTAGTGCCTTGGGGGCCATCTTGGCTGTAACTCTCCTGCTGGTCATTGGTATTGTATGCTGGAGGCAAGTAACAGAGAAATACTTTTAATATCAGATTAATGTCAATCACAGCAACTTCTGATTACAGAAAAAATAGTCTGCAAATAGTATTTTATAGTTTATAGTTAGAATTTTTCTATCTATCTTTTAACATACACGTCACAGCTACAATATTTCAAAATGTGTTGATGTGTTTGGAATATAGGCGACAGAAGACTAACTCAGCCTAAACCGTAAAAAACACTCACAGCAACACAAAGGTAAGCATTGCACTTACACATATCAACACACAGTGAATTGACTAGTAAGCTTGGTAGAGGATTGAGATGTCTGTCCCAAACCTCCTCACTAAATCTTGGCCCATAATATACAATAATATAAAATGCATCATGCCAGACAGCCAGAAAAATACATGAGGAATTTTCGCTACTATTGTCACTTTGACACTTTGTCTTTCACAAGAAGTCTCCAATCTTGCCTGCTGTGACACTACCATGGACTGTGGCACTGGCCAGATAGATGCGGCAGATTGTAAAGATGATGATGATGGAGTCCAGTACGCCAGTGTCCAGTTTAAGCCCAACAAACAGCAGGAAGTGCCCAGCCAGGAAGAGGACATCCAGCACGCCAGTGTCCAGTTCAGCAAGTCCAAACCAGAGTCTACAATCCCTGAGCCGCCTCTGTCTGGCATGCCACAGGAGGAGACCCAGTACGCCTCACTGAATCTGCAGGGACTCAGTGCTGCCCCCCAGTGAGTATTTACCCTCATTACAGAAACCTTCTACACAGTAGAGACAACATTAGTTATTCTGAGCAACTTCAGTTTGTGTTAATTTGTTATGAGGATGGTAAATTGCACTATATGGGGGCTGCTGTATTTGCACAAATGCTGTCAGAATCTGAAGGAATGAATATGACTGGAAGTTCCACATTCTTAATAGCAGCAGCATATCTGTTATTTAATATAAACCTTGTCCTATCTCAATCTGAGTACATTTTCCAACAACTAAATAAAAAATACTCATGTTTCAATGTCTATGGTGTCCTAAGACACACATTAGCCCATGTCAATCTCTGGCAGCAATACATACTGTACAGTATGTCACAGTGAAATTCTCTGATAAATCAGCACGCTAAACAATTCAGAGTGAAAAGCTGTCACTAACTGAGATGTTCCTTCTCCACAGAACAGAGGCTGAATCTGTGATCTACAGTGCCATCAATACACATTCCAAACCATAACAGCAAGAGAGCACGGTTTGAAGAAGACTACAGCCTGAATTTAAAATTGTCTGATGATAAGTAGTGTTTGCAGTGATGTGTGTATTTATTAATCAAATGTAAAAATAGTTTCTATTCTTTTCTGTTATATTCTATTCTATTCTATTCTATTCTGTTCTGTTCTATTCTATTCTATTCTATTCTATTCTATTCTATTCTAATCGAACTTTAAATGGGTGAAACCAGAGCCATATAAAGGTACCTTTATATGGCTCTGGGTGAAACCATTGTCAGTGTATTACTGAGTTTATTGATCAGGTGGACAATATGTGCATGTGTACATTCACACACACATACACACACACACACACACACACACACACACACACACACACACAATCTTCAAATTAATCTTAGCATGTCTCAATTAAATACGGTCAAAAATGCCCTCCTCCCCCTCATCTGCCTTTGGTGCTTCCCTGCCTTCTAGCTGCAGTGTATATCCTTAGTGATAAGTAGATGCAGCAGACTGAGTCTTGAAATATCCACAGAATACTCAAGTTGTTTTATCTAATATAAGTTGTGCAGATGTATAGTCCATTTTATACACACCCATTGAACCGACAAAATGTGTAATTAGCCCATATTTTGTGTAGTCATTCTATATCAGAACTGACATACAATCGAAATGCCAATAATAAAACTTCAGAGAGTTACTTTTCATTTGAGACCATGATTATGCTTCTACAGCAAGTTCATATACAGTAGAATATTGGGGTAACCAGGGGCACCGTTGCACAATTCTTTAATCAGCAATCATTCAGATAGGTAGGTAGATAGATAGATAGATAGATAGATAGATAGATAGATAGATAGATAGATAGATAGATACTTTATTGATCCCAAAGGGGAAATTCAAGGACCCAGAAGAGATGCCATGTCTGTTCTGTGTTGCTATTTGCTAGTATGGATCTAAGGCACATTTAGAGAAAGTATTGCATTGCAATATTTGGTGAAGAAAACAGTACAAAAGGTGTTCACTGTAGGTCTATTTCGAGTAGTTGTAGTTCAATGAAATGTGCTTACTTACTGAGGAATGAAAACAATTATTTTTTATTAATTTATAGTTAACAGTTTTTTTCTGATAGAAAAATGAGAAAACAAAGTGAAGAGACATTGCAAAAATGCTCATTTTGAGAATTATATTTTGCATTTTGTTGTCCATTGTGTAATGACTGATTGAAATCACACAGTGATTTGAAAACAGAGAGAGTGAGAGAGTAACTGCATTTTGCGAGCAAAATGTATCATTTGGTGTTAACTGGTGTTAAATGTATCATTGGGTGTTAACTGTTTTGAAAATGTGATGTCAGAGTTGACACAAGCATCAAAGCCATCAAGAAAAACTGTAACATTGTGCAGGATCCCATTTAGAGAGTAATAGCACTGTGTTGGCAACACTGTGTAAAAGAACAGTCATGCTAATAAAATAAATTGTATTGAGTAAAGGTTGCAGGACTGCAGGGACTTCTTGTGCTACAGTATGTTCTGTGGATCTTCTCTTCAACTTTACCCCACTTGCACCAAATAGTCCAATGGCTGAAATGTGGCACATTAAGTCTAAATGGTCCCCAGCACAGCCTGAAGGGTAGATGGTTGTGAGTGGCTCTGCTTTATATGTTGTGCTGTTCAGTAGAAAGTGTGATATGATTATTGTTACTCTGTAGTTTTGTGAGCATGCATGAGGTGTAAAAAATGTTAGAATATTTGAACAATGGGCGTGCTGAATAGACTTGTTTGGGATGAAGATTGTGGTGTGTTGGAAACTGTGGAGTGTGCGTGTGTGCGTGCGTGATGAGAGGGAGACAGACAGAGGACAAAGCCCCTCTGAGGAAAACATATTGACTAATTCATGAGCCTCAAAAAGAGAAAAAGAAGAAGAAGAGGAAGAGGAAGGGAAAGAGGAGGATTAGAAAAAAGAGACACTCCCGGAGTCGGAGATGTGTCAGTGTGTGTGTGTGTGTGTGTTATGTGTGTGTGTGTGTGTGTCAGTGTGTGTGTGTGTGTGTGTGCGTGTGTGTGTGTGTGTCTGTGTGTGTGTGTGTGTATGTGTGTGTGTGTGTGTGTGTGTGTGTGTGTGTGCGTGTGTGTGTGTGTGTGTGCCAGCCAGCCTGATTTCCCCTCATCAGCTTTTATCAGTCCCTCTGCTGTACATGTTTCAGATGAACAGATGAAGGCTGCACAGCTTGTTCTGGAACTCTCCTGCCACCATTTTCTTACTTTATTTTCAGCAAGTCCTCACATCTCCACCTACAGGTAGATGCATGCACATGTTTCAGTTTGGTATTTTCACCCCAAAGTGTTCTGCTGAATATGCTTCAAATGAACAGGGACCAGAGACTATTCTGGAACACTTCTCTATTCCAAAAATATTGTCCCACATACTCCAGTTATTTTTGTCAAAGAGCAAAGCGTCAGCCAGGTGCGTTTAGGAAGGCAAATATCTATAGGAACGTCACCTATTACCTACCGTCCCGTATTTCCAAACTCTTACGTGTATGTGTCACCTAATATTAATTTCTATATAAAACAAGACGGCAGATTCCTAAAGAAATGCAAGCACCCATACCAAATATCTATCCATTTTACAAAACCCTGGCTGGGTGTAATATGACTGACGGTTCCCAACCAAAAGAGATTCGTACTTTAAGGGCTGTATTTTGGGTCACCAGCGCATGGCGTAATACTCGTTATTCACCCGCGGAAAGTTGAATTCGGTATTTTGCACGTTTATTTTTTAAGCATTGCGCCCAGGGGTGTGGCAATTAACAACCTAGGGAGGGGACTCGCGCATTGTCTAAAAATCGATATCATACACCACCTAAACCTGGTCAGAAGTCAATGGCGAGTTGTTCATATGCTATTTTAAGAGCGCATGTCAACAGTCATATTGGCAGGTGCACGCACCATCCTTCTATCATTCATGAACGCACACCAGCGCACGTCCATGCAAAGCATTAAATTGCACGATTACAATGGGAAACATAATTAGAATAAAGATATTACGAAATACTGTACATCTCATGATGAGTAGTTATTCACCATCATTTGCAAATTGGTAATGACGGTTAAAAGTGATTAGGGGAGAGGCGAGAGACACGTATAGAGCACAGCTGAAGACGCACTTTTATGGGGCGCCAAATGTAACATGCCTTATTTCGTGGACAGAATTACTTTCGTGTGACGAAATACATATATTCATTACGAAACCATGTTACATCGTAACGCCTTTTGTCCACGGAATGCACAAATTGGTTTGCATTGTGTCCACGAAACACTGAAGAGAGCACATCATTTCGTGGACGAAATTGACTGGTGGCCTTTTCCTTTCGTGGACATAATGCTGAATGCAGTATTCACTGTCGTAGACGAAATGTTTGGTCAAAAGTAATTCTGTCTACGTAAATACGGAATGCACCTACACGCATCATTCTGTGCATCCTATTTCAATTTCGTCCACAGAAGTATTGTGTTGTGTTACAGAAGGCATTCCGTCCACGCAATAGTAACTTAACAACTTACGAAATGCATTCAGTGACATATGCTTTCATTCTGTGGACGAAATGCATAATAGAATCACGTACAATACATTTCGTGAGTCAGCAGTTTACGAAATGACTTATGTGTCACGATAATTTCATTACGTGGACGATATGCATAACAGAATCACGAAATCAGTTTTGTGACCTGATGCAATACATTTCGTGAGTCAGCAGTTTACGGAATGAATTATGTGTCAGGATAATTTCATTACGTGGACGAAATGCATAACAGAATCACGAAATCAGTTTTGTGACCTGCTGCAATACATTTCGTGAGTCAGCAGTTTACGAAATGAATTATGTGTCAGGATAATTTAATTACGTGGACGAAATGCATAAAAGAATCACGAAATCAGTTTTGTGACCTGCTACAATACATTTCGTGAGTCAGCAGTTTACGGAATGAATTATGTGTCACGATAATTTTATTACGTGGACGAAATGCATAAGAGAATCACGAAATCAGTTTTGTAACCTGCTAAAATACATTTCGTGAGTCAGCAGTTTGCGGAATGTGGAAGCTGCGTGAAATGTATTGCAACTTTTCGCCACAAGGTGGCAGCTTAAGTCCGCTGTAGCATTGCCGGTAAACGGGACAGCTGGCTGCATTCAGAGGCTTTGCAACGGCAGTGTGATTGGCAATCCGCGAACCGGTGCCAGGCCGTGCTGGACCTAGCCTAGGTCCGCGAAAAGCAACTGCATAGGCTTTCTCTGAATTATCTATGGTCTATGATCTTCAAACTATGAGCCTCTTCTACGAGTAGATTGCTGGTCCACTGGACCACGATTTTAGGCTAGATTAGGTCTATGCCCGGTGCTTCTGTCTGTTAATTTTGCGGCACAACTGCTGGAACCGTGGACCGAAAGAAAAAGAAACTAAATGTTTCCCTGATCACTGCATAGGCCTACTTCTTAATTCATTAAGGGCCCGTCCCAATACCTCCCCTACCCCTAGATTTTTGCCCTAACCCTCGTTTTTGCGCGTGCACGTGTAGGGCTAGGGTGTCCCATTACTTTAGGGAGCAAGGGGAAGTGCTATTTTCCCCTTAAAATCAACCCTCAAAACATAGCCAGGACCGATGCAGGCTTAAAACGAAGTGGGAGATGAAATTACCCTGGATACCGTGCGAGCTCAGCGAGCCGGCCACATTTTTCATATATTTTCGCAAATAAGCATATTAAAATTTCGGAATATGTTGGAATATGTTAGCTGGATGCACATCTGATGGACTGTTGAGTTTTGAACACTAATGTTAGAAAATATCTCACGAAGCTATCTGACGATGTTCATGATATCTGCTGAGTGCTTTGAGAGAGTCTGCCCATCAAATAACGTTATATATCTGATCTGGGTAGTTTCGTCAATATTTAAGGTGGGTGTTCTGGCGTTCACATGAACACGAATATCTTTGTTGATTAACTAGACGTAGATAAACCAGCACAGCCCACACAACAACGACCGCTGGAATGGGCATGTTCCTGAATGAAAATAGTAGCAGGCTACTACCGGTAGACACGTCGGCGCTGCGCGTGACGTAGGTGAGCACGTTCGCTACGCTAATTTGCATTTAGGGGTGTCCCAATTCATAGGGAAAGATCTTCACCTCCACTTCCCTTGTCGAGGGGGCTTTAATGTTGAGGGCAATCAAAACCAAGTGGAAGTTTTAAGGGGGGAGAAATGGGACGGGCCCTAAATATAGCCTAGGTGGTAGTGGTAGGCTGTGAGTGCTCATTCAAAGTCTATGCGTGTCTGTGCAAGTTGTAACAAATCGCCCTTATTCAAAAGAACTGATTGCCACTACGCATTTAAGGTTACGGGCGGATCTAACAAGCAGGAAATCATTATAGCTCAATGCAGACGAAGACCATAGTTTATCTTAACTTAAACTGGCAAAGGGCCTTGCCTTCCTCTTAATAAGAGTGTATATTAAAGAAAAAACTATCTTACAGAAAGAAACCCAAACATATGAGATTGATTCACTTTGTATTGTAATGAACGAACTCGCGGCCACTCGGCGCGCAACTGAAGGCCCGACACACAATTAACAACAAAGTTTCACAATGCACGAACAAATACCCCCAAAGTTCAGTGCCCAATAGTCCCGACATCAAGCAGATGATTCAATCAGTCCAAAACACAAACGTGATCCCCGGAATAAGAAAGAGTCGTTGCGCTTACAGTCTGTTGAGAAGTCGTTCCCTAATACGGTTGCGAAACGCAATCTCACCAAAACACGCACGTTAGGAAAAATGCTCCTTTGCTTGCTGTAATCCAATGACTTTGGGAAAAAATGAGTGATCGCAGATAGCGAGAAAAAGTCACGGTTCAGCATGCAAGGCCTCTAACGCGCGCTACTCAATACACCAGCGTCTTCGCACAGGTAACTCTCGGGGGCGAGCGCTCTCCCCGCGCCTCCATAAAACAAAGTGCAATGAAAGTCACTCCTACCCAAAACGCGCGTTCAACGGTCAGCTGACATCAAATTTACATACATGGCATATTAAACAGAGAGAAAATACTAATACATTTTCATACAAACAACCATGTAAAAAGGTGATTTTGGCAAACTTTACAAAGTGAAACTGACAAACTCGTGGGTAGGCTAAGCAACGATATTTAAAACAATCAAGAAGTGGATTCCTGTAATGTTCATGAAAACAGTATAGCGATTGGATAGCCTAATAAATCGCGACTTGTTGTAGGCCTAACAGTAGGCCTAGTTTATATCGTCTCGCTGGAGTGCGCGCATAATAGGCGTAATACCTACTTGCCCGTCCAAATAAAGGGCTTTCCTTTGTTTCACGGAGCTCGAGGCGCGATTGAAGTGGCCACTTCTAAATGGTAGCCTAGGCTACCCACTGATTAATTCATTCCGCAAACTCACGAAATGTATTGTAGCAGGTCACAAAACTGATTTCGTGATTCTGTTATGCATTTCGTCCACATAATGGAATTATCATGACACATAGGCTAATTAATTCTGTAAACTGCTGACTCATGAAATGTATTGCAGCAGGTCACAAAACTGATTTCGTGATTCTGTTATGCATTTCGTCCACATAATGGAATTATCGTGACACATAATTAATTTCGTAAACTGCTGACTCACGAAATGTATTGCAGCAGGTCACAAAACTGATTTTGTGATTCTGTTATGCATTTCGTCCACATAATGGAATTATCGTGACACATAATTCATTTCGTAAACTGCTGACTCACGAAATGTATTGCAGCAGGTCACAAAACTGATTTCGTGATTCTGTTATGCATTTCGTCCACATAATGGAATTATCGTGACACATAATTCATTTCGTAAACTGCTGACTCACGAAATGTATTGCAGCAGGTCACAAAACTGATTTCGTGATTCTGTTATGCATTTCGTCCACGTAATGAAATTATCGTGACACATAATTCATTCTGTAAACTGCTGACTCACGCAATGCAGCAGGTCACAAAACTGATTTCGTGATTCTGTTATGCATTTCGTCCACGTAATGAAATGACCGTGATACAAAATTCATTCCGTAAACTGCTGACTCACGAAATGTATTGCATCAGGTCACAAAACTGATTTCGTGATTCTGTTATGCAATTTCGTCCACGTAATGAAATTATCGTGACACATAAGTCATTTCGTAAACTGCTGACTCACGAAATGTATTGTACGTGATTCTATTATGCATTTCGTCCACAGAATGAAAGCATATGTCACTGAATGCATTTCGTAAGTTGTTAAGTTACTATTGCGTGGACGGAATGCCTTCTGTAACACAACACAATACTTCTGTGGACGAAATTGAAATAGGATGCACAGAATGATGCGTGTAGGTGCATTCCGTATTTACGTAGACAGAATTACTTTTGACCAAACATTTCGTCTACGACAGTGAATACTGCATTCAGCATTATGTCCACGAAAGGAAAAGACCACCAGTCAATTTCGTCCAGGAAATGATGTGCTCTCTTCAGTGTTTCGTGGACACAATGCAAACCAATTTGTGCATTCCGTGGACAAAAGGCGTTACGATGTAACATGGTTTCGTAATGAATATATGTATTTCGTCACACGAAAGTCATTCTGTCCACGAAATAAGGCATGTTACATTTGGCGCCCCATACTGTCACGAGATATAAGCAACTCCTCTGCAGGATAAATGTTGTTTTATTCAGTCATTTGAGAAACATTAGGGTAAGTGTTGCTTTTTCCAGCCTATGTTTTCGATGGTAACCCATTGTCAGTCAATAGTGAAAGTAACTGCATATAACTGTCTTGTCGTTGACTGACTCCTTGGTGAAGTTAGTTTCACTTTGCCAATGAGTTCAAATAATAGACGAGTGCAAATGTGTGAAGGCTATGCTAGGTTTTAGTAAAGCATGGTTTAAGAATGACTATTCCATACGGTCTCGCAAGCAGCCTTCTTCAAATGCGCCGTTGAATGCCAAAATACCGACCCACACAGCAGTAGACTCCTAGGCGGATCCGCCTTCAAGTCGCCAAACCCGCGTGACTGTCGCATTCGTTTTGGTGCCGCACAGAGGATCAGCTCCGCCTCCAGGCGGCTCCGTAAATTCTACTGTCAAACAGCGGGTCCTGAGTGGACCCATGTCGAATCCGCGGGCGCGGACGCGCCTGTACTGTAACGGTTGAACATGACTGTACACCAAGAGCCGAGAAGAGTCATAGACCTACTCTAGTGGATATTTTCTTTGCTGGGACACGGTTGCGCTGAACCCTCTCGAGTAAGTGATATTTATTAATATATTGCGACATTCACAATAGCTAAACATTGGCCTTTGTGGTTTTATACTTAAAACTTACTTATCATGTTTATTGATTATAATGACGTTGTTTGATATTAGGACTAACGTTAACGTTAGTGCAGACGTTTGTAATTTTGAGCAACAGGCTAAGTTAACGTTATTGTTAGCTGTGATGCTCATATGAGTCTGTAGCCTATTTGATTTAAAATGGGTTAGCAATTTCGGCAGAATATGTTATGGTAGTGTGATTTAAAAAACACACATTGTTATTTAACGTTAGTCTGGTCTTGTCTGTTTTAATGTGTTGCTGTTGTCCATAGTCCATAGTGCTACTATGCTAGCGGCATACAGCTGCTAGCTAGCATGATGCTAGGCGCAATTGCATAAGTTATTGCTAATGTCTATTATACATATATATGTTTGAGATCACGTTTGCGATGCAATCCTTGATTAAGCTGATACATTGGCACTGGTATTTCAGTCAATGAAGTCAGTGAAGCACTCGTCTGCTATGAAAGCTACCTAGCTACAACTTTAGCATGTTGACTCACTGATAATGGTTTAGCCCTAGCTGCTAGCTTCTAGCTAGCTGTGCATTAACGTTTGCATTTTGCCAAGTTTGGTCTCATACGTAACTTTAGTGTCCTTCTGCCATCTTTGTAATGAAAGCCTCGGCATTTTAATCACTGTTTAAGTCGGTTCAGACAACTAATGGGTATTGACGTCTGTTTGTGATTTATTATGCTAACGTAACTTAACTGTATGGAACTTGGTCCCCATCTTCTATTTTGTTTGTTCTGCAGCGTCAACTTTTATCGGCTGGATTCTACCATCTAACGTTACGAGTACCTCTGTTGGGTTCGCTTGATGAAGATACTTTCTGGGTTGTTAAAATGTAATGTGAACACATTCCCGTAGCATTCCAAAATAGACCAGAGATGCTTGTACTATATGTATATTTGGAAATTTTGGGATTGCAATAACCATAATGATATGGTTATTTAACAGCCATCGTTTCGGGGACTCTGATGAGAGTGAAGAAGAGCCAGTAAATGGTGACTTTGCATCTCTGAGGTACCTTCCAACTCGCCTGGTATATCAGTTGAAGCCTCAAACCTAAGCCAATTGCACTGGCAAAGTAAGTAATAATCTCTTAACATTGAAATAACTAAATCATAATATTAATATTAGAGATATGGTTAACATTCTTAGTGCTAAAGACATTCCCCTCTCCTTGTATCTATTCCTCCAGCTCCACCATCTTGCCGAGTGCCAGGCAGCAGAGTCACTACCCCTCAACCTGGAGAAAACTGTTAAGGTAAAGACTGATCTCTGAAATAAAATTGAATACAGTGGCCCCATCTATATTAACACAGCAGTAGTCACTCTATTTCAAATCAACAGATTGCATCTGCATTACCATCTCAGATTTTCTGCATACTTCATACATTACATAAATCTCAGCCAAATATTTTGTCAGTTAAAACATCTGCATTCATGCAATATTGCCTGAAAAGTTCATTCATTATTATCAGATTGTATTGAAACACATTGATTTCAATGTAAATCCATTCATGGAGTTGATATAGATAGTGCATACCAAAATGTTGAAACATACAAATTCATGTCCAGTATGACCAGAGATTTGTTTTTGTTTGCCATTGTTTGGCCCTGTAGCTCTCAGCCTACCATGGTTAACAGATCACAACCATTTCTCTCCCTTAGCACCTCACCATGGGGCAGGACCACAACACTCTTCACCACCTCAACTCCCTGCACCTGCACCCGCATTTAACATACGGAGAGTTACTCAAGGTAGGGACTGATCTCTGAAATATTAGTGAATAGAAAGGCCCCATGTGTATTATCAATGATGACTACCATTTAATACATTTTTTCCCCCTCTCGCACACCGCCCACTATGGGCCAGGAATGGCAGTCCCTCCTCAACTCCCTCCACCCCCACACCAGCCCTCAACGTGCAGCGAACAGAGGAGCTTTGTAAGTCATGTTTCTTTTTAAATTTAATCTCCTTAATACCTAGCTCATATATTGTATTGTGTAAGCATACTTGGCTTTGGATGCTACATACCATAAACATAAACATATCTGTCTGTTTGATTACAGGTGCTGTGAGGAAAAACATGGTGACACGGTCAGCCACGGACGCTGAGGTCACCAAGCACGCAATTAGGTGTTTCAACTGGCGGTGGATCGGGCAACGAGGAGACGTGTTCCGCCTCCATCCACACAAATGGAGTAATAGGAGAAATAAGCATTAAACAATCTTTTTATTGAACTTCTTGTCATTCACCAGTTATTCATTTTCTGATATTTTAGATGTGCATAGCACAGCATTTCATTGAAGTTGTAGCCTATTAGATAAAGTATTTCATGTCTGCACTGACCTAGGCTGATAAAGCACTAAATTAGGTTTTGACCTCAAAATTCATGTAGAGTAGCCTAGGCAACGTAGGCTACTTAACAAAAACAGAATAGCTTATAACCTGTAACTTTCCATAAATGTCCATTTTATATTTCCATTGAGTAGTGATCACGTTTGTACAGTAAATTGATGTCTTGACTTAAACCTTTTCTGTTAGGTTTATTGACAGTATTGTTAAGTTAAAAATACGAGGTGATGCTAATCGTAGGCCTATCTTGCTGTAGTAGCCTAGGCTAGGCCTAGTGATAGTTTTACTTTTATCCTATAGTTTATCCTATTTAATCCTACAGCAAGAACAGAAGGAATTTTGAAAATGAGATAAACGGGTCCGAAACGGACCCGGGCCAGATGAGCCTTTATGAGTCCGTTGCGGGTCCGCGGCGGATTTGCGGGTCCCAAACGGACCCGCCGCGGAGGTAAGGTTTTAATCGCGGATGCGGGGCGGAATCAGCGCGGAGCCACGGCGGGTCCGCGATCCGCCTTCGTAGCGGATCCGTTCCTGAGAGCATCTGGACTCCGATACGGGTCCGTTTCGCGGGTCCGTTCCGGAGGCCGTCATACATCCGCGGCGGATCAGCCGCGGAGTCCTTTTGCTGTGTGGGGATGCATTTATTTGACATATCGCGTGTTGCGCCGTTAAAGGGAATGACAGATGTCATTCTCATTGGTTTAAAATGATGTTACGCCCCAAACACACCCATATGACTCATTAAAAGACCTAGGAACACCTTGTTACGCCATGCGCTCCACTTTTGAGAACGAAACCCCTCCCAATGTGAACTGGACATCCTACTAAATTTGAATAGACTTTTGACGAGTGACGATGCACTTTAGAATGTCATGATAGGGCTGTCGTGGCAGATATTCAGACTCGGGCCAGAAATTAAGTCCAAACATCTTGCCCACAACGTAACAAAAATACACCATTATAAGTGCTGAAGTCAAAAACTTGTCCCAAAAAGAAGGCGCAAAAGTCCGGCAGAGTTCCGTGCAAAAATTCCTTTAATGACTACATAGCGCAAAGCCTGAGTGGATCGCACGATCGCACTCCCGAACAAAGGTAGAACTCTCTTACTTATACCCCTCCAAAATGCTGACACAACACTACCCCGAACGAACTTTTCACCTTAAGTTTATGGAAAGTTCAGGGGTGTACAGTATAGAGTGATCACAGGTCATACATTGTGCATGGGTTAAATATCGTTCGCCCCCTGCACTCTCCTACTGGTTGTTATGAGTAGAGCTCGCCCTGTGTAAGCGTTATCTTGCAGCCTCAAGGCCGACTCAAAAGGCCTAGGCTAAGGCAGCATGAGACACAGTGCAACAAAATGAGACACAGGGCAGCAAACAGAGACATAGGGATACAGAGCGCACGTAGGGGGAATTCTGGTAGAATAGCTTCAGTATGTTAATAGTATTAGTTAAACTTGTTATTTAAAATGTTATAAGAGTATTATGGTTAGGAATAACTTCAGTGTATTACTTGATTATGATTAAGGTTATATGAATACATGCTTTACAGTTTCAAACTCGTTCTCTCATCATGATGTTTACAACCCATAGGATAATTTTATACAACATTCCCTCCTTTGAGACTTGCATAGTCTCACAAACTAAAAAATTATCCTTCCTTTCTGATTCTTAATTCTTATACTGGCTACTGTCTCTGACTTTGTACACTTGAAGAGTATCAAAAATGGGTAGAGGTAAGAAGGAATATCACCATTAACATGTCAATGAACATGCATTTCCGTGTCGTATTTTCGCTTTTGACTAAGCCATCATGGTATACACACAACATATGGTTTTGATGTTATACACCCACAAGATAATGCAGTACTAGTACACACACTTTTCATACACACTGATTGTATCTTTTCGTTTAACACAAAAGAGTTATGGATAGTTTTGAACATATGTACAATAGGTAATTAAAAACAACATACTGACTACTTAATATAGTATCACACTCATGATTTGCTTGTTGAAGGTAAAAAGCCATTTGTTGATGGTCTTCACCAGCACGGTTAAATCTATAAGCTGCAAAGTCACATTGCATAGTTGGTCGTTGAGTTGTTGGTTCTCCTACTGATCTTGTTGCTGGTACCTTGTGTTCATTTCATGGTTCTTTTGGTGTGGGCCCTGCTTATGCTACAGGCATTAATGTGGTCATGAATGGGATCTTTGTTACTTCTATAATGGCATTTTCTCTTTCTTTGGTATTATGCTCTTTGTTTCTTCCTTGATGGTTTTATCTTAGAGTAGAAGATCAGAAACTGGTGTTACCGTCCCTAGATGTGTACAATGCGGTGTATGAATCTTCCTCATCTGAGCCGTTTGTTGGATTTAGGTGATTGTGTTCTCATGTCAATCGCGTTTCTTTGGCTTTAATTCAGAATTCCCTATTGGCCTTTCATGCTATCGCATATCCCAGTCCAGCGCAATCTTGTTCTAGGACTGGGGCTGGACCTGGAACAGGTATTAAACTTGGAGCAGGGTATGGACTTGGGGTGGTAATGGGTTTGTAGTAGGGAATGGGCTAGGAGTAGGGAATGGGCTAGGAACAGGGAATGGGCTAGGAGTAGGGAATGGGCTTGGGTATGTTAATGGGTTTGGGGTAGGGAATGGGCTAGGAGTAGGGAATGGGCTTGGGTATGTTAATGGGTTTGGGGTAGGGAATGGGCTTGGGGCGTGGCCTGGAGATGGAAGTGAAGTTGAAATCCTCTGGCCTGGAACTGGTGTCATTTGGGTGTAAAGGTTTTTTTGTTGAGATCATCTGGTTGCAGGGTTCTGGTCGTAGTTTGAAGTCATCTGGCTGTGGACATTGTGTGACATTGCCACTGGAGTAGATGACTGTAGCCGCATTGAGCTGAAAGCAACAGTTACAGGTGGACTCCCCCAGACTCTCAAATTCTCACACCTCGCTCAAGCAATGTAGCGCTCCTGGTCAGATTTATAGAGAGAGCAGAATAGAACAAAAAGAAACAGCACACAACCCATACAGCCACACAAATCCTAAACCATTTGGGAACTTGGAAGATTTTCAGATGAAGAAATTCATACAATCAGTTAGATTTAGCCCATAAGTCCTTCTTTAAGTCAGTCGTTATCAAGTCTGTAAAGCAATTTAACCAAAGTTAGTTAGATTATGTTAGATTATATGACACACAGATTAATATTTAGATTAATATTTAGATTAATAGTTAGTAATAGTAGTTAGTTAATAGTTAGTAATGGTTAATAACAGTAATATTTCGTAGCAATCAATGTCTACATACTGTTATTCAAATTTCCTATCCCTCCCTCCTTTTGACATTTTTCAATGTCAACAAAAAGTGGGATAGGTCTCGTATTCTCCTGGTTGTCAGTCTGATTAAGACCCCAGGTACGTCGCTCCATTCACACATTGCATGCACACTCACTCTTACATCTTTCACTCACCTGTCACTCACTCAAGCCTCATTCTGAATCAGTAACAGCTAATCTGCCCCACCCTGTTGCGTCCAACAGTTCCAGTAGGATGGCAAGGTTTTATGCTATTAGTTATTCTGAAATATTGTTGCTTTGGGTCTTCACTCCCTACTACCCACATCCTTATTTCTCATGTTGACCGTCAATCAATACTAAGCGATCACAATCATCCTACCAACTTTTCACGCATTTCCACCTTCCTTGTAACTAATTAATTATTTCACAGAGTTATCATTTTGTAAATAGTTTATGTTTTTTGATTATTATAAAGCGATTATTTATGATTTTAGATTTATTTCGATTTTTTGGTTTATTCTGTTACTTTTAATTTAAATTTCAATTTAATTTCACTTATAGAGCGCCACAACATTACACATGTCTCATAGCACTATAGTGTTTTAATGCTTATCAAATTTATTCTGTTAAAATTTTCTTTGTCTGTTCATTCAGCATATGACATTTATCATATCATAGTTAAAAATAATGAAAGTTTTGTTTTTATAAGGCAACTGTTACACTATTATTGTTTGTAGTTTTTCCTACTGTATATAGATTGTCATAAGCCATACTCTCACTCTTTATGAGATTTGGGAAGCACAGCAAAGTGTCCATTATTACCTACTGCTCTTAATACCATCACTCCTTAATCAGTTATTAGATCAATATTGAAGAATACTTAGTTCTTCTGGCCTTTCCTTGCCCTTTCAGTTTCCCTAATCATCAATGTGTGTTGACCATGTGTATTATTCTAAGCCCTAGTAGAGCATCTTCTTCAATGACACATCAGATTGAACCCTTTCTTGGGGATTACTGGCTATGGATTCATATCCATGGCATCCTAAAGCCATGAATGCAAATTTAGACTGATTCTGGACTGGCCTGGCAACCAGAACCATGGATTAAAAATGATTAGAATTTTGAGCCAGAGCATCCTTAAAGACTCCTGGCTTACATTTCAATCCTCAGTATCCTTGAAGAACATGCCGTCAATCGTTCTGTCCCTTCTTAAGGTGTGGTGGGGGTTAGTACATGTGTGTCGTCTTTTAGTTGTGACTTGAATATTGGTGGATGTCCAACTGAAGTGTACCTCTGGTCCGATCCAGCCCTGACAACCACTCTGGAGATTGATGAGATCCCACACCATGCTCATTCCTTTTCATCAACGATCATACTGTCTCTTTAATTGTTGCCACATCGAGACTTGTTGCATTGGTATTTGCTGCATCTTGGTTGACAGTTGACATTTGTTGATCAAGTGGGGACCTCATAGTCCCTCTCCCACTCATGTTCTGATGAGTATGATTTTTTTTTTTATTATTTTTTTTTTTTTTGAATGTCATAAAGACAGTTCCAGCCATAGTTGGTGTATTTTTGGTAGTCTCTTATTTCACTTGCGGAGGCTGTTTGCCTTTTTGTGTTCTTTCACTCCTTTTTCCAAAATGAGGCTCGGTTGAAAAGGAGTCAGGCCCAGTGAGCAGTATCAGGAGAATGCAAATGCTCCTCCCTCTTGCTGTGGTCCACTCCTTTTGTCGAGGTGGGACTTGTGGCTCCTCCCCCTTGAGTCTGGCAGCAGTGGCTAACCGTCTCTGAAACAGTCTTAGCATTGGTATCACATGGGTAGACGTTGGTGTGGGTGACATATCGGTTGGCTGTAATCAGGGCCTGGGTCTCGGATTCAGAGGGCACACAGCCTGTAGACAGACTCAAAACTGTGTTTAGTCAGTGGTTAGTTTCTAATCTTTCCCTGCTTCTGTACCCTGCCTTATCTAAAACATTAACTCTATTTGTTTCAAAGAATACCCTGGTTTTCATATCATTCCCCAAATTATGATGGTATCTCAGAACAGACACTACACTGTGCAGTTAGTCAATTTGTTATTTCAATTTAGATTTTTATCCTAATAACAACTTAATCAAAGTATTTTTCGAAATTTCCTTTCTCTACTCTTTTTTTTTTCTTAGATTTATCAATTCAGTACATTCCTTTCACTGTGGTAACTATTTTAAGGATAACCTTTTAAAACATTTTTATTTTATTGTATATAATCTTAGTTCTTCAGTTAAATTGTATTCAACATTACAATTAAACTCACTTTAAGTTCAGAAGATGGATGGCATAATTGTGGCAAACGACTGTGATTCCCAATATTGACCGGAACAATTGAGACTATGATTTTTTCTAGAATGCAATATTCATTTTTATGTTCTTTTCTGTTATACTATCCTTTCCTTTCTATCAAGTTAACTGAAACTGGTGACTAAACACAATAATTGGTCAAAAGTTCCAATTCCATTTTCTCAATTCAGTGTCCATCCGCACATGAGTCATGCTTCCACCTCAACCCGGGTACACCCGCTTATACACTTGGACACAGCACAAATTCTGTCCAAGGCACTGGGCTTAACTTTTGCTGTACAGTCTTTTCCCGGTTTCCTTGAGGGGGAGTCAGGGCTCAGTGGCGGAGACCTCTCAATAACAATCAGAAGTTAGATAAACTCACTTTCTCAGACACACAGAAACATTTACTTGCCCTCGGTTTGCATGCACTTACATTGGTTAGTATGAGATATTACATCAACCTTTTCCAAAAATGTTTTATATCACTCACGTTTCTAAGTTATCTCTCCAGCCAAAATGTTCTCTTTTCCATCAATTGCTTTTTCTTTTGATTTTACGCTGCACTAACCAATGACAGTACCACAACACACCAGGCAGGCTATTACTTTGTTTCAAAAAACATAACCAACAAAAAATAACCAACGAAAATACAAACTAAACTCAACAATAACTCATAACAACATATGCTCAGCAACACTAGTAATTGTAGCATACATTTTTCTAATTTCAAATGACTGAAATTAGTAAAAGCAATTACAGTAAGGTGCAGTAATACCACATCTGATTCACCTTTATTTCACCAATTATTCCCCGCACCAATGCCCTTCAATACCAACACAAATACCTTCTTATCCTTTAGCTTACTATGAGGTGTGCCATTTCCAGCCTCTCCACCCGTGCGCGCCTCGAGTGGATAGCAATTACTATTGCAAACCTGTCCTCATGTGAAACATAAAATTTACTGAGCGACTAGGGCAATTTTTACCTGCCGGCAGCTATCCCACGACAACATCAATGTCTATGAGCAGCCCACCGCAGTACTCAGCGTGACTTCTCTCATGCGACCCTTATGTCACTGAAACGTTAGTCCGCGATTAAGATTCTATCAAGCGACAATCCCGAAATCCGACATCTTTGTCGTGCGGAATTCATCGCGATTATATCTTTTTAGGTTCTGAACTATAGCTCTCACCCGACCCATTATTCGTCAAGAGCTAATAGCAGAGGCGTCCCGTCTCACAAAAGCCCTTTAATCTTACACTTCATTTGCAATGATCAGGGATATAATTAGATTTGTGTCAATTAGTGAACTAACTTACAGCTACAAAAGCGAATTAACAGCTGGTATTCAAGCACAGCAGTAGCTAACATTTATGCAAGACACAATTAAACACACAAATAAGCTTTTTCTAATAGGCTATTCATCCATATTTACTCTCAGATGTTAGGCTCAGCTTTGTTTCATTTTCTTAAACTTTTGCTTTTTTTTTTTTTTTTTTTTTTTTACATTCTTTTCAAATATCTATCCAATTGGTATGGTATAAAAATGGTGCGGCTCCTTTAAGGCTCAGTATATAGGGAGGGGGCAATAAGCACAAAGAGATTTAAAAAAAAAAAAAAAAAACTTATTGAACGGAACAAATTGTATGACTATGGTTCACCTATTTCATGGGGAAAGATGAGACAAACATCTTTTAAGCTATTCAAATGTAATTCAGGACATACAAAGGGATTGCAGAAGACTGAAAGACCTATTTATATCTTTTGTCATGCATTTTCAGTCGACAGGAAAGTTTATGGTTTATGAGAATGCGCACACCCGATGTCGCCCACACGCTCTCAAAACTGATCCTTGCTAATTATTTACGCCTTAATTTCTAATGGTATATACATCAATCAACCTTTTGATAACCTATGCCGCCACTTCCAAACAGTTTCAGTCATTTCTAACCATATATATTTTTTTTTTTTTCACTGAGCTCAGGCACTTTTCTGTCCGGGATATTCAAGGTCATCGTCTGATAAGCACAAAAACTGTGATCTGATGCCAAACAGCACTCCTAGTAATTTCTCATTCATAGCCTACTACTGCACAATACGGTTGTTAGTTTACAAAACATAAGCACACACATGCGGGGTTATTACACATATATTTTGCACCAAACTCTGCCAGCGACTCTTTTCAATACTCTTAATTTTATGTTTAACAATTTAACTAGGTTCTTTTGGAGGAGAGACAATTTCTTACCGTCAACCTGGGTGGAGTCCTGCACTCCAACACACTCAACAAAATCACAGAAAACAAAACGCTCTACTTCGTATTCAATTTTGGTGTCTTGTAGTGCAGGCTGGTCCCCCCAAGCTTCGGGTGTCTCGTTATCTCTCCTGGCTAGGCTCGCCAAATGTCGTGGCAGATATTCAGACTCGGGCCAGAAATTAAGTCCAAACATCTTGCCCACAACGTAACAAAAATACACCATTATAAGTGCTGAAGTCAAAAACTTGTCCCAAAAAGAAGGCGCAAAAGTCCGGCAGAGTTCCGTGCAAAAATTCCTTTAATGACTACATAGCGCAAAGCCTGAGTGGATCGCACGATCGCACTCCCGAACAAAGGTAGAACTCTCTTACTTATACCCCTCCAAAATGCTGACACAACACTACCCCGAACGAACTTTTCACCTTAAGTTTATGGAAAGTTCAGGGGTGTACAGTATAGAGTGATCACAGGTCATACATTGTGCATGGGTTAAATATCGTTCGCCCCCTGTATGGTATAAAATTCTCGCCAAAAGTGTTCTGTACCTGTACCAAAGTTTTGTGCTTGTAAGAATATTTTGTGCTCGTAAAAATGATTTGTGTACATGTAAAAATAATTTGTATCTGTAAAAATATTTTGTGCATGTAAAAATGGTTTGTACATCTTCAAATCCGTTTTCTCACTGTGTAGAATTTTTTTTTGTGAATTTGCGAACGATATTTGTACGCTCGGATTTTCCTTTTGCAAGTGCGCATCTGTTTTCTACAGACATGAAACAGATCTACGGGTACGAAACGAATGTACAAGTACAAAACTTTTTTACAAATTTTCCCAAAACAGCCAATCACAGCACTGCTTACTGAACGGCCAGTCAGCCGATCAGCTTGTTTCTTTAATTCTGAAACGCTGGACATAGAAAATACAGCTCTTGGTACATCCATGTAAACACCACAGTTCAGAAGAGGTGAAACACTTAAAAAAGAAGAGCTATCTTAGCTAACAAGCAAACAGCTCAACTTAACTCTATTCCTTCCCTACTATGAATCTAATATCATTAACTAGAACTAATAAAATTCGGATCATTAGTATTATTATTAATGATATAATTGTTCTGTATAGTTATTGTGTTAGTGTTTTCCGACTAGTCATTCCTCCCTTTGTATTTCCCACATATGTGCTGTGCTTTCACGTAACGTTAGCAGAGACGGTTGATAGTATCTTTGACGTTAGCTTAGCCCAGCCAATACTAGCCCAGTTAGCTGCCATTACCTATTGTTACCTACTAATTACCTATCCAGTGCTCGCGTTTTAAACTATACTGTTTATTAGTTCTAGTTAATGATATTAGATTCATAGTAGGGAAGGAATAGAGTTAAGTTGAGCTGTTTGCTTGTTAGCTAAGTTAGCTTGTTACCTAAGCTAGCTAGAACATAACAGTTACTGCTACATGACCAAAAAAGTTCAGGGTGGCTTTAGGCTGACTCCCTTCCCTCCCTCCCTTTGTATTTCCCATGTTATATGTGCGGTGCTTTCACGTAACGTTAGCAGAGACAGTTGATAAAAGCAGTATCTTTGACGTTAGCTTAGCCCAGCCAATACTTGTTTCACCTCTTCTGACTGTAGCGTTTACATGGATGTACCCAGAGATGTCCAGCGTTTCAGAATTAAAGAAGTGAGCTGATCGGCTGACTGGCCGTTCAGTAAGCAGTGCTGTGATTGGCTGTTTTGGGAAAATTTGTAAAAAAGTTTTGTACTTGTAAATTCGTTTCGTACCTGTAGATCTGTTTCATGTCTGTAGAAAACAGATGCGCACCTGCAAATGGAAAATCTGTGTGTGCAAAAATCGTTCGCAAATTCACAAACATTTTTTCTACACAGTGACAAAACGGATTTGAAGATGTACAAACCATTTTTGCATGCACAAAATATTTTTACAGATACAAATTATTTTTACATGTACACAAATATTTTTTACGAGCACAAAATATTCTTACAA
>NW_027468564.1:39798753-39883753 GCF_046254945.1 Alosa pseudoharengus | reverse complement strand
ACACACACACACACACACACACATTCAGACGCACCCACACTCACACGCACCCACAGCCAAACACTCACACGCACACACACAAATGCACACACACACACACACACACACACACACACACACACACACAAGCGCACACGCACACGCACACACACACACACACACTCACACTCACACTCTCACACACACACACTCACACTCTCACACACACACACTCACACTCACACTCACACACACACACACACACATACACACGCACACACGCACACATACAAACACACATGCGCTCGCACGCACACACACACACACGCTTGCACGCACACACACACACACAAAAACACACACATGCATGCACACACACACAAAAACACACACATGCACGCACACACACACCGAGAGAGTAACCAAGTAAGAAGCAAAGACAGTAAACACAAACAGACACAAACTAAGCACACACACACATTCAGTAAACACACACACTGCAAACACAGTAAACAATAACACACACGCCATAAAAGTGCAGATGCGTGCACACACGCATACCCACGCATGCACGTCTACACACACACACACATGCACTCTCTCTCACCCACACAAACACACATACAGAGACAGACAATCAGACACACACACACGCACACACACACGCGCACACACACACACACACACACACACACACACACTACTTGGTGCATGTTTGTTGTTTTTTGGTCTCTTTCCACACGTACATAACTGTCGTATTGTCTATGACCGTATGACCCTCCTGGACATCAGAAGCAGTGTAACGATCAATATGAATTCAACAGATTACCTGTGGATATTGTTTGTAACTCCACAAGCGGATTGGTCAACAGGTCCACTCATAGGCGGAGGAGGGGGAGACGAGGCGGCGTCTTGGCCAGATGGCGACGGCGTCCAACCCGGCCTCCCATCCCTACCTTACTGCTGGCTAATCTGCAGTCCATGGAAAACAAACTGGATGAGCTCCACTGTCGCATCGGCTCATGCAGGGACTTGTGAGAGTGCAGTGTACTCTGTTCCACCGAGACCTGGCTTAGCCCAAACACTCCTGACAGAGCCATACAACCTGACGGGTTCTCTGTGCACCGTTCAGATCCTAACACTGAGACTACAGGCAAAACAAAAGGAGGTGGTGTCTGTTTTTTTATGTCTTGGTGCACGAAAGTTGAAACAATCTCACAGTCATGTACCCCAGTTTTGGAGTATCTGACTATTAAATGCCGTCCGTTTTACCTGCTGAGAAAGTTTCCTTCTGCTCACAGCTGTTTACATTCTACCAGACGCCCCTGCTGCAGCGGCACTTGAGGAACTGTCAGCACCAGGAAGCAATCCCCATCACAACGGATAACTTCAATCACTGCAACCTGAAAACAGTCCTTCCCAAGTACCAACAGCACGTCACCTGTCCCACCAGGGGCGATCGGACCCTTGACCACTGCTACACCCCACTGAAAGACTCATACAGGTCTGTATCACCCCCACTCTTTGGTAAACTGGACCATTTGTCGGTGCTCCTGCTGCCGGCCTACAAACCGAAGCTAAAGCATGAGCAAGCAGCAGTGAGACAAGTTCAATGTTGGTCTGCAGAACACGAGTCTGAACTTCAGGACTGCTTGGACACAACTGACTGGTCTGTGTTCAAAGACTCCTCTGCGGAGCTGGACGAGTACGCCGACTCGGTGACGGACTACATCATATGTCCTGCATGGACTTGTGTCTGCCTTCCCATACCGTCCGATCCTTTCCCAACCAGAAGCCCTGGGTAAACAACGCTGTTCGCCTGAGCCTGAGGGAGAGGACCGCGGCATTTATTTCCAACAACTCAATAAGATATAACAACTCAAGGTAGACGCTAAGTAGGGCAATAAAAGTGGCTACTAAACAGTATGGGTTGGAGAATGACTTCAGCGACTTGTGTCTGCCTTCCCATCGACTTCAGCGACTGTGACCCCCGTCGCCTGTGGAAGGGACTGCAGGCGATCACGGACTATAAAGCGACACCAGCTCTAACGGACACCCCCGCCTCGGTTCCAGATGAGCTAAATAAATGATATGCTCGTTTTCTTGCGACTCTAACCCGGTGGACAAAGGTGCACTTCCAGTAGGAGGAGACATCCTACAGGTGTCGGAGGCTGAGGTCAGCAAAACGTTTAAAACAGGTTAAACTTCAAAACGCTGCCGGCCCTGATGGCATCCCGTCTTGTGTCCTCAAGACGTGCAACACTCAGCTGTCACAAGTCTACACTGACATCTTTAACTTGTCCCTGTCCTGGTGCAGTGCCGTCGTGTTTCAAAAAGACAACGATTGTGCCAGTGCCCAAGAAAGGTGCTGTTTCTTGCCTGAATGACTACCGGCCCATCGCCCTGACCTCTGTGGTGATGAAGTGCCTGGAGAGACTAGATGCAGCCTACATCAACACACACCTCCCTGCTCTCCTGGACCAACTTCAGTTTGCATAGAGATGCTGCACAGAGGATTATACCACCATAGACCTCTGTCAACTTCAAACAATCTACTCAAGAAACACAAACACAGTGAGCAGGAACAACGGGAACACATACACACACACCCACACAGACGGACACAAATAGGAAATCACACACTCACAGACAAACACAGACATAAAAGTGCAGATGTGCATGCACACACACACACACACACACACACACACACACACACAAACACACACACACACACAAACGCAGACACAGACACACACAAACATACACACAGTAAGCAGCAAAAAGAAACAACAGAGGGGTGGGTAATGCTGCACATAACTAATTTGTAGAAGTTTAGCAACAGACAGTAACCAAGTGGACGGGACTTCATGTTGAAAAATGACCAAGATGACAAGAGGGCCAGTGCCTCCCTTGGTTCCCTCCCCCAAACTGTCAAAAGTCAACCCAGGCGAGCAAAGCTGTACTTCAAGAGAGCAAGCAGAACTCATCTTGGAGAGTATACGGCCCCCTAGTGGTTGTTTTGTGCACTCACAGCTGTTTTTTCCTCACTCACTGCTGTGTCTACACGTGTGAATGAATATTATTTGTTTGTGAGGAGGTTTTATTGAGCTTGTGAGATATGGCACTGTTATACCACCATAGACCTCTGTCAACTTCAAACGATCTACTCCACTGTCACGCTGTCAGAGGAGGGCTGAGTCCATCATCAAGGAGTCCATCATGGATCCAGGCCTGTCCACATTAAGCCTAACCACTAAGATCACCTGATTTCCGGTTCCGGTCCGGTCGGCGTGCTCCGTATGTAACTACCTAAACTTCCAAACTTATCTATCTTAAAATCTCCTTGTTACTATCTACTTTCTACGGATTTACTGGCTACCGATTATATCTCGTGAACAAACTGTTCCATAAACTGTTGTTGCTCGAGGCTTTGGATTATCGGACTCTATAACCTTGATCGCCAAACTTTTCTGTCAAACGTTAACGTGAAACGATTAAGCCAGCATCAAGGGCTGCAAATAATACCGGGCCAAGGAAACGCTATCTGGAAGAAGAAAGCATCAAATTCCTTCTAACGTCTCTCAAAACTAGTGACTCAATATAAAAGTGAGTAATCTCAGATTACTCACCCGCTACCTGTGTTCGAGTTATCAAGGAACTGCACGATATCGCTGTTGCTAGCCAACTAGCAAACAAACGTTTAAAAGAAAGTTGACACCGACGAGCCCTCGCCGCGACACGATGCCTCCCCTCAGCTGTGCACCAGGCTGCGACTCCTGCGTCCTTCTCAGCGAAAAGATAGTGGAACTCGAAGCCAGAATAGCGACCCTCCATCAGATTGAGAAGGATGAACAGTTCCTCGACACCATTCTCTCCGTAAGTAACGTTACCTCTCTTACACATACTAATGCCAGATGCCCTGATTTCACTCTGTCCTCCAATACTTTAACCATGCCATGCACTAATGCAACTTCTGTCCCTGTTGCCTCTCCCCGGCCTCTGCTGAGAACCAAGCCTGCTCTGCTGGCCAGCTCCACTCCACATCAGCCTGAGCCATGGCGTAGAAGCAAGCATCACAAGCACGGCAGACGGTCCGGACGGCACTCAGGCCCAGCCCAACCTATACGACTGGAAAACCGCTACGCCATTCTGACCGAGGATGAGGAGCCCCTCCTGCCCCGAGACAACCATCCTGGTCCCTCCTCAAAGTCGGCGCCCCCCCGACCCCCACCTCCCCGGACCTCATCAACCTCCACCCTGGTCATCGGCAGTTCCATGGTTAGAGACCTCTGCATTCCCCCATCATGTAGCGGTCCCTCCAAGGTCTACTGCTTCCCTGGTGCCAAGGTCCTTGACATCCAGCAGAAACTCCCAAGCATCCTGGCCTGCCACACCAAGGTCAACAACATCATCGTACACGTGGGCACAAACGACATCAGAGATAAGCAGTCAGTAGCACTGCAGGAAAACTACAAAACTCTCATCACCACCCTGATGGGCACAGAAAAACGCTTTGTCATCTCTGGGCCTCTCCCTACCTACAGAAAAGGTGCTGAGAGATGGTCCAGACTGTTCGATCTCCACACCTGGCTCAAACGCTACTGCGCTTCCCTAAGCATCCCCTATGTCAACAACTGGGGCTTGTTCTGGGAGAGGCCCAGTATGCTGAAGCGTGATGGTCTCCACCCAAACCAACATGGAGCCAGGCTACTCTCTGACAACATAGCGTCCACACTGAGGCATTGACATTCTGTAGAAAATATTACAGATTCACGCCCCCCAGGTATTGATTCGAATGGCATTATACATGTGGATGGGTCTGAGAATGTTTTCTGCAGGGTAACATACAATACTACTACCATAGATCAAGCTGCTTCATGCAATAGCATGACTTATGCTTATAGTTCTATTCCAACGTTGATTTCTACCAAACGTATAGTAAAAAGAAAAGACAAATTTAAAACTAGAAACCTAACAAATATTCTTTCCATACCTCAGCATATTCCTCAAAAGCCAGAGGCATTTTCAGCTAACATGGGTTTACTGAATATAGGTGCACTTACTACCAAAACCTTTGCAATCAATGATTTTATTAGTGAAAAACAATTGGATTTTCTGTTTCTTGTTGAAACCTGGCTGACTTCAGACAGCGAAGCTGTTCTTGTTGAAACTTGTCCCCCAAATTATAATTTCTTCCACTCAATTAGACAAGGCAAACGAGGTGGTGGAATTGCCTCCATTCTCTCAAACAAATATAGTTGCACTAGAGTCAACTTTGGTGAATTCGCTTCCTTTGAGTACATTGCCCTCACTCTGAAGGCTGACCCAGCTGTACTTCTATTAACCTTATACCGCCCTCCTAAACTATGGGCTGGCTTTCTCGACCAGTTTTCTGAACTTATGTCGCTCATCATCACTAGCTATGATCGGATAATTGTAAATGGCGACTTTAATATTCATGTCAATAAGACAACTGATGCTAAAGCCAGTAAGTTCCTTAATGTGTTGGACAGTTTAGAGCTAAAGCAGCATGTTACAGGACCCACCCACAACCTTGGCAACACCCTCGATCTAGTCATTTCTAGAGGGATAGAAGTCACAGACTTATCAGTAAATGATATAAATATGTCTGATCATTATTGTGTATCTTTTAATATAGTACTACATACTCCAAAAATTCATCCCGAAATTGCAATCAAATCGCGACTCTTGGACATTAGAGCAGAACAGCAGTTCATAGCTCTTATAGACTCCATAAATTTAGATATTTTACATCATCCCATTGATCAAATGGTAGAGGCTCTCAATCATGAATTAGGCGCTATGCTTGATAGAGTGGCACCCTTAAAGACTAAAAAAAGGCCCTGTAGCAAACTGACACCTTGGATGAACGAAAATATCCATGATCTAAAAAGATCATGTAGAAAAGCTGAGAGAACATGGAGAAAAACTAAGTTACAGGTTCACCGTGCCATTCTAAAAGAAAAAATAGCAAATTATAATAGAGCTATTCGGAATGAGAGAAGGAACCACTTCTCTAAGGTAATTGCTGAAAACAGTGGAAACTCTAGGGTGTTGTTCTCTACCATTGATAGGCTATTGCATCAAACACCTTTTGATACACTCAGTCAGGCATCCTCTCTAAGATGCGAAGAATTTGCAGACTTCTTCGAAAACAAAGTAATTTCTATAAGGGAGGCTATTGGTAATACAAGTAATATGTTTGATAGTACACCCAAAAACAGCCCCCCAAAATTAAGGTCCTTTAGCACTATTACTCAATCTGAGCTTGGTAAAATTATAACTCAAACCGGCTCCTCAACATGTGTTTTAGATCCAATCCCTACTAGATTCCTCAAAAAACTATATGATAGCTTAGCTCCCTTTATTCTCAAGGTAATAAATACCTCATTAGAAACAGGTATATTTCCAACTGCTTTTAAAACCGCTGTTGTGAAACCTTCACTTAAAAAGTCAAATCTTGACCATACCAATCTGAGCAACTACAGGCCTATATCAAATCTACCGTTCCTGAGCAAAGTACTTGAAAAAGTTGTTTGTAATCAGTTAAATACCTTCCTCAACGAAAACAGTATCCTTGAAAAATTCCAATCAGGTTTTAGATCAAATCACAGCACAGAAACGGCTCTAGTAAAAATAGTCAATGATCTCAGACTGGCTACTGACTCAAACAAAGTCTCAATCCTTATTCTTCTGGATTTGAGTGCGGCATTTGACACCATTGATCATAGCATCCTAATTCACCGCCTTGCGAAGTGGGTGGGTCTCTCTGATAATGCTCTAAACTGGTTTCAAACCTACATTACTGGCAGAGATTTTTATATCAGTCTAGGAGATCATGTATCTGAAAAACATGACTTGCCTTTTGGTGTGGCCCAGGGGAGCTGCCTTGGTCCCCTGCTATTTTCCCTATATATGCTTCCATTGGGAAATGTCATAAGTCAGCATAATGTAAACTTCCATAGCTACGCAGATGATACCCAATTGTATATTTCTGTGGAGCCAACTAACCCAGATGGCCTTTGCTCCCTCACTGCATGCCTAACCTCCATTAATCAGTGGATGAGCAAAAATTTTCTGAAACTAAATGATGACAAAACAGAGGTACTTTTGGTGGGACCAAAACTAAAGCGAGATATTGTTCTTAGTAATCTGGGGAACTTGGCACACCAGGTCAAACCAAAAGTAACAAGCCTCGGTGTCATCTTAGATGCAGAGTTAAGTTTTAAGCCCCATATCAGTAAAGTTACTCAAACAGCCTATTTCCACTTGAGAAACATTGCCAAAGTGCGGCCCTTTTTAACTCAACAAGATGCAGAAAAACTAATTCACGCCTTTATCACTAGCAGGTTAGACTACTGCAATGCACTTTTCACTGGTCTTCCCAAAAAACATCTAAAGAAATTGGCACTCATACAGAACTCTGCGGCTAGACTTTTAACTAAGACTAAGAAGAGAGAACACATCACCCCTGTGTTGGCTGAACTGCACTGGCTCCCTATTTCCTATAGAATTGATTTTAAGGTTATGTTAATTACTTACAAAGCTCTGAATGGCACAGCACCTTCATATATCTCTGAGCTTTTAATATCTTATCAACCACAAAGGAAACTTAGATCATCCAATTCTAATCTTTTAATCGTACCCAAAGTGCTCCACAAACAAAGTGGAGAAGCTGCTTTTATCCATTATGCCCCCAAACTATGGAACACCCTGCCTCTGTACATCAAGCAGGCGAGTTCAGTAAATATTTTTAAAAAAGATCTGAAAACATACCTGTACAGGAAAGCTTTTAGTTAACTCGTCTTATCCTGTAGACTACTTTTTCAGATTATTCTACATCTGCTGCTATTGGAGGGCGCAGCCAGCCAGAAGCAGATGGGCTCCCCCTATTAAGTCAGGTTCTGCTCAAGGTTTCTTCCTGGAATATGGGAGTTTTTCCTTGCCACAGTTGCCATATGGCGTGCTTGTGGGGGGTAAGAGGGTTAAGGCTGCCAGTCTTATGACATGTCATTTTCTATATTTTTGATATGTTGCTGAGTGGATCATAAACGGCCCCAGCAATGAAGAAATGTGATTGATAATGACTGACTGACTATTATTTTGTTACATGCTTCAAATGTAAAGCACTTTGAGCTGCATTCTGTGTATGAAAGGTGCTATACAAATAAAGCTTATTATTATTATTATTATAAGGATGCCAGCCACCCAGCTCACTCCCTCTTCTCTCTGCTTCCCTCTGGTAAGCGCTACCGGAGCATTAGCACCCACACCACACCATTCAGAGACAGTTTTTTTCCACAAGCTGTCAGAATCCTAAATGGTCAGTGACTGAACAGTTCCTTCCCTTTATTGCCCACATGTGCTGCCTTATTTCTTCCATGTACGCAAGCTGCCACCAGGGGGTGCGTGAGATGAAAAATGTAATGGCGGTCTGGTGTAATATTACACAATTACACTGCTGTTTTTTTAAGTGGGATTTTTCCATACAATAAAAACATGAACAGTAAACATGTCCTTTGTAATCCCTTTTATTTTAAATCAAAAAACTATAATTTATTAATTTTTGATAGACAGCTGCTGTCTTCTTCTACGCACTGCTCTTCTTCTACACACTGCAGGCTAGCTAGGCTATATGCGCGCCAACTCGTTTCATTCATTCCTTATATATTATATATAAATATGCTTAACTGGCTGAAATCAGTGAAACTGTCAAGCCTTATGATGAAGTTGTTAGTCACGAAGGAGGAGAGGGACCAAGAGAGAGTGAGGATTTGGAGGCAACAGAGACGGAGAAAATAGAGAAAGAAAATGAGCGGGAGTCAGACGATGCGCCGGAGGAAACTGAAGAGGAGGGAAGGAGATGGCAAAAAAGAGCTGATGAGGGTGAACACCAGACGGGGAAAAAGAAGGAAATATGATGACAATTATCTGGGTCTGGGCTTCACTTGGATCGGCGATACAGATTCCCCGCAGCCTCAGTGCGTGGTGTGCAGTGAGGTTCTAGGAAACAGCTGTCTGAAGCCGTCTTATCTCCCTCGTCACCTGCACACGAAACATGGCAAGTTTTGATTTTAAGTTAAAAGCCCCTTACATTTTTTAAAGCAAAGTTGGAGGAGTTGCAGAAAAGCCAAAAACAAATGCAGTTTAATTCATGCGTTGGGTCTACGAAAGACGCATTACGGGCTTCATATCTGCTCAGTTACAGAGTAGAGAGAAAGGGGCAAGTAGACGAGTCTACAGATGTTGCAAATCTGGCCAATCTTCTTTTGTATGTCCATTACCTTTTAGAAGCAACGGTACAAGAAGATTTTTTGTTCTGTCGGCCCCTTGCTACCCGAACAACAGGACAGGAAATCTTCAATTTAATTGATGTTTTAATGAGGACCAATGGGATGGACTGGGAGCGCTGTGTGGGAATTTGCACAGACGGGGCAAAATCAATGACGGGGAAACACACGGGGCTTATAGCTCATATTAGGAGAGTCTGTCCATCCATCAGCTGGTTAGACTGCAGTATTCACAGAGAGGCCCTCGCAGCCAAAAACATGCCAGCTGATCTACTTGCAGTGCTGAACGACGCAGTCAAACTGGTGAACTTCATATAGATTCAAGAATATTCTAAATTCAAGAATATTCACACTGTTATGTAATGAGATGGGCAGCGAACACAAATCACGGCTGCTGCACACAGAGGTGCGTTGGCTGTCCCCCGGCAAAGTGCTGACAAGGCTCTTTGAACTCCGGCACAAAATGCAGCAGTTTTTTGAGGAGAATCTGGATCATTTGGCCTCCAGTATGCAAGACGAAGATTTTCTGAAAAGGCTCGCTTATCTAGCGGACATCTTCTCAGCTCTGAATTAACTCAATCTAAGTCTGCAGGGAGTCAGTGTAACCAGAGACTTTCTAATGTGGAGACACAGCACTCAAAAAGTACTCCATAGAAATGCATGGGGCTAGTTTGTCATGCCAATATGGCCGTTGTCTACATATATCCCACCCCTTCCTCGGCAAAACGTTGACATGTGAATACATTGAGCCAATCATGTGGTGTGATGTGAATACATTGAGCCAATCATATGGTGTGTTGTGAAGACATCGTGCCAATCATGTGTTGTGATCTCGCCGCTGGAGCAAGATTGGTGTCGTGAATCCTTGCGCACGCGCAGTTCGACCCAAAGACTGTGCCCGATGAGTGCCCATAAAACGTTGGTATATGGCCGCCGAGTGGAGGGACTTGCCTAAAATGACTTTGGTGTAACTGTGTTCAACACACAAGACAGGACTGAGGCCATGATAAAGAAGCTACGGTTCTGGGCGAGTTGTGTGAGTGGGAACACACACCTGTGTTTCCCTACTCTTCACGAGTTCTTGGGGGAAAATGACGTGGACCTGGGTGAGCATGTGAAAAGTCTCATAATTGAACACCTCAACCAACTCGCCGAGCAGCTACGGAAACACTTCCCACCTATGGACTCGCGCTTGGATTCACAATCCATTTGTAGTTTCCCTGCCCGTCCCACAGCTGACATTTCACGAGCAGGAGCAGCTGATCGAGCTGTCATCTGATGGAGCACTGCAGTTGCAGTTCAAACGAAAGCCACTTGTGGATTTTTGGACCGAGTCACTGACATCATACACAGTCTTGGCAAAGCAAGCCTTGAGAGTTTTGATGCCCTTCACCACAACTTATCTCTGCGAGGCTGGTTTCTCTACTATGGCAGCTGTTAAAACTAAACATCGGCAAAGACTGGATGCTGTTGAGAAGGATTTGAGGCTTAAACTGTCTTCCATTGCGCCAAACTTCGGAGAGCTTTGTGCCAAGATGCAAGCCCACTTGTCGCATTAATATGGGTGAGTATTTGATATTATTGCTACACATATAGGCCTACTGGGAATACTCACACATCCTCCTCCCCGTCTCCCACACCCCTCCCTCTCTCTCTCTCTCTCTCTCTCCCTCCCTCCCTCCCTCCCTCCCTCCCTCTCTCTCTCTCTCTCTCTCTCCCTCTCTCTCTCTCTCTCGCTGCAGGCTGAGTGACTTTTGCGCTGCACTTGAAAAGTTCCAGATGGATCCTCTTTTATCCTCTTTTAATTTATTTTATGTTTGAGCATATGCTCTTTGTTACTTCACTATGTTGTGGATCGTGTGTAGGCTAATTTGTGTGTAAGCCCTCTCTGTTGCTCTGTTGTTGTGTTGTTTTTACACAATGCTAACCACCACCTGCAAAAACAAACTCACTAAAATCACACATATTGCCTCCAAGATAATCAGTCTCCCCACACCCAGCCTATCAGACATGAATGACACAGCCATCACACGCCTAGCACATACAATAGCAGCTGACACAGACCATCCCCTGAATCAATTCTTCACACTACTTCCATCCGGCCACAGATACAGAGCACTGAACTGGACTAAAGCCATTTTCAAAAAAAGTTTTGTCCCCACCGCCATCTCATTGCTGAACAAGCTGTAATACTGCCAGCTGCTTGTAGTTCTCACATGTGTCTATGTGGGTGTCTTAATGTGATGTGTCTTTTTGTGCTGAATGAGGATGGGTAATGCTGTGTGGATGATATATGTCACATGGTGGATGGGAACATGTGTTACATATTATATGTGTAACATGCCAACATGTCAATCTGTCTAACTCGTCTCTGTTCTCTCTCCCTATAGTAGGACCATGGCTTAAACTGCTCTCCACCAGTATAACCTATACACTGCCCAACAAGTCTGGAGTTACTTTGAATTTGAAACATATACTGTACTACAGGAGTTTGAATAGGGCAAACAGTAATTGGAATAAAAATAAAAATATAGTCATTACAGTAATATTTTTCATTGAAATAATAATCCATTAATAATCCAATAATTCAAACTTTGCCTGCTGTTTCTATCCTCTCATTCTATTATTGTCTTCCACTCCAACTTGAGACGCTCCACATGTTAATCTGTCTCTGTTCTCAGAGGCCTCTCATGTGTCATGGCGTACAAGTTCTCCTTCTTTCTTTGTCTGCATCCCTCTGATGTCTGGCTACTGGAACATGCCAACATGTCAATCTGTCTCTGTTCTCTCTCTGTCACTATGATTCAGTGTGTTTCTGCAGGACGCCACAGACCCCCACACATGCTCTAAAGGCCTTTCACATACAGTGGTGGCCTACGCCACAGTGACATAGCTGCATGTATGTACAGTATATGTATGGCTGTATAATGTGTGTATGTATGGATAGTATGGCTATGTGTGGTACTGTACAGTCTTGTCATAGTCTAGAGTTGTCTCTCCTGCTCCAACCCCTTATTTATTGCCCCCCCCTACTGCCCCCCTGTGTTTATTTACCCCTTTTATCCTTGCACTACTGCAACTGTGGCAGAAGAATTTCACTGTATTGCAAAGTATATGCAACAATAAATCATAAAACAAAAACACACACTCACACAAACAGGAAAACAAACACACACACTCAAGCACACAAACAAACACGCACACACACACAAACACACACAAACACACACAAACACGCACGTACGCACCACACCGCACCGCACACTCTCACAAACACAAACTCTCACTCAACAGACACACAAACAGGAAAACACACACACACTCAAACAGACAAACAAAGTAATAAAAGCACATTTTGGCATGTGTGATTCTTATAACTGTGAGATCAGGTCAAATGTTACCAGACATTAGAAGTTAGAGTTATACGGCTATGACAACATGGGACAGGACTAAATTGTTGGAGCAAAAGGCAAACAGTATTCAGAGTCAGGCCCTTCAGTTGTTCACTACCAGCTGTATGAACTGGGAGAAGACTTGATGATGACAGGACTTTGCATTCATTGGCAAGAAGCTCTGCAGGTTGCACAGAGGAGCAGGAAACCCACAGGATAGTTTATTAGCCATGTCAGCCCAGCATCTAAGAGTCTAACTGGACATTGCTACCTTGTAGTGGTAAACAGGTAGAGATTGGCAAACAATCAAGAAATGTATTTTCATGTTGGGAACAAGACACAGATTGTCAATCACAAACACACTGGTTCCCCACAAGGCTGTGTTCTGTCCCCTCTACTCTTCTCCCTTGTGGACTTCAGGAAGAGCCCAGCCTCACCTGCCCCCATCACCCTGTCTGGGTCCCCAGTTAGCACAGTGGAGTCCTTCTGCTTCCTGGGCACCAGAATCACCCAGGACCTGACATGGGAGCTGAACATGAGCTCCGGAACAAAGAAGGCTCAGCAGAGGATGTTCAACCTGCCAAAGCACATGATGGTGCACTTTTACACTGCCATCATTAAGTCCATCCTAACCTGCTCTATCACTACCTGGTGCGCTGCATCCACTGCCAACCATAAGAGCAGACTGCAGCAGATCATTTTCCAGGGAAGTCTGGATGAGCGGATCATACAGATAACAGACTACATAAAGTTCTGTATCACCACCACTATTCCGACAAAAAACATCACCAAATAGCCAAATTCTAAACCCTGGATCACCCCCCATATCATGCACACTCTCAAAGAAAAACAGAAAGCTTTCAAGCAGAAGGACTGGGCCACTCTCAAACTACTCAATAGACGGACAAAAAATGACATCATCAAAGCTAAAAGGAAACATGAACACAAAACAAGCTTTCCAAAGAGTCAAAATACTAACCGGACAGGAACAAAAACAGAACCACATCACAGCACCAGACCCATCAACCTCTGCCAACATCCTAAACAGCTTCTTTGCCCGGTTTGACACCCACGACTACTCTGCCACATGTGAGGACTTGCTCAGCGCCCTCCCTCGCCAAGACCCCACATTACCCCGCCTTTCACAGAGGAGGATGTCTGACAGCAGCTGGCCAGGTGCAAAACTGGTAAGGCAACAGGCCTGACGGCATCCCAGTAAGGGTGCTGAAGCTCTGTGCCATGGAGCTCTCGCCCATTTTCCACACCATCTTTTGGGAATCATATAAGACAGCCTCAAGTCAATACCCACCCTCTGGAAAACCTCAACCATTGCACCCATCCCAAAGAAACCCTGCCCCTCAGAGCCCAACCATTATCGACCAATTGCACTCACACCCATAATCATGAAATGCCTGGAAAAATGAATCCTCCTCCTCATTCTGCCAACCGTCAGACAACACCTGGACCCACATCAATCTGCATACAGACCCAGACGAGGTACGGAGGACGCGGTGGCGTCTCCATCCCATCCTTCAACACCTACAGACACCTGGCAACTTTGCTTCAGTCCTTTTCATTGACTTCAGTTCCACCTTCAACACAATCCAACATCACCAGCTCATCAAGAAATCACATCACCTCAACATCCCCCCACCTCTCATCCACTGGATCCATAACTTCCTCAGTAACAGACAGCAGACCGTGAGATTTGGCTCAACAACATCATCAACCATCATCACCAACACTGGAGCCCCCCATGGCTGTGTTCTCAGCCCCTTCCTCTATACCCTGTACACCAACGACTGCAATAGCCCATCACCTGTCACCGCCTACTACAAATATGCTGATGACACTGTCATAGTTGGATTACTTAAAGGGAAACTATGCAGTTTTGGCAATTTCTTCGCTGTTTTCTCGCTTTTTGCTCACAGGTTTCTCTGCAGAGCTCCCCCTACAGCTTCAGAGTATATATTTTACGACACTCCTCAATCTGTCAGTCTGCCGTTTCCTCTTTCCCTGTTCCTACGACAACGGTTTACTCGCTTTTCTGCTTCTTTTCGCTGGCTCTGCCATGACAAACGTCTGAGAAACTCCATCGCTACCTTGTTCTAGCCGGTGCCTGGCGTGTATTTGTGTAGTGCAGTAAAGCAATTTGTTACATCACGAGGCTGCGAGAGTTTCTGTCTCTGAGGCCGTCGGCCCGCTGGCCCAAAGTAGCAAGGGTGTTTTTTCCGCTCACAAGCGTTAGGGGGAAGCAAGACGGCCCCCATATTCAACCCGAAAAAAAAAAGTCATATAACCATTTCAATGACTGAAGCTGTTCAGTTAAGGTAAATTAAGTTAAAAAAGAGTGCATAGTTTCCCTTTAACAACGATAACTCCATCACAGCGTACCAGGACTCAGTTTCACAGTTTTCACAATGGTGTCAGGACAGTTACCTTCAACTAAACATAGACAAAACAAAATAACTGGTCATTTACACATCCAAGTCACCACCTGCACTGAACCATACTCACATCCACGGCAGATTTAAATACCTGGGACTCATTATAGACAACAAACTCAACTATAAGGAACATGTCACTGCCATCCAGAAACACGCACAACAAAGACTACATGTGATACGCAAACTGAAAGCCCTCTCTGTTGCCCCCCACCTCCTGCTCCTACTCTACAAAAGCATCATCCAACCCACCCTGCTGTACTGCTCACCCTGTTTTTACACAATACTAACCGCCACCTGCAAAAACAAACTCACTACAATCACACATATTGCCTCCAAGATAATCAGTCTCCCCACACCCAGCCTATCAGACATGAATGACACAGCCATCACACGCCTAGCACATACAATAGCAGCTGACACAGACCATCCCCGGAATCAACACACTCCTTCCATCCGGCCGCAGATACAGAGCACTGAACTGGACTAAAGCCATTTTCAAAAAAAGTTTTGTCCCCACCGCCATCACATTGCTGAACAAGCTGTAATACTGCCACCACCACCTCAGTTGCTTGTAGTTCTCACACTGGATGTGTCTATGTGGGTGTTTTAATGTGATGTGTCTTTTTGTGCTGAATGAGGATGGGTAATGCTGTGTGGATGAGATATGTCACATGGTGGATGGGATATATGTGTTACATGTTTTTTATATGCTGTGTGGATGAGATATGTCACATGGTGGATGGGATACATGTGTTACATGTTATATGTGTTTTATATGTGTTACTGTGCTATGGACATGAAAGAAGATGTGTGGAAATGATTATTCATATGGGACAACAAAGACTCTATCTATCTATCTATCTATCTATCTATCTATCTATCTATCATTTGTTGTATTGAGAGGATGATTGGCTGTGATCTGCCACCACTCCATGACCTGCATGACTCCAGGACCCTGAGGCCATCCCTTAGTTATGCTGCTACAAGCCTATAGGCTGCCAGGGGCCTCTCATGTGTCATGTTGTACAAGTTCTCCTTCCTCCTGTCTCTGCCATCTCTCTGATGTCTGGCTACTGTAACATGATGTTTTAACCCACAGTGGAATTTTCCTTTACAGCACAAATCAAACAATAAACAAAAAGAAGAGGAGCTTGTGTGCGGATATTCCTTCCTATGTTTTACTATTCTTTACAGCACAAACAAATCAGTTCAAAATGTTCAAATCAGACAAAGCATTGGCTATAGTGCAAGAACACACAAGATGGTTTAGTAGCCATGTTAGCACCAGAATATTACTGCCCAGCACCTAAGAGTCTAAATGGACGCCATCATGGCACTACTGTATACCTGTAAAGCAGCAGGGAATGCCATTCAATACTTCACCAAGGTTGTCATCACTAGTCCACTGCTCTACATCTCTCCCCTCCATTCCCTATGTTGAATCCTACCTCACAGGACGCTCGTTTAACGTATCATGGCTTGGTCAGCTATCTGCACCTCACCATCTCACCACAGGGGTCCCCCAGGGCTCAGTACTGGGCCCCCTTCTCTTTGCTATCTACACCACCTCCTTGGGACAGATTATCCGTTCGCATGGCTTCTCATACCACTGCTATGCAGACGACACACAGCTCTATCTGTCCTTTCCACCTGATGACCCCTTGGTTTCAGCACGGATCTCGGATTGCCTCTCAGACATAGCTACATGGATGAAGGCACACCACCTCCAGCTGAACCTCTCAAAGACTGAACTGCTGGTCCTCCCAGCTAAACCTACCATACACCACGACATCAACATCAAATTTGACTCCCTGTCTGTTTCACCTACCAGGACTGCAAGAAATCTAGGAGTTGTTCTCGACAACCAACTAAACTTCTCAGATCATGTTGCCTCAGTCGCCCGGTCATGCCGTTTCGCACTCTACAATATACGGAAAATCAGGACTTACTTAACTCAAGATGCCACCCAACTTCTGGTTCAGGCAATAGTCATCTCACGACTCGACTACTGCAACGCCCTCCTGACAGGTCTCCCAGCCTGCGCAGTGAAACCACTTCAGATGATCCAGAACGCGGCGGCGCGCCTGGTCTACAACCAACCCAAGAGGGCACATGTTACCCCGCTACTCATCCAGCTACATTGGCTACCTATGGCGGCCCGCATCAAATTCAAGGCTCTAACGCTTGCCTACAAAGTAGTCTCCGGTTCTGCTCCCACCTACTTGAATGCCTTCATACAGACATACGCTACCTCCAGACCGCTGCGCTCCTCAGACGAACGACGTCTAGCTCTACCTCCGGTACGCTCAGGCCAATCCAAACTTTTCTCATCTGTTGTTCCTCGTTGGTGGAACACACTGCCAGTTCCTACAAGGGCAGGGACATCCCTCTCCATTTTCAAAAAACTCCTGAAGACCCAGCTCTTTAGAGAACATCTCCTCTCATAGCAACACTTACAACAAGTCTTGCTGATCCTAGCACTCACCAGCCGTCTTAAACGGACACGTAACTGTTAAAAACAGCACTCACTGATGCACTTATTCTTACTGTACTTATTCTTATGTTTTTTAAATTGTCCTAATATTGTTGAGAATTGCTCTAAAACTTAAACTGTTTACCATGTTGTTAGTCGCTTTGGTTAAAAATGCGTCAGCCAAATGTAATGTAATGTAATGTAATGTAATGTAATGTACATATGTGTGTTTAACATTCACCAAGGTCGCCATCAGAGTCTGAAACTGGATCACAGTGACTTTTTCTTTCTACTTTTAGTCCCTCAGTCTTGTGTTGTGCTGCTCTGATCTTTCCCCTTCATTCCACACTAACAGCACTCCAACTTTCCTTCAACAAGTTCAGTACAGTTGGAAACTCAATTTCTTTCATAATTAAGCTTTTCCTAGACCATTTCCAAATACTGCACATATTAGAAAGCACATACACAGACACAGACACAGACACAGACACAGACACACACACACACACACACACACACACACACACACACACACACACACACACACACACACACTAACACCCATTTATAAAAAGTGGTAGTGATAATGGCAAATCAAATTAATGTTGCACTATACCACAGTAACAAGTCAGATGTTCAGTATTCAATGTGATCAGAAATGATACAACATGTGATCACACATTGTACAGATAATCACAGATACATTTGCCAAAGTCACAGCGAATAATGTCATACATCATGTAACTGTTAATGCCATTAAACTAACAATATTAATCAACACTTACACTTTCTCAGTTCTGGTTTGATTCTGCCATTTTCTCCATGGTGATACCTTTAGAGTGGAGAGAGAAAGAGAACTCAGGAGAACTCACATCAATACAACTCTACTGCATGGACATGGGACTTCAACATGGGGAATGTTTTATAATATACTGTACTGTGTGTTGTACTGTACTGCATGGACATGAGACTTCAACATGGGGAATGTTTTATAATATACTGTGTGTTGTACTCTACTGCATGTACATGGGACTTCAACATGAGAAATAATCCAAACATCAAACAGTGAATACAATTTAAACATCAATTCATTATGAAATTAATTATCTCTATAGCTATATACCCGATTAGCCATATGACTAATAAAATAGAACAATAAAAAGATCGATCAAATGGAAAAGTAAGACAAGTTATTTCCACTGTCAAATCAAATGTGTGTACCAATGAAATCATCTCCTACTAGTTTATCTAAACTAGGCGAGGTCATCAGTAGAACTGACAGTGACATGACTGAATAAAGACCTGAACCTACACAGCCGTTGTTGGAACAACGTCACAACAGACCTCACTGCTCTGTCAGCAGGTACTGATTTACAATCCACTTGCTAGGTAGTTCATTTAAGTTCACTCAAAATGTCAGGCCGATTGTATGGTGTGTGCGTCTCGTCACTGCTATGGCGCGTTTACATGTTATCGGTCACTGCCAGCACGTTCACTCAGCGTCGTCCATCCTTGCAAATGGGTTCAAGTGAGGACATAGAGTTAAGTTGTAAACAATTGTAAAAATGATTGCCATAATCTGATTACACTCAAAAGACGTCTGGTTTTGGTACTCTACAAATTAATGTTTTACTTTTGTTATGCAATGTTAATAGTAGTAATTGGTATACAGATTAAAACATGTTTTCAGTGTCTCTTTAGCTGAAAACTACTTCCAACACGCATGCCTCTTCCATGAATAGGCGCTCTTAGCCTGGCTAACGTCAGACCTCATTGAGATAGGGTCTGGGAATTAGACATTAATTTTCTCGTATTTGAAACATGGTTTACGAATCCCCAGAGCCGTTTATTGGGCGCTACGAATGTCTATCAAATGCGTCTGTACATAGCTCATAACGGCTTCGGCGTGTCGTCATCATCTTGCTGCCCTCCCTCCGTTCTGTGATTGGTTCCTTCGTTGAGGTGAAAACGAAGTCCATAGAATCCAGGCTGCCTAGCAGCGTGAATAAAATCGCGTGCGTAAGGCAGCATGGGAAAACCCAGGCTAAGGCACTCTAGTCCTTGAGCCACCCCCTAGTCCACCTACCCATCCGCCCCCCAGAAAAAAAAAAAAACTTGGGGGTGTCACTCCCGGGATTTTAAAAACAATTCTAGTTGCTCAACATCATGTCTGATTAGCAATAACTCTGCTATGAAACAGAGACATTACATTTTCTGGTCAGTGAGGTTTAAATTAATTAGTTCCTGAATCCTGTCCCATTTAATGTGACTTCAGAGGGCTTGAGAGGGATAGGATTTAAACCGTGGCGGACCGCCATGCTTAAATAAATGTAGAGGAAACACTGGATATTCCTTTCTTTGTTCTACAACAACAACCTAATAACATGATCATGCTGATGGCTGATAGCTTTTGCTCTTCCCAAATACAAGTAGCCAGGTGAGATGCAACTACATTACTTTTTATCAATCCAGTTGCAGCAGGCCTAGTTCCAAACCACAATTGTTGAACTGTGATGAACTGCCCTATTTGTGATTGTTTTTAGAGATTCTAGAGGTTTTATACTAGTGCTGCCACTAACAACTAACAACAAATTTTGTTGTATAACTCGCACTCCTCCTTGTCCACAGGTGGCAGCAGTGCGGTGGAGGCAGAGTGGCAGCAGTACGGTGGAGGCAGAGTGGCAGCAGAGCTGGCCTAAACAAGCCCTTGGAACCGCACCTGACTCTTTGGCCCCAAGAACAAACCTTCCCGTCATAGGTGCCTCTGATAGTGCATCACTCACAAGAATGGTAACAAGAATGCACTTAAAGAATGCCCTGGAAGGAGCATCACATATGGATACTTTCACAGACAGTTGAAGTGCTTTGCCTCCATGAACAATGCCATCTTGCTGTAACTGCTGCAACTCCTGGAGAAAGTCACTTAAGTACTCTTCCTCTGAATTTGGTTTAGCAACTCCACAGTAGATGGCCACAATTAAAGTAGCAAAGTTGTGAAAGTTGCAGAGTATGGGCCACATTTGGAAGTTGGAGGATTTAAAAAGTGGCACACCATCAATGTTAAAGCACAAATGTAGGTGCTCAACGATTCCTGGATGCTGAGACAAACGTTTGGTTTTGGAGTAGCATTGTCGAGAATGGTCAGAAAAATCTACCAAAAAGTTTGTAAATTAAAGGATGGAAAAAGTATGGGATTTTAAAATAGAAAATGTGTAGGAACCCTGTTAAAAGAAACCTTTTCTCTGTCTCTCTCCATTCAACTGGATCTCTCAATGTTCTCCAACATTCCATTACTTTTTACTATATTGTACATGTTGTCATACATTGTTCATATTTAGCCATATTTATTCTGCCCTTATAAGATAACTACTAATACACTGCACATGTTTAATTTATATTACTCTAAACCACCTTCTATAAACCAACTGTATACTACTGTCTACACGGCACTGTGTCTTGTCCTGTATATGCACCACCTGTCTATACTTTGTATATCACTTTTCTGCTTTTTTGCACTTCTAGTTAGACACAAACTGCATTTTGTTGTCTTTGTATATGTATTCTGCACAAATAATCAAAATATATGTCAATAAATGCTGATGTAATTTTGACATCAATGTTTGTCGCATTTATGTTTATTTGACATTGAAGCTTGATATTGAATGATATCAAAACAACATCAACATCTTGACAAATAGATTTATAGACAAATAGAATTTTAGAATTGACATCAAATGCCAACAAAGCTTGACATGGAAATGACATATTGATGTAGAATAAATGTTGAATTGACATCAAAGCTTGACATTGAATGATATCAGAATAGCATCAAAACGACATCAACATCATGACATCCTGATGTCAAATAAATGTTGAATTGACATCAAAGCTTGATATTGAATGATATCAGAATAGCATCAAAACGACATTAACATCTTGATGTCAAATAAATGTTGAATTGACATCAAATGCCAACAAAGTATGACATCAAAATAACATCAAAACGACATCGCGAAGGTCAAAATCTTGACGTCAAATTGACATCAGTACATTGACGTCGATACAACTTTCATTCTAGACCTGTTTCTAGACGTAATTTTGACGTCGATGTTTGATGTCATATTGATGTTGAATTGACATCAAATGCCCACTGGGCAGTTTCTTCCAGTAGCAGCAACTGGAATCCATGCATTTCCACGGAATTATTTTTGGAATCTGATCAAACCTACCACCACTAACACCTTGGACAAAGGCGTCTGCTAAATCCATAACCATAACCATAACCATAATTAAATTCTGTGGGAAACACTGCATAAGTATGAATATGGCCACTATTCAGATCATATGAATATGGACACTATTCAGATCATAAGTATGAATATGGCCACTATTCAGATCATATGAATATGGACACTATTCAGATCATAAGTATGAATATGGACACTATTCAGATCATAAGTATGAATATGGACACTATTCAGATTATAAATATGAATCAGATCATATGTATGAATATGGACACTATTCAGGTTCCTTCATACATTGTGTACTTTCACTCAGCATACAATAAGAATGAGGCAGAAGACTTAGTTTGGCCTTTCAACATGCTAGCCCCTTACTGAACCATACAGTGCATTTGCTGCAGCAAATAAACACAGCAGATATCTTAAAGACAAACTTCACAGGCAAGAGAGAAATCAAAAGAGTTAAAAATGTCAACCTTAATATCTGCAGTTGACTGTTGGGGTGACTTATTCCTGCATTCAGAAGCTGAATTCCAGTGATGTTCATGTGATTGTCACTCAGGTCCAGTTCTGTCAGGGAGACCATGTGCTGCACAGCAGAGGCTACAGCCTCACAGCCTTTCTCTGTCAGTTTACAACCAGCAAGTCTGCATCAGTTTGGAGAGGAACAACATGTAAGCAGCATTCTTCACAACATTCTAACATCATCAGACAAGAAAGAAAACACACAACCTGTGAAACAGCATTCACCCAATCAACCAACACGAGAGTCTCCATCTTACAGCTACTGTGAACATGCAGGAAGAGAGCCTGTTACAGCCAAAAGTACATTATGTGTAAAGGCAAATAACCGAGAGAAAGAGCAAGAGTGTGAGTGAGAGAGAGCGAGAACGAGAGAAAGAGAGAGAGAGAGAGAGAGATATACCTGTAGATTCTTTGAAACAAACTGTTGCTTGTGGATATATTTTGGAGGATGGCATCCCTGCACCCCGTAGTTTGTCAAGTTCACTCCTCTCTCAATCTTACAACATTTCATTATTTCCTTTCATGCATTGTCTTATTTTTTAATGCCTTTTATTTATCTATTTATGTCATTATTCTTTAAATCTTCTATACATATTTGTTCCTTCTACTCACATATGCGGTCATGTACTTGTTTAAGTAAGTATAAGTATAAGTATTATACTCTTTTGATCCCGTGAGGGAAATTTGGTCTCTGCATTTATCCCAATCCGTGAATTAGTGAAACACACTCAGCACACAGTGAGGTGAAGCACACACTAATCCAACAACAGCGGCGCTCGGGGAGCAGCAAGGGTTGGGTGCCTTGCTCAAGGGCACTTCAGCCGTGCCTACTGGTCGGAGTCCGAACCGGCAACCCTCCGGTTATAAGTCCGAGGCGCTAACCAGTAGGCCACGGCTGCCCCAACCAGTAAAGTACATTGGTTCAAGTCCTGATTTTTAAAAATGTGTTATACAGTATAAATAAAGTCACTTGACTTGACACGTCTGTAGGTCATGCAGCAATCTGAGTTGCTTCACTGTGTGGATTCTGTGCTCTAGATGCTGATATGTGTTGTGCTTCACTGTGTGGACTCTGTGCTCTAGATGCTGATATGTGTTGTGCTTCACTGTGTGGATTCTGTGCTCTAGATGCTGATATGTGTTGTGCTTCACTGTGTGGATTCTGTGCTCTAGATGCTGATATGTGTTGTGCTTCACTGTGTGGATTCTGTGCTCTAGATGCTGATATGTGTTGTGCTTCACTGTGTGGACTCTGTGCTCTAGATGTTGTATACTATCCTTCTACTTCCTTCTACTACCATCTTCTTGATTACACTCTGGCTGGTGCTTAAACTTCTGCACTCTCATCCTCTGGTTGTGTTGTGGTGTTTGAAAAAGCAGTATTATTGTTACCCTACGGCCTCCTTTTTACCATGTAGCTTGAATATTACACCTCAATTGAAGTTGTTTTGGATAAAAGTGTCAGCTAAGTGAATACATGTAAATGTATATGGGACACATCAGCAGGGAGTATTTATACTAACACATACATATACACTGGCAAAACAATAATAGCCAATGTATTCATAAATCTATGTCTTGATTCTAGTGCCCACAATCAGTAATTATTATATGCCCAAAGTGTGAATGTATAAATAAGGCCTCTATGAACTCTGTGTCTGTCAGAGTATAACTGACCTCAGTTTCTCCAGGTGGCAGTTTGGGTTTGTAAGACCAGAGAACAGCTTCTCTTCTGATGTTTGCAGATCACAGCCACTCATGTCCAACTCACTCAGTTGAGAAATGTATGACTGCAGAACTGAGACCACAACCTCAGAGGAGCTGTATTTGAGTCTACAGCTGATGAGTCTACAGTGAGAGAGGAAAACACTGTAAGCAACATGTCCTCTATAGTACAGAGGTCTATACTATATACATTCACAAACATGAAATACCGGTAAATAAAAAGATGGACAGTTTTTGCTGTGCAAAATACAGACCTGACTTTACAGTCTTGATTCAGTGGTTGATGGAGCAGTTCTCCTCCACAGTCCTGAAGCTCACTGTCACTGATGTCCAGCTCTCTAAGGTGGGAGTTTGCCCACTGAAGAGTCGAGGCCAGAAATCTTCCTCTCAGTTTACAGCCAACAAGTCTGTAACAATATAAACCATGTAACAGAATCACAAAGAGTGAAATCAGAGACCAATCAAGAGTGAAACACAGATGTTGTTATTGTCTGGTTAATACACTATAGTTAACTGTGCTCCATATAGAACACATCAGGATGGAGTGTTATACTAATCAATCAGGTCTGTGACCAACTCTCTCACATCAACATTGGCACAACAATAAAAGCCAATGTTTCTCAAATAGGGTTGCAAAATTCCGTGAATTTTCAAAATGGGAAACCTTCCATGGGAATTAACGGGAATATATGGGAATTAACAGGAATAAACGGGAATTAATGGGAATAAACTGGGAATTTTTAATATGGCAAGTTAGTCTATAACAGGGAACTTAAATGTAGTGGACAAAACCCCATCTTGCAGTCTAATATTAGTTAAAACAACCTGATTTAATGCAATTTCAGTCAAATTTCTACCCTGCACATAATGTCAATCACATGCATACAGCAATCGGCATAGGCTGCTAGACATAAAGGAAACCTATGGTGCGTTCATATGCATGGGGAAAAAATGTTCCAACCAATCGGATTTTGTTGTTGAGTGGTGTGGTGTATCTTGGGCAGTTCAGTGTTGCTAGTTTAGCACACTAGTAAACCATAGGCAGAGAATGGGATTCTCGCTAGCATGCTAGCTAGCTTTGTATGCTAAGCTAAGAGAAAATACGAACATACAAATCATATTGCTTATTATAAAACAAAATGTTAATGTTTGTATATGAAACAGTTTGTATGAATTACCCAAAATTCCCAGTTAATTCCTGTAAATTCCCATTAATTCCCATAATTTCCTTTAATTCCATGAAAGTGTCCAATTTGGAATATTTCCAAAATTCCCCAGTTTAACTTCCCATGGTAAGTTTCCGAAAAGTTTCCGGAAATTTTCCACCCCTTTGGAACCCTATTCTCAAATTCAAGTCTTGATTCTAACAGGAAAATAACAGTGACACTGGTTTTGATATTGTCTGGGTAATACTCTCTACAGTGCTGCGGTGCTTAGACAGAAAAAGACCGACCCCCCCCCCCCACACACACACACCCCCACTGCTGCTCCCGCCGTTCACTCTTGTGGATTTTTTTTTTCTGTTATTACTGATCATGTGAATTCTCTCACATCAACATTGGCAAGACAATAAAAGCCAATGATTCTCAAATAAATGTCTTGATTCTGAATGTGAATGTGAATGTGATTCTGAATGTATTACTGACCTCAGTTTCTCCAGACGCCAGTTTGGGTTTCTAAGAACAGAGAGCAGCTCCTCTTCTGAAGTTTGCAGATCACAGCCACTCATGTCCAACTCCCTCAGTTGAGAAATATATGACAGCAGAACTGAGACCACAACCTCAGATGAGCTGTATTTGAGTTTACACCTGGTAAGTCTACAGCAAAGGAGGGAAACACTGTAAGCAACATGTTCTGTATACCCCTAACATTCCCAAATATGAAATGGCAAATAAGGTGTTAGCAGTTCATTACATCAAACAGAAATGCCAGGCTCTGTGCACTGTGTGAAATACAGACCTCACTTTACAGTCTTGATTCAGTGGTTGATGGAGCAGTTCTCCTCCACAGTCCTCAAGCTCACTGTCACTCATGTCCAGCTCTCTTAGATGAGGGTTTGCCCCGTGGTGAGCACAGGCCAAAAATTTTCCCCTCAGTTTACAGCCAACAAGTCTGTAAGAACATACAGTAAAACATGTAACAAAGAATCACAAATAGTGAAAAGGGAGTATCCCTCAAGAGGAAAACACTGATGCCATTATTATGTTATGGTTAACGCTATGTACCTGTCAACAGTCAAGCTGAAGTACAATATACTGACCTCAGAGTCTCCAGTTTGCAGTTTGGACTCTGTAGAGCAGAGACCAGCTTTTCTCCCGATTCCTTCAGCTCATTCTGACTCAGGTCAAGCTCTCTTAAGGACGAGTTTGCAGACTGCAGAGCTGAGGCTACTACCTCACAGGACCTCTCTGTAAGTTTGCAGTCAGCAAGTCTGAAAAGAGTCAAGACAAGGAAGAGCAACAACAGCATGTCACACAACTTTCTGTAATGTAAAAAAACACCTTTAGGGCTGATTCAGACTGGCTGCATGGCGTAAGCGTCAGAGCTAGTGAGCGGAGCGGAGCGCGAGTGAGCAATGAGCGGATGGAATTTTGTTGGAGCGCCGAGCGCTTTCTAATTTAGAGGCTGGAGCGGCCGATCTGTTCCGCTGTAATTTCTCTCTGATACCGCTCACACCGCGAGTCTGAGGCATGCCAAAATCCACCCAGAATTCATATCTTCCTAATGAAACCAATACCATTACATTTCAAAGATATTGTCCATAGTAAGTTCGCTGATGGGGATGGAGTTCACTTAATATTTTAGAAAGGAAACTGAAAGTCATTGGGCCTACAAGCGTACTATTCCTACAAAACAACTAGATACTAACAATGTAGAGCAAGAACAAACATGTGATGACACTGTTCCAGTGAGTAAAGATTCATTTGGAATTTAAGAAGACACATTTCGCGGGAACATGAGTGTGCTACAGCGAGCAAAGAAAAATGTGAGTAATTTGAATATGCTTCATATCAAGTAAGGCTGAAGTAAAACTTAGATGCTAAACCTGTATTATTTGGGCAATTAATCCCACTGATCCCTTTAGTTTTAGGCTTATGTGTATTGACGTTGCCATTTGGCAACAGCTTGTTCATTGTTGCACTATCGGTGTTGCATTATCCTTTACAATTAATGTTCTATGAGTATCATTGCTCTTAGTTCTTTGGAATTTAAGTTTTCTAAGGTGACAAATCGGTTTGTAGATTATTCGTCCCTCTTTTAAGTTGGAGCAAGCGAGGAACGATTTCACTGAAGCGTCAGGCACATTTCTGGTGTGCAGACATAGAAAACGCAATGCAGCTGCCACGCAACTGACACGCAACAGACACGCCATGTTCACGCTACGCAGCCAGTCTGAATCAACCCTTACTATACACTAAATTAATTAAACAGCAATGCTGTTATTGTCTGGTTAACACAGTCTACCTTTAACAATATGTGTCCGTCATCACAGTCAACAATAATACTGACCTCAGTGTCTCCAGTTTGCAGTTTGGACTCTGTAGAGCAGAAAGCAGCTTTTCTCCGGACTCCTGCAGGTCATTATAACTGAGGTCCAGGTCTCTTAAGGGGGAGTTTGCAGACTGCAGAGCTGAGGCCACAATCTCACAGGACTTCTCTGTTAACTTACAGCCAGCAAGTCTGCAAGAGAGGCAAAAGAGTATAAAAGGTGATGTGGGATGCTTAAATCTGCAGGAAGAGTGAGAGGAAAGGAGTTAATGCTGTCCAACCACAGACACAACACAGACACAACACCACTAAAGACTGATAAGTGATTTACATTTATACCATGATCTGTAGTCCCTGCAAAATCAAGTACACATAACTTGTTTTCCTGCTTTAGGACATAATTCTATAAATTACTATTAGAGATTAGAGACATACCAAACATGAGTTCTAGCAAAAAATATCAGCATCAGTGTGTGTAATGAGAAAGTGTTTATTGTGATACTCACAGAGCCTTCCTGCAGCACCTCACAGCTGGCACCAGTCTCCTCCGTCCCTCATCTGAGGCTTTGTATTTCTTCAGATTAAACTCATCCAGCACCTCATCAGACATCAGAAGCACATGAGCCAAGGCTGAGCAGTGAGCCAGTGTGAGCTGTTTCACGGCACCTTTCTCTGCCTTCAGGAAAGCCTGGATATCATCATGAATAGAGGAATCATGCATTTCCAACAGACAGTGGAACAGATTGATGCACCTCTCAGGGGAGACATTTGGCCTATGCATCTCCTTCAGGTTCTTGATTGTTTTCTTCACACTCTTTGGATTGCTGTATGTGTGTGTCAGGAGGCCAAGCAAAAGTTTCTGATTTGACTCAAGAGAAATGCCATGAAGGAAGCGAACAAACAAGTCAAGGTGTCCACTCTTGCTTTCCAAAGCTTTTGTCACTGCATTCTTCAGCAGCTCACCTAGAGGCATATCTGGCAAAGACTTGTACTTTCTGCTAAGAAACAGTTTCAGGACCTTCATGTTCTTACACAAATAGGAGGCAAACAAATGAAATGCAGCAAGAAACTCCTGGATACTCAGATGGACAAAGCAGTAAATCTTCTTGTGGTGAAACACACATTCCTCCCTGAAAATCTCAGTGCACATGCCAGAGTACACTGAAGCTTCACTGACATTAATGCCACACTCTCTCAGGTCTTCCTCATAGAACATGAGATTGCCATTCTCCAGATGCTTGAAGGCCAGCTCTGCCAGTTTCAATATGACACCCTTGTGTGACTCCAGGAGCCTCTGTCTATCTGTCACACTTTCCTCTTGATACTTCTGGTTCTTCCTGGTGATCTGGATGAGCAGGAAGTGTATGAACATCTCAGTCAGAGTTTTGGGGGCTTCCTTCCCATCAACCTGTTCCAGTATCTTCTGAAGGACAGTGGCTGAGATCCAACAGAACACTGGCATGTGGCACATGATGTGGAGACTCCTGGATGCCTTAATGTGTGAGATGATTCTGTTGGCTTGATTCTGGTCACTGATCCTTTTCCTGAAGTACTCTTCCTTCTGTGGGTCATTGAACCCTCGTACTTCTGTCACCTGACTGATGTACTGAGAAGGGATCTGACTGGCTGCCGCTGGTCGGGAGGTTATCCAGATGAGAGCAGAGGAAAGCAGAGTTCCCCGAATGAGGCTCGTCATCAGCACATCTACTGATGATGTTTGTGTCACATCAGACAACTTCTGATTCTCTTGGAAATTCAGTGGAAGTCGACTCTCATCCAGACCATCAAAGATGAACACAATGTGGCAGTCTTTGTATTCACCATCCTGTAGCTCCCTAAGCTCAGGGTGGAAGTCAAGCAGGAGCCTGTGAAGACTGTACTGATCATGTTTGACCAAATTCAGCTCACGGAACGGAAGCACAAACATGAAATCTACATCCTGGTTAGCTATCTCCTCTGCCCAGTCAAGGATGAACTTCTGAACCGAGACAGTTTTTCCAATGCCAGCAATCCCCTTGGTCATCACAGTTCTGATGTGCCTCTCCTGTCCAGGTAAGGGCTGGAAAATATCATTGCAGTTGATTGCTGTGTCTTCTGTGGTTTGTGGCCTGGATGCTGACTCTACCTGCCAAACCTCATGCTCATTATTCACCCCTTCACTCTCTCCCTCTGTGATGTAGAGCTCTGTGTAGATCTTGTTCAGGAGTGTTTGAGTCCCTGACCTTATGATGCCTTCACATATGCTCTCAAACCTCCTCTTCATAATAGCTTTATGTGTCATCAGTACTCTGTTCAGGACATGGTCATCTGTTTGGCATTAAACAAACACACAGACACACACAAATAAACATCAATCACCTTGATAGCAATTTGTTATGGTATAGTTGTCTGGCATTAAATAAACAAAGAAACAAAGAGATGAGCATCAGTCATAACTACTCAGTCAGTGTGCCTAAAACAAAAATGTTATGCAGAACAGCATTGGAACATAAGATGTCAGCAGCATTTAGAGTTTTTTATAGAAATGTTTTTTTTTCCCCAGCACAAGCCTTATGTGGATTTGATGAACATACCTAAAGCCTCACTTGTCAGTTTGCCCTTTGTGACTGGGTGACATATATAAATTGCTTTGGATAAGTGTCTGCTAAATGAATAATTGTAAATGTAAATATTCTTTTTTTTTTTTAATCCAAGCACAAGCCCTGCTCTTGGACACAGATGTTCTAGACTCACATGTTAGTTCGGCCCTTTTTACTGGAGCATGCTTAGTTTGCAGATGGGTGCTGCTTCTCATGACTGTGTGCTCATCTAAGGGAGACTGTGGAGAGATGTGTGCCATGTGGTTGTGTGGATAAAGAGGGTGCTGGATGTGTGGATAATGATTATGCTGCTCCATGGCTGAGTTTGAGTACTGAGGACGCTGCCCCGTGTCTGTGTGTGGGTATGGAGGAACTTGTGCCATGTTTGTAGATGGGTTCAGATAAAGTGCCATTTCACTGTGTTGGTACGACGAAGGTTGCACCATAGCTGAAGGTTGGTATAGGTGAGGTTGTGCCATGGCTGTAGGTGGGTATAGGTAAGGTTGTGTCTTGGCTGTAGGTGGGTATAGGTGAGGTTGTGTCTTGGTTGTAGATGGGTATAGGTGAAGTTGTGCCATGGCTTTAGATAGGTTTAGGTGAGGCTGTGCCATGGCTGTAGGTGGGTATAACAGTGGTGGTGCCATAGTTGTGTCTGAGTTTGGAAGGTGTTGTGTTCTGGGTCTCTGTCTGCATTGGGGGCAGCTGTAGTCTCCTGATGGACTAGACTGGCTCCAGTAGCTGCTGATGCACTGCCTGCAGAAACCGTGTCCACAGCTGGTAATGACTGGGTCCCTCAGTAGCTGCTCACACACTCCACACCTGGACTGATCCTGGGTCAGAACGTTCCTAAACCCACTGCAGAGACAACAAACAAGGTTGTTCATGTGATGTAGTATGTGACACTTTGTTTATCCTATCACCTGGTAGTGAAGTGAGGTCACAGATGTTGTTGTCAGTCTGTTTGATATTAATGATAAAATATGAATGATTTCTGCTGTTAAGAAGCCCGATTCCATAGTTAAGAGAGCACTTACTTGTCTGCTTGTTTGTTTGATATCAATCAAATTGATAGCAATTTTAACTATTCATAACTATTGTAACTACTTGTAGCCTACACAACTCGACTGTTGTGCCTACCAATTAACAATTGCACAAAGAAACACATCATCATTCACAACACCTAATACTGAAGAATAAAAATAGCACACAAACACTCACATGAACACACTCAAAAATACGACAATGGAAGTGCAAGAGAATGATTTGTGATGTTAAGAAGCCCGATTTAAAAGTTAAGAGAACACACGCTTGTCTACTAAGGACCAAACACGCACCACTTTGTTAATTTTGGAGAGAATTATTATCAATGACCTTTTATTTCATGACTTATGGTAGCATAAATGAAAAAAATATTTCCGTAAATCCGAGCTGTTGCTCTATTTTAGGCAGACTACGTAGATCACAGATACTAGGGCTGTAACGGTACACTCAACTCACAATTCGATACGATCAATTCACAATCTTAAAGGTTGTATCAGCGTATATTCAGGTCCAAAAAAGGCCCAAACAAAAATTCATCTAATCTTTCCTAACGATCCGCTAGCTGCCTGCCCCATAAGCAGGCCGTCAAAAAAACGCGTCTCTGTAGGCAGCCTAGGCTCCGAGATCTGTACACAAAAACAATTGCTACCAACCACCTGGCCAAACAGGAAATGTGTCAGAAATGGCCAATGCCTTAACTGATTTATTTCATATCATCATAGTCTACTGGTTGACTGGTTTTCCCATGTGTGTTTAAGTTTCAAAGTGATACTTTTTCTCATTGGGACAGGCCGTTTTGTGTATGGGAAAATACTTTTCCTTCGGGATTAAGATGATAAGAATTTAACAGTCAATTTGAATGCACCAGTTTTGAACAACTTGCTAATAATGCTAACCAGATTTAAGTCCTTGCTTGCACGACTGTGAATGTTTGGATTAAATGTGAATGCTGAGGAGGAGCATCCATTGAGAGAGAGAGAGACAGAAGCAAGGAGAGGGTGTAAGACTGGCCTACTTCTGTTGGGTACTCTGTCTGCAAGTCCATGTACAAATTCTCCCTGCAAATGTCAGTTTATGCCTATCTACAAGCTTCTTGTCAGAGCTACGTTACTAAGGATGAGTTCATTCATTTTCACAAGTGACCTTCCAGGTCCAGGTCCAAAAAAAACATTGAGATGACGAGATCATTTGTTTAAATTATGACTTAAACATTGACTTAAATTACACTAAAATTAAAACTGAGAAAGCCTGGCTAAACTTAGACTAACATTAAAGTTCCACAGACAAAATCCTGAAAAAAAAGAGACTAAAATGCAACTTTAAACCAACTGTAATTTTCAGTCAGTGACTAAGCAAAAATTGAAAAGTCTAGTCAAAATTAACTAATATGCATACACACACACACACCAGGGCTCGAAATTAACTTTTTTTCTCAGTGTCCCACAGCTGTTCCGAATTCTACTTGGCACTGTCCCGGACTTAACCACCAGTGTCCCAAATTCAAGTTCTTGTTTTTTCCCATTCTACGTAATAAACAGCATAATAATCAGTAACTTGCACCACTTAATTAACTCATTCTGGTCCACCATAAGTTCTGAACACTTAATTTATTAAACACCATTTTATTAACATTAATCATCTGCTGTTTCACACAACACTCTTTTTGAAGGTTGCACTAGACGTTCTCATTGTCCGTCGTTTTGACGGACAGGTTTGTAAAACATTCCGTCAATAATCTATTTTCACGTGTCTTTCATTTCAATGTCAGTTTGGGAAATTACCACGAAGCTGGCCAATATCTGTCTAACTTTACCGAAGTGACACTGTCAGATAGGCTACTCTCCGGTATTTTATTTTCTCAAGAATAGCCTATAGCTTAGAACTGCCACAACGAAATGTCAAATGCTTAAATAACTGTTTTCATAGTTATTAGTTATAGGCTACTTTGCGACACTATCGTTTTGTCAAATCACAGTTGCAGTAGGCTATTTAGCTCAGCATGGTATTGGTGACGTTTCGTCTGTCACTGACAGAAAACACGCAGCGTTTTAGTCGGACTGTCATCTCGTTTACACCAGTGTAACCTTAGGCCTAGACTATCAGTCAAAAATGTTCGAAATGTCATGAAAACAAATGTCGTTTCCTAGCCTACCTGCCTGCTAGTTAGGTAAGTTAACCATCGGAAAGTGACCCATTAGGCCTACCGCCTGTGCCCTATGTTTGTGTCGGCATATGTCACTTAATATTTTTTTTTTTTTTTTGTGATCAACTTTTTATTAAGAAAAGTCATGACGTGACAAAATCACATGACAAAATCTCATGACAGAAACTATTTACACATAGCCAGAGCCTTGTGAGTTATCTACACACATTTAGACATATAATACTGAGAATAATAAGAAAAATACAGTAAAAGTAATATTAATAATAACATATACATATACATACAAAACAATGATGTAATATAAAAACATACATATGAAGATTACATTTGGACTAACATGCCAGAATTCGGGAGGTTAGTTAGAGATAAGATGAGTGTACCCCATTCACTGACTGTAGAGGCTCGAGCTTTATTTATTACTGCCAAGGACCTCTCTATACTGGCGATGCTTCTGTAGTGGCCTAGCCATTCTTGTATTGATGGGGCAGCTGGAGTGAACCATGAATGTATAATAGTTTTTTTTGCTGCAGTAAAGCCAGCGAAGATTAGTTTTTTATGTAGAAGTCTAAAATCTAGGGAAGAGTCATCATTAAACAGATATAAGCTGGCAAGTTTAGGAACTGGGAATCCTAGGACCTGTTCTAAGAATAAAGACACCCGAGACCAAAACTGGGACACCTCTGGACATTCCCAGAATATATGCATATACGTTCCCACAGATTTTTCGGTACATTTGGCACATTCTGGACTATTTGATAGCTTCATTTTGAATCTTCTGTATGGCGATATATAGCACTTCTGTATAAATTTGTAATGTATAAGCTGATGTGCAGGATTTTTAGATGTTATGAAGACGTTGGTCCAGATGGTGTCCCAATCTAGTTCTAAGCCTAGCGTTTTAATGTCATGACTCCAGGATGTCATTACCCCAAGAGTTTTGTTGTTAAAAGATATAAGTTTGTTATACATTACGGAGACTAGCCTTGCAGAAGGTATTGAGGGGTTCACCCATGCATTCAAAGGATGTGGTTGTAATTGTGTGTCCCATGGAACCCCATAAGCACGAAGAGAAGATCTCAACTGAAGGTACAGAAACCATGAAAAGCCAGGGAGGGAGAAGCGTTCTTTAAGTTCTTGAAATGAGCATAGGCCTCGATTAGTATATATATCCTTTAGAGTGTGAATGCCCCTGGAAGCCCAACAGTCGTATTTATATGGTATAGATCCCTGTAGAAGGTTAAAATTAAACCAAAGTGGAGAGTTTTCACACAATTTATGTGTACATCCTAAGTGTTTTTGAATATCACACCAGATATGTAGGGAATTAGCTATGATTGGACCAAATGCTTTCTGTGCTGATTTAAGTTTAACACCAGAATAAATCAGATCTTCTAGACGATGTGGTGAGACTTTATTTTGTTCGATGCGGCGCCAGGGGGTGTCAGAGGCTCCATTACACCAGATTCGTACTGCTCTCATCTGGAAAGACCAGTAATATAATTTATAATTTGGTAGGGCTAAACCCCCAGATGATTTGGACCGTTGGAGAGTGTGGAAACGGATGCGGGGCTTCTTACCATTCCATATAAACTTGGTGGTCATTGTTTGTAGCTCTTTAAAATAGTTAGGTGGTGGCGGTATGGGGAGCATAGAAAAGAGGAAATTCAGTCTTCCAAGAACATTCATTTTAATTATGGATATCCTCCCCTGCAGAGACATTTTAAGAGTAGACCATCTCTGAAAATCAGTGGAAATCTCATGCTTAAGTTTGTCGTAGTTGATACGGGATATGTTGGAGAATTTGGTGATGTTAATGCCCAAGTATGTAAAAGGCAAGGTATGCCATTTGATATGAGGAATAGGCGGCAAGACATGTAGTTTTGCATGGGTGTTTAGGGGAACAAGAAGAGATTTATCCCAGTTAATCTTGTAACCTGAGAACTGTCCAAATTGAGTAAACACTTGCAAAATCTGCGGTAATGATGTTGAGATGTTAGTAAAATAGAGTATCACATCATCTGCATAGCAAGAGATCTTGTGTTGGGTACCCTGTAACTCAATGGGAGATATGACAGGGTCTAATCTAATAAATTGAGCTAACGGTTCCAATGACAATGCAAAAAGAAGGGGAGATAGGGGACAGCCTTGCCGTGTTCCACGCTTTAAGGAAAAGGTTTTTGAGAGTGTGTTACCTGTTTGTACACATGCTACAGGGTTACTGTACAGAGTTTTAATCATGGAGATAAAAGTATTACCAAAACCAAATTCTTTTAGTACTGCCCACAGATAATCCCAACTAACGTGATCGAAAGCTTTCTGGGCGTCTAAACTAAATAGCGCAGCAGGGTTTGAATCAGGTTCTGAGACCTGAATGATATGTAGCAGGCGTCTGATATTATCAGATGCGTATCTCCCTTTCAGAAAACCTGTTTGGTCCTGGTGTATTAGTTTTCCTATATAAAGCTCCATTCTTTGGACCAGTACTTTGGCGAGTAATTTTAATTCAGTACTGATTAAGGATATAGGCCTGAAGCTGCTGCATTTTAAGGGAGGTTTTCCTTTTTTCAACAGCACCATTATTAGAGAGGTGTTTTGATCCCTGTGGAATGAGCCTTTTTCCAATCCAAAGTTAAGAGAATCTAAAATAAGTGGCCCAACAATATCGCAAATTTCCATCAACAGTTCAGGCGGTATACCATCTAACCCGGGAGACTTTCCTCTTTTCATTGATGCTAAAGCAGTTTTAAGTTCTGGAAGGGTAATGGCAGAGTCAAGATGATCTGCTTCCTCAGCATTGAGGGAGGGTAGTTTTAATTTAGACAGGTAAGTTTTGAGGGAAATAGCGTCAGGTGTAGGATCTGCTGTGTAAAGTTGAGAATAGAACAGACTGAACACATCATTGATTTCCTCAGGATTATATGTAATGGTGCCATCTTGAGCCTCAATTGCACTAATAGTGGAATAGGATTCATTCTGTTTCAGTTTAGCCGCCAAGAGTCTGCTTGAGCTCTCACCCTGCGAATAATATGTGACTCTGGTGCGATGTATTGCAAATTCAGCCTTATGTTTGAGTAAATTGTTCAGTCTGAATTTAAGATCCAAAAGTCTAGATTGTTTCTGGCTGGAGAATCTCTCTTTTTGTTCAGATTCAACACTATTTATTTCATTCTCTAAGTCATTTATTGTTTTCAATTTAGAATTGTGGCTGTAAGAAGCAAATGAAGTACATATTCCTCTGAGGAAACATTTTGTGGTCTCCCACAGAGATTGAGGTGATGAGGCAGAATCCACATTTAGTTCTAAGAATACTGTAAGGTTAATTTTCAGATGTTCTATGAAATCGTCATTTTGAAGCAATGTGGTGTTAAAGCGCCACCTTGGTCTCTGTTTGTAGCTGGTTTGGTGAAATTGAAAACTATACATCACTGGTGCGTGGTCAGAGATGATAATCGGGAGGATTTCAATATTGTTTATACAATGATTTAAAGAGGGGGATACCATTATATAATCAATTCGGGAGTATGTGTTATGTCTATGAGAGAAGAATGTGTAGTTTTTTGCAGTTGGGTTTCGTAAGCGCCAAGCATCAAAAATATTCATTTCAGACATGAATTGCATAAGCTCACTAGTTGTCTTATTCAAGCTAGTAGCATTTGATCTATCTAGAGTCGTCTGACATATCTGGTTAAAATCTCCACCAATCACAAGCAGAGTGCCAGTCATTGCCAACAGGGTATTAGATAACACATTCATAAATTCTGGGTCATATGTGTTTGGGCAGTATACAGACGCTAAACATATTCTCATATTGTTAATTATTATATGTACGTATGTCAACCTCCCTATGTTATCACACCCTGAGGATTCCAATTCTACATTTAATTTCCTATCAATTAAAATCGCAACTCCTTTTGTTTTGTTTGTGGCAGATGAATAGGATACACACTTTTATGTTCTATTCTGGAAAAGGTGGATGTCCGCTGCTTTCAAATGAGTTTCCTGTATCAATGCAATTGAGATCCTCTTTCGCTTGAGAAACTCTAAACATTTAGTGCGTTTGATAGGGGAGTTAAGTCCATTTACATTCCAAGACATTACATTAACCCCCATATGCGTAATTGTAGCAGCAGGATGCTGACATGTAGTAAATCAAACAAAACAACATAATAACATAATAATAGATGAAGGCTCTGGCGCAGAACGTTTTTAACACACATCAATATGAACAACGTAACCAAAAAGATCCACCCGCAGGAGATCAGACAAGGGTCTTCTCCTAGGCTGGACAGTAACATAAAACTTTTCAAACCAGTGACTTAAACAACACACGTCTCAAGTCCTTGCACTATTAGGTATCAAATATCTAGAACTACCTTGTCGGTCTATATTAGAGCGTCAAAATGGTGGTAGAAACAACAAAATCATATCTTTCGGCGAGTGTTCCTCACCCAGTACCATAATCGGGCACAAAGCCAGGTTGTTTGTATAATAATAATAAACATAAAATGAGAAGAGTAATAAATTGTGAACGGATGAATAGTAAAAGAGCAAAACGTATATAACATTTTAGTCGTAGGACCACTTTGCAACAACAATAAGTGATTGTGCTGTATGTTAACGTTATCCGTCGTCTTACCACCACTCTAGCTAGTTAGTAGGCTAACGGTAGCATCGGGAGCTGCAATCTGCTGAGTAGTATCCATGTCGTCGAGTGGTGGTGTCGCTGAAGAGGGTTCATCAGGCAGGCCATTGTACCTGGAGGATATAGTGACAGGCGGACGATGATCCAAAGTGGCGAGAAACTGTTCGGCGTCTTCCACGGACTTAAACTGACGAGCCAGTACATTAAAGGAGAAGTTCGGTGTGAAATTGACCTTAGCTGTACTGAAAGATGTTGCCGAGTACTTACATGTGTCCAATAGGCACCTTCGCTCTCGCCCTAGCATTCCGAAATACGCCGTTTTTAGCCGAGTAGCTGTGGGGGCATAGCGTAGCCTATCCAACTAAATCACTATTTTTACACCATTAAAAAGGTTCCAAGTAACTCCACACGGCATTGGTAGACTTCTGAGGGTCTTGGAACCTTTTTAATTGTGTAAAAATAGCGATTTAGCTGCATAGGCTACGCTATGCCCCCCACAGCTACTCGGCTAAAAACGGCGTAATTCGGAATGCTAGGGGGTGAGCGAAGGTGCCTATTGGACACATGTAAGTACTCGGCAACATCTTTCAGTACAGCTAAGGTCAATTTCACACCGAACTTCTCCTTTAACTTTGACTTTGAGGATTGCGGGGTAGATCAGAAACGGACGGAGACCCTTCGCCAACATCAGCTTTCTCACTGTATCAAAGTTCCTCCTTCTCTGTGCAGTTGCATTGCTGTAGTCTGGGAAAAACGCCAGCTCAGCCGTGTCATGCTTAGGAACCGATTTAAGCGACCGTGCCCCCCTCAGAATTCTGTCCCTGTCCTGGTAACGGAGAAGTCCAAAAATGAGGGTGCGAGGTCGGCTGGTATCTTTGCGAGTGGTGTAGATTCTATGGGCTCGCTGGATCTCGATCGGCTGGCCTTGGAGTGATGGTATCCATTTAGGCAGATGAGTTTGGAGAAACTGGATAGCATTTTCACCCTCAGCTGCTTCGGGTAAGCCAGTCAGACGTAAATTGCACCTGCGTGATCTGTCCTCCATTTCAATGAGCTTTTCACTGAGATCCGAGATAGTTGACTGTTGTTCGTTAAGATCTTGCTTTACAACTCGCACATTGGTATGCACAGCGTCCACACGAGCTTGTAGTGTCTTGCTAACATCGGCTTGGTAGGCTATATCTTGGCCTAGCTTGGTGATAACCTTATTCGATGTCTCCATCATGATTTTTAGTGTCCGTAGTTCGCCGGACAGGAGATCTTCCACAGTTTCTCTAACTACTAGCTTTACCATTGTTGTTAGCCTATCTTCTTGTTCTTTTAAAGCAGTCAAGATGGCAGCGTTCGCCGAGTCTGTAGGCTCGTTGTCCTTGAACCTCTTTTTCACCGGTGAATCACCGTTAGGTGACTTGTTGTTTTTCACCTGTTTTGATCCTGACATATTCACAGTTGGTTTATTGAAATAATATGTAGTCTAGTATTTGAATTGAAGAGTATTGTTGTTAATTCTCGGACTATAGGAGACGGAGCTCAGACTCAAGCGTGCATCGTGGACAGGCAGCCACCGGAAGTCCACTTAATATTTATTTTTACACAAAACCAAGATGGCGGATTCCTAAGGAAACGCAAGCACCCATCCCATTTGGATATCTTATATTGTATTTGTACCAAAAATGATATTGTAGCCTACAGTGATTCGAAGAGCAGTAAACAGTGTTGTAAGGTAGAGGTCTGCGCGGGACTGATTTTCACTGATTTTCCGCTCCCGCATTAATGTGTCATTTTTAGTCCCGCTCCCGCACGCATCTGTAACATGATGTCCCGCTCCCGCCCGCTAAAGCCCGCATGCAGGAGGGATAGCCTATTCAGTTTTTCTTTCTGTCTCACGAAAGGAGCACACACCTGAGAAAGACTCCAGGTGTCAGTTTCTTGGTTCTGAATGTAGGCTAACAACTGAAGTAGGCCTAGTCTGGTGCCCTCTTCCCCTGTCATGCTTTCGATTTCGAGTTTTGACAATGAGCAGCTGGAACAAATTGAACCCACGTAAATGACAATATAGCCTATAGGTTAGGCTATAGGCCTGCTATCCGTCAGTTATGCTTATACCCCGTTTTTTAATGCTGCCTAACAGAACATCCAGCTAAACTATAGGCTAGTTATGAACACTACTTTAATCATTTCCATATTTAATTTTACGCACATATTTAATTTGCGGGAGTGCAGTGAATCATCGGTTTGTCCCACACCGCTCCCGCAAAGAGCTTTCAAAAGTTGTCCCGCGCTGCACTCTTTTGCGTCGGGAACCGTGGGTCCCGCGGGTCTACCGTGGGAGTGCAGACCTCTATTGTAAGGCTGCGTGTATAAAACCACTTCTTTATAGATCAGCTGGCTAACGCTGCTTTTGCCAGCTGCCCATTACGCCAGGTCAAATTTTGTATAATTTTATTCAGACAAGAAAGATACGTTTAGATTCCCATGTGAACAGTTTAGGAAAAAAGTACCTATTTTGAAATTTGCTTTGCCATTTTTCTACTGTCCCAGAGTTGTCCCAGACATCATTCTATTGTGTCCCGGAAGCAGGGCTCTACACTAACATTTTTTTCCAGGAGCACTTGTGCACAGTCCGGAAAGTTCCGGTATTTAGCACTTTGAGTCCCTTTTCTGGTTTGTTTTGGATGAACTCGAGTGGTGGAGACCGAAATTTTGACGATTGGTCCTGTCTCGACTTTTCTGACTCGTTTTGAATCGCCTTTGACTACTCAAGAGTGGCTGCCAACAGGCATACTCAAACATGTCCTAAAACAACCCTTAACGTTCGTTTTCAAAACTGTGCAACTCACCGAGTGGTTAGTGCTGTTTGTTGATGTTCCAAAACAAGTAGCGTAGCGAAATACAGTTTCTGTTGTGTTTTATTTGGCATTTTGTAAAATCCCATTGATTTCTGTTGGAAGACTCATTGCACATTGATATTACTGGGCCACCGTCTATGCCTCAGGTTCAAATATTGAGCGGAAGTTTATACGCGGTTGTGAGGTGTCTGAAACAATAGTTCCACAATAGCAAATAAGACGGCTGGAAATCATACATTGCGCCGATATATTTGATTTTAATAATCAACGAACACCACTAACCACTCGGTAAGTTGCAGTTTTGAAAACGAACGTTAACGAGTCAGAAAAGTCGAGACAGGACCAATCGTCAAAATTTCAGTGTCCACCACTCTAGTTCATCGAAAAACAAAACAGAAAAGGGACTCAAAGTGCTAAATACCGGAATTCGGGACATCGTTAATTTCGAGCCCTGACACACACACACACACATACACACACATCTACTCTTGCATATGAATACAAAAACTAAAATCTCACTCTGGATAATGCTGTCCACTACTGAAATGATAAGGGGGATCCATGGACCAAACACTCTTCATGGACACACAGCTGGGCACTGGAGACACTGGTCTGTGTGTCTGTGGTCTGGATACACAAGGAGACAAAATACATAATAGATTGAGCAAACACATCTTCACAATAATAACGGAAGTTGGAATGTCTACTTACTTTGCCATATGCTTCAAACACACACACACACAGACACACACACAAATGCACACACACAAACACCCACACAAAACTAAAATCTCACTCTGGATAATGCTGTCCACTACTGAAATGATAAGGGGGATCCATGGACCAAACACTCTTCATGGACACACAGCTGGACACTGGAGACACTGGTCTGTGTGTCCATGGTCTGGATACACAAGGAGATAAAATATATAATAGATTGAGCAAACACATCTTCACAATATAACGAAAGTTAGAATGTCTACTTACCCTCTGCTTCAAACACACACACACACAAACGTGCACACACACTCAAATGTGTGTGCGAGCACACACACACACACACAGACACACACACACACACACACAGACACACACCTGTCTACTCTTATATGGATACAAAATCTAAAATCTCACTCTGGATAATGCTGTGGTGGTCCACTACTGAAATGATAAGGGGGATCCATGGACCAGTCACTCTTTATGGACACACAGCTGGGCACTGGAGACACTGGTATTTGTGTCTGTGGTCTGGATACACAAGGAGACAAAAGATACAATTGATTGAGCAAACACATCTTCACAATATATGTCTGCTTACCCCCTGCTTCAAACACACACACACACACACAAATGCGCGCACATACACACACACACAGACCGACCCACACAAACTCTCTCCCCTCTCTGTCACACACATACACATCTGTCTATTCTTGCATGTGGATACAAAAACTAAAGTCTGTGAAACTGAGTCTGTGGTCTGGATTAGAGTGCGGTTCAGGCCGCAAATTTCTGTCCGAACCCGGCCCGCGTCCGACAGAGTTGCCTCCGAACCCGACCCGAACCCGACAGGCATTTTCATTTTTATGTCCGAACCCGACCCGAGCCCGACGCAGATGATGCCTCAGTTATTCCCATGCTAGTGATTAAACATTCAGGTTTGTGGATAGCCTGTCTTTAGCCCATTAAAAGGAACAAACAACAAATGGAATTCTTGTCTACAGAATCAGATGAGCGTACACACACACACAGCGCACATTAACAAGAGGCCCAAGCAAGTAGAATTCCAGTCTTACCATTAACGAAAAGTCTTGAAATGAACTGCAACAGCCTTTGAAACTACAGTCCCTCTGTCACAGATCCATATGCAGCATCAACTTTAATTGGGGCAACTCGAGGATATCCTCCTCCAGTTGAACGACACGACTGTATAGCCTACCGGTAGCCTATGTCTTTACCACAGTAGGCAACGCAAATAGGACTGCCTTCACATAGTAGGCCTAGACTTAATTTGCTTAGTTTTCTTTGGTCTTAAAATCTCCTGATAGGCTAACAACTTTTTTTTAACATCACCCAAGACATATGCACATGCGTGGTCAAGGCTACATAAACAAATCTTGCACACAGGAAGAAAGCTGTTAGGTCTTTTTTACATTTTATTTTATTCTCAAAAAACAAACATTATCATGAAAGGCTGAACTGTTGGTTACCCAACATAATAAGCTATTTTAAATGTAAAGCTTCCAATGCATATCGCCCCCATGTGTCCGAACCCGAACCGAACCCGACTACAATGTCTAAATATCTGTCCGAACCCGACCCGTCGGGTCCTGTCGGGCTCAGGTCGGGTAGCCACACTCTAGTCTGGATATAAACAAGGAGACAAAATATATAATAGATTGAGCAAACACATTTTCACAATACTAATGACACACACACACACACAGACACACACACACACACGTCTACTCTTTTATGGATACAAAAGCTGAAATCTCACTCTGGATAATGCTGTGGTGGTCCACTACTGAAATGATAAGGGGGATCCATGGACCAGACACTCTTCATGGACACACAGCTGGGCACTGGAGACACTGGTCTGTGTGTCTGTGGTCTGGATACACAAGGAGACAAAATACATAATAGACTGAGCAAACACATCTTCACAATAATAACGGAAGTTGGAATGTCTACTTACTTTGCCATCTGCTTCAAATACACACACACAAATGCACACACACAAATACACACACACAAATCTCACTTTGGATAATGCTGTGGTGGTCCACTACTGAAATGATAAGGGGGATCCATGGACCAGTCACTCTTCATGGACACACAGCTGGGCACTGGAGACACTGGTCTGTGTGTCTGTGGTCTGGATACACAAGGAGACAAAATATACAATTGAATGAGTCGACACATTTTCAGTTTCAGTTTGTTGTCATTCAACATACCGGTATGGTAGACACATGAAGAATGAAATATGCTACTCAGGACCAGCAGCATACATCACATTTAAGTAGTCATATGTAATAAAATAATCAAAACAAACCTAAAAATGCAATAAATAGAATAAAACATGGAATGCATATTTGAAATGAGTGCAGCAGTAGTGCAGTAGTAGTGCAGTAGTGGTGCAGCAGTAGTGCAGCAGTAGTGCAGTAGTAGTGCAGCAGTAGTGCAGTAGTAGTGCAGTAGTGGTGCAGCAGTAGTGCAGTAGTGCAGTAGTAGTGCAGCAGTAGTGCAGCAGTAGTGCAGTAGTAGTGCAGTAGTAGTGCAGCAGTAGTGCAGCAGTAGTGCAGTAGTGCAGTAGTAGTGCAGTAGTGCAGTAGTAGTGCAGCAGTAGTGCAGTAGTAGTGCAGCAGTAGTGCAGCAGTAGTGCAGCAGTAGTGCAGTAGTAGTGCAGCAGTAGTGCAGCAGTAGTAGTGCAGTAGTAGTGCAGCAGTAGTGCAGTAGTAGTGCAGCAGTAGTGCAGCAGTAGTGCAATAGTAGTGCCATATAATTGGACACAAGAAACTGCACTTTAGTCTAGTGGTGGTAGTTGCTTTAAGATTCTACCTGAGGGGAGAGGAGTAAACAGCATTCTACCTGAGTGGAGAGGAGTAAACAGCATTCTACCTGAGGTACCCCCCCCCCCCCCATATGACTATACTTAGCCATGTTCTACTGCTCTTCATGCTATTCAACCTACACATACAATTATTCTTAGTACTCTTATAATGCTACTTTTTCTGCACTGCAATGGTACTGTAACCACACTGCACATAGCTGTACATACTGTACTTTATCTGTCTATATGGTTCATACTGAATATCCATATTTATTCAGTTTTTATTCTAATATATTCTGTCAATACACTGCATCTATATTTTGTTTACTCGCATAATGTTACTGCTACTACACTGTGCATGTACGTTGTTCGTAGATTGTTCATACTATATAGCCATATTTATTCTGCTTTTATTCTGTTCTTATAAGGTTCCTGCTAATACACTGCACATATTTATATTTAATTTATATTACAGTAAACCAACTGTATACTACTGTCTACACAGCACTAGCTTGTACTGTACTGTCTATGCACCACCTGTCTATACTTTGTATATCACATTGCACTTTTCTGCTTTTCTGCACTTCTGGACTTCTGCATTTTGTTGTCTTTGTAGTTGTACTCTGCACAATGACAATAATGTTGAATGTAATCTACTGTAATCTGATCTGATCTAAGAGGAAGATGAAAGTAAGGTCTCCACCACACACCTGTAGAAGGACAGGACATCAGGGCTGCAGGGCTGAGACCAGCCTGCTTCAGCCTCCCCAGTGCCAGTGCTTTCTGAGGAGGCTGCTGTCCTCACCTCCTTCTACATGTCTACATACCCTCTGCTTCAAACACAAACAGACTCAATGACACACACACACACACACACACACACACACACCTGCAATGTCTTTGCATTGAGTTGCTGCGGACTAATTGCTACTGTAGGGACTCACCACTAGACAGATCACAAAGACGTGTCTGAAACATGTCTGAATGATCAAGTAAAGGGGCCCCTCACTACCTAGGGTTAGTCAAGTCAGACTCATGTCAGACAGTTGAGCACCGAAGACCGCAGCATATCAGTACTCCTGCTACACCAGAAGGAGGACCTGACATACTTGCACAGAGTGATGGGGATCATGCAGCTGCAGAACAGCAGAGACAAATCAAGAAAGCAGTGGGCAGAAGCCGAAGGTTAAATGGCCTGGAGCCTCTGAGGTCAAGGAACGGAGTTCCATCGATGTTGATTTTAAAGTCCGGAGTACAAACAACCTAAAGTCTATTTACGGTAGTTAAGTTCAAACTTTTGATTGAGAGCAAAATTACGTTAAGTGGTGGAGCTTTGAGTTAGTCCACTTTTTCCATTAACAATGAATGGGCTTACAGTGAAAGCTAAAGGGCACTAACTAGGCTAGCACATCAAAAAACAAATGCTATATTATACTCAAAATATACACTATTTTATGCTCAAAATATAATTACACTTCTGTGGTAGTATGATGAGGGTCTCTACATACAAAACAAAGTATTGTAAACTTTGAAAGTGTAACAAGAGGTTTAAACAAGAACTGTGTCTGGACGAAGCAAATTTCAATTGCTTCTGTCTGGCGTGTTAGATCTTGCAGTGCTGCACAGATCTGTCTGAATCTTACAATGCAAACATGACTTACGCTCAAGTCCCTTTACCCATTCAGTGTTAATGCATAGAAATACAGATCATGCGCCTCAACACACCCCATTTTTTCATCAACATCTGTGGGTGTACAGGGTTCATTAAGGGCAAGACCGCGTGCACACCTACACACTAGAGATAGAATAACTGCATCGCGATAACTGCACCCTTGATGTCTTTGATTTTGGAAACTCTTGATGATAAGAGGAAACAACTCACCTTGGATAAGGTCTTCCTGTGCTGACCCTCTGATGCAGATCAGTGTCGGGCTCCTCATTCTTCATGGACACGCGGCTGGACACAGATAATGCTGCTCTCCCTGTCTGATTTCCACCAATAGCATCATCAGCGTCTTGAGGGAAATCCATTCTAATCAATCAATTAATAAGAAAATAAACAGAGATAGAGTGAGAGAAAATGAAAGAAAGAGAGAGAGAGGTGTGAGTGGCCCTCTCTAAAGAGAGATGGTGAGGAAAATATTTATGATCACAGGTTCCTCATGAAGTACTTACTTTTAGCAGCTGTGTAGGCCTACCAATCAGATCTGTGGATCAATTTCTGCTCTACCAATAACAGACATGTTGACAGACACCAGGGAACCACCAGGGAATATAATGGAAGTCAATATGAACACTTAAAAATGATGTGTCTGGTGTTTAACTTCAACGATTTAAGTGTAGGCTAATTTATCTTGACAACACTGTTAAATAACTGAATATAGATTTGAACTGACTCAAACGGAAGTCTGTGCTTCTGAATGGAGGCTTTCGATAAAAGGCAGTGTATTTTTCTTTTCTTTTTTATCAGTAGGGGGAGCCTGTCGGAATCTGACTGCGGTCCTACAGGAAAGAATTACCTTAAGCCTTAAAAAAAAAAAAAAAAAAAAAAAAGTTAAATTGTAAGATATTTCTGATGCCTACGTGATGCCATATTTCAAACATAGGATAGGCAATAGCCTAACAAAGAGCTAGGCCTAATACAGATGCTAATACAGTAGGCTAGGATAGCTACAGCATTTATGCTTCATGGCAGATTCGTGTCTTTGTTAGGTAGGGCGTCTTATAGGTTACCCACCTGTCTGTAGGCCTGTATAACTTATGTGCAACTTTCGGCTGATCCAATCGACATACTATTTACATGTAGGGCTAATTGAAGACGCAACGCAAATTATACTCAAATCAGGGTCTGAAAAGTAGGCTATTATGAAATGTAGGCATAGTCAACGAACAAATCCACGACGTCCCCGACTGACTGGTGTCCCTCTCTAAATTATTTCCAGGCCACTAAATCGTACAATTAACGCCTCTGTAATCGATGATAACCTTACATTTAACTCACTTAATGTAGCCTACGTACCTCCATACATCGTCAGAAATGTTCTTAAACCCTAGGTTGTTTGTAGCCTACTCCGGAGTTACAGTTTAAATCAACATCGAAATCACTCCCAGATGTGAATTGCAACCGGATGTGAGATTTACTTTCGATTTCACTTGTTCCGCGTTCATCACGTGGGCAAACCAAACGCTACGTCTCCAGTCTCTGTATTTCAGTCGGCATTTCTCCGGTGTCAGCAGCAAGCTATGTTCCCCTTCGTTTACAGTTTTTCTCAGTTGCTTTGGTGCTTTTCTCACATAACTATTAACATTTGCACAGCAGTTAGTGCATCTCTCAAAACAATTAGTGCAAACTGCAAAACCTAGGATAACCTGCAAAAGCACGTCACTTGCTCAAAATGGATAGTCCATTTCTCAAAAGCAAGTCTTCATGTCAATGAAACTGTCAGGGTCATCAAAATGAGAAGTCTTGACACCATCGTTTATGAACAAGATAGCAGGGCTGCCAACTTTTCAAAAAACCTTGGAGTGAGATTTGGTGGGGCCAACCAAAATTTCGCTGCGGAAATTTTTGTTTGGCTCATTCAGCATTATACCGTACAGTAAAAAAATCAGTGGTTCTCAGGTGTAGGGACCAGGCATGGACGGATTCTGAACTTTCGGGCCGCTTGGCCCACATGTATCAAGGGCTCCCCACTAATTGTCGCATGTGGAAGGGGGTTTGGGGGTCCTCCCCCAGATTTTTTTTTATTTGTTTGATGTGATTTCCTGTATTCTGGTGCATTTTGGTAGCTTAGAAATCTATTGATAATATGGGTGTAATTAGATACGTTAATGGCTTTATGGCCAAATAATATTCAAATTGTATCAAATATAACAAATGATCTTACAATATGTTTTTAGATGGGATATTGCAGTTACATTATGCAAATTAGATTTTTTTTAACCGTTATTGTTCATGTGCCACTTCACCTTTACAAGAACATCATGGCAAAGGAATTATGAATGTTTTTACTCAATTAGTGCAAATATACACTTTTTGCAATATTTTGTGAGAGCTAATTTGCATATGGGTATCATTGTGTTGACTAATTTGCATGCGAGAATGGTTCTGTCAAGAAATATTTGTATTGTTACAAATATTATTTCATGCTGTGTTGTAACTGATCTTCCCCTCCAGTTGTCCACTTAATTTAGTAAAACGCTTATAGAAATAGTATACAGTAATAGTAAATATCCATTTTTTTTTTTATCACGCATAGTTAATGAGCTATTTTGCATATTTTGACTAATTAGCAGAAATAAAGGGTATCGATGGTCCCACTTATGTTTGGGTGACATTTTATGATCAGTTAAAGAATATTCTATCTCTTTCAGGTGTAAAGTTATCTGCAGTGTAAATTCTGGTCATGTTTATATTAGTAAATTTACATAAATAATGCACGTATACTGTAACAAAAATGCCAATACAGACTCATAGTAAGCACATAGCAAGCTCTTCGAACCCATTTTTTCAGTGATTAAATGTTCAATGTCCTCCAGCAGATCAGATAAGCTTCCATATCCTTCACTTTCCTTTCGATAAATTTCAGAACGTCCTCAGTAACATTATGGGCTCTAATATGACAATCAAAAGCGCGGGACAAAGCGTGTTGTTATCACGACGCAAAGCTTATTCCGATTGTACACTTGAGTTTTTTGCCATGCACGTCTCTTTTATTGAACAATGTGCTCAGGGGTGTGGCAATTAACGACCTAAGGTGTGGCCTGTCACAAGGTCTAAAAATCGATATTGTACACTATCTAAAAAGCATTGTACCACTGACCAAGAAAAAACTGGTCTTTAGCGAGGCGCATATGGAGCACAGCTGAAGACGCACTGTCACGAGATGTAAGCAGCAACTCTTCTGCAGGATAAATGTCCTTTTGGTTTTTTGTTCAGTCATTCGAATATTATTGGGGTAAGTGTTGCTTTTTTCAGGCTACAGTATGTTTTCGATGGTAACCCACTGTCAGTCAATATTGAAAGTAATTAACTGTGTATAACTGTTTTGTCTTTGACTATGACACCACAGTGAAGTTAGTTTCACTTTGCCAATGAGTTCAAATAATAGACGGATGCAGATGTGTGTAGGCTATACTCTGCTAGCATGGTTTAGTGGAATACCTGTTCCATACGGTCTCGGGTGCAAGCAGATTCCTTCAACTGCGCCACTGACTATCAAAATACCGATGCGCTGTTTGAAGTTGTGCTGCTTGCTGTTAAAGGGAATGACAGATGTCATTTTCATTGGTTTAAAGGATGTTACACCCAAACCACACCCATGACTGATTGAGAAACATAAGACCAACGTTTTTGCTCTAGGCGCCGACGTTTGATAACAAAACCACCCCCAATGTGGACTGGACAAACCAAAAAAATTGTTTAAGCTATTTGCCAGTGACCATGCATTTTAGATCGCCAAAATATAGCCCAATATTTCATTTTTTAAATTTCTTTTCATTTCTATCCTTGCTCTTATCCTTGCTCCTTGCTCTTATCATTGCTCCCATCCTTGCTCCTATCCTTGCTCTTATCCTTGCTCCTATCCTTGCTCTTATCATTGCTCCCATCCTTGCTCCTATCCTTGCTCTTATCCTTGCTCCTATCTTTGCTCTTATCCTTGCTCCTATGCACTTATCCTTGCTCCTATTAGATCTAACTTTTCTGTTTTATCATCCCAATGAAGCCTGGAAGTTGGAAAAAAAAGTAACTAACTTCAGTGCAATACCTGTCATTCCAGGTCCATGTTTCACACATTTTAACAGTAAAGTTCAGTCATTTACACTTGCAGAAAGAGAAGTGAAATGGCAGGGGAAATGAGAGTCAGTAGCCTATCCTTTCTCTTATCCTTGCTCCTATCCTTGCTGTTGTTAGAGAGTAGCCTGAAACACTGAGTAGCTTACTCAAAGATTCTGTCCCTTCAAGAACAGGATTATGCAATATCCCTGCTCGCTCGCCTTGAAACTTGACCCACATGTACGGTATCTATTTGTCTTTTGCTGTTGCTGTTTTTTACTTTGGAATGAGCCACCCTCTTGTTGTACCAAATAAGTACCACCAACATTGTTGTGTAAAATGATGTATTTTGGAAAGAACAGTTGTATGGAAAACATTTATTTTCTTTATACTTGTTGATACAAATACTTGTCAATAGAGCAAATATTTGTTTGTATACAGCCCGTTAAACAATTGGACATTTGAACAGCAGTCCATTAGATTACTAGTGAGCTGATGCACTCTAAATTAATTCTGCTTAATTAAATTATGACAGCACAGATTGAAGATGGATGTTTTATTTCACTTTAGCAGTTTTAGTACTTTCCGTACATAGAATGACATACACTGTATTCCCCAACAGTGTTGTAAACTCAATAAAATTGCAGAGCTGTACTCAAAGCTGCCATATTGTTCAGGCACCACAAAAGTTTTAAGTTCACTCAACTAGTTTCCCAGTTATTGATTATTTTGACAAGATTAGCTCTTAGTATATGAGTAGAACTGACCACCAAACTCATTTCTTTCAAGAGTGGATTGAAATTACGTCTGACATAATAAAGACGTGCAACTTAATTGGTTAGGTTCATATAAACATGGCAAATAACCTAATAATAGGGGTGTGACTTTCGAAACCGACGTCTTGAATCAGTGTCGAGGCTTCGAAGCACAAGTGTTTCGAAACGTGGTTCAAAACAGCCATGTCATGTGACCACTGCTTCGAAACATCGTTCAAAATCCCCATGTCACGTGACCAAAGTTAAGTGAACCTTCGGTGCATTTCACCGGTGTCGGCAGGCGTGCCCGCACGTTCAATTAACAGTAGCTTTCAGTAACAAAAGCAATAACCATGACGGTGTAGTGGTTAGTGAGGGTGCTTTTTGCACGGTAGCCCAGGCTGCTGTGGTTCGATCCCCGTTTGATTTGTAAGGTATTGTTTCAGATCGTATCTGTTTATGTTTTCTTACTTCACCATTAACCACACAGTTTCAACTAAACTCTCAGAATGGTCAAAAATCGAGAGTTTTTATAAGAAGAAAGTGATTTAGAGAACACATAGTGGCAGCAATAAGATGCTCTTTGTTGTGACTTCATGTGGTCTCCCATCCAGTAATTGACCAAGGGCATGCTACTTAGCTTTTGACAAAGACTGAACACAGGTAACACAGCGAGCCACGAACTTTACAGACTACATCTCCAATACGAAGCATTTGACAGATTTGTTTCACCCTAAACAGCTCTGAGGTGTCGGAATTGTTTCAAAGCTTCGGAACAATTCGGCACAATTGCTTCGAACGTTTCAGTGTTTCATAAAGCCTCGCTTTGCCCATCCCTACCTAATAACCTACACAAACCAACATAAACCAATAAAAAAATCGGTGCAAAAGTGGCGAGCACATTTAACTGCAGATTTTGCATGTGCACACTAAAGTCGTAAATGTGTAACAGTAAAGTTGAAGTTGTACATATTTTTTTATATCTTGTTAACACAAAATAGGGGCTACGGGTTCACAAATCCTTTTTACCCTTTGATAGGTATTTCTTAAGAAGTGCATCAAGTCAGTCGGTTGAAGTCCAGCGACAGGAAGAAACCCACAGTTCGCAGGACATCAGTACCCCTGTTGTTGAGGTAAGTTCTAGCACTGAGGCAGAGAGAGAGGCCAGTCAGCCAAGGAGGGAGAAGATTAATGGTCATAGGCCTGGGGTTAGATGGCCAGGCGCAGCAGAATGTAGAATGTGGGAAGATGTTAATAGTGATTTGGTCAGTATCCTGGGTCAGCTCAAGGGGACGGCTGAAAGCAAATTAGAGAAAATGGGAGACATTATTTATAGCTATGGTAAGGAAAGATTTGGGACTATTGAGAGAAGGACAAAACGGCTACATGAGGTAGTTAAATCTAGGCGCCAGCAGGAGATAGATAAACTTATCAAGGAGAGGAGGCAGCTTAAGAAGCAGTGGAGAAAAGCTACAGATGATGAGAAGGAAGGTATTGACTGTCTACAGGCAGATGTGAGGGAGCGGTTAGTAGTGCTAAGAAGAGCTGAAAATATTAGGAAAAATAGGAAGAAGAAATCACGAGCCCGACTAGCATTCTATAAAGACCCATTTAAGTTTGTTAAGTCTTTATTCGTAATGCAGAAGAGTGGTAGTCTTTTGGAACCTAAGCAGAAGCTTGAGGAGTATTTAGAGGGAGTGCACAAAGATAGGGAGAGGTTCAGGGAGATGGTACTTCCTGCTGATATCCCACCTATTGGTGAATTAAGTAGCCAATGCGACGATAGTCCAGCAAGGTGGAAAGAGGTGCAAGAAGTAATAAAACGTGCAAGGGCCTCTTCCCCGGGACCTAATGGAGTGCCCTACCGGTTGTATAAGAGTGCACCAGATGTTTTAAGATTTTTATGGCAATTAATGAAGATAGTTTGGAAAAAGCAGAGTATTCCCAAGGCTTGGCGGAGGGCTGGGGGAATATTTATTCCCAAAGAAAAGGACGCAGTGGAGATTAATCAATTTAGGCCAATTAGTCTACTGAATGTTGAAGGGAAGGTTTTCTTTAGTGTGGTGGCACGGAGACTGACAAATTACCTTGAAAGGAATAAACTAATTGATACCACGGTGCAAAAAGCTGGAATTCCTGGCTTCTCCGGGTGCTTAGAGCATACCAGCATGATTTGGCACCAAATTCAATTAGCAAAGCGTGAGAAGAGAGACCTGCACGTTGTGTTCTTGGATTTGGCTAATGCTTTTGGGTCTGTGCCGCATAGTCTGTTGTGGGAGGCCTTTGATTATTTCAGAATCCCAGGTAGCATTAAAAGCCTAGTAAAAGCATACTTTCTGGATATTCAATTATGTTTTACTACAGCTGATTACACCACAGGTTGGCAACAACTTGAGATAGGAATCATGGCCGGATGTACCATCTCCCCACTTGCTTTTACAATGGCAATGGAGGTCATTATTAGGGCCTCAAAATGGGTAGTGGGCGGGGAGAAGTTGCAGGGAGGGCCACGCCTCCCCCCGATTCGGGCTTTCATGGACGACATGACAACCTTGACGACAACCGTTCCATGCACCAACAGGTTGCTGGGTAAGTTAAATAGTAATCTGCAATGGGCCAGAATGAAGGTGAAACCAAGTAAGTCTAGGAGTCTCTCAATTATTAAAGGGAAGGTAACAGATAAGAAGTTTGCTATAAATAAGGAGGTGATTCCCACAGTTCTGGAGAAACCAGTGAAGAGCCTGGGAAGGTGGTATGATGCAAGCCTTAGTGATAAATCACAGGTTGAAGACTTGAGACAGGTCACTAGGCAAGGTATTGCAAAAATTGACAAGTCGGGGCTGCCAGGTAAGCTCAAGCTGTGGTGTTTGCAGTTTGGTTTGTTGCCTCGGCTAATGTGGCCATTGACAGTTTATGAAGTTCCTCTGTCAAAGGTAGAGAGGTTGGAAAAAATGATCAACTCCTTTGTCAGAAAATGGCTCGGAGTCCCACGCTGCTTAAGCAGTGTAGCCTTGTATGGGAAGGGTATTGTAGAGTTGCCAATATCTAGTCTGACAGAGGAATTTAAGTGTGCTAAGGCTAGATTGGAATTGACTCTTACTCAGTCCAAGGACCCAGTGGTGAGGAAAGTTGCACCCCCAGTTAATGCAGGGAGGAAGTGGAACCCAGAGCAGGCAGTTAAGCAAGCTCAATCAGCATTGAAGCATAGAGATATAATGGGCCATGTGCAGCACGGGCGGGGGGGTCTAGGGGTGGGTGCAAGTAAACCCTTGTGGAGTAAGGCTTCTGCAGGAGAAAAGAGGAAAATGGTAGTGGAGGAAATGCATAGACAGGAGGAGGCTGTAAGATGTACTAAGGCAGTGTCGCAGGCAAAACAAGGGCAGTGGGTGAACTGGGAAGGGGTGGAAAAAAGACAGATTAAATGGAAAGATCTATGGGGCATGGAAGCTAGTAAGATCAGATTTATGTTAGGTGCTACATATGATGTGCTCCCATCTCCCAAGAATTTAAGTCAATGGTTTGGTGAGGATGATAAATGCATACTTTGCTCGTGTGTGGGCAGTCTCCACCATATCCTATCAGGATGCAAGGTAAGTCTCACCCAGGGGCGGTATACGTGGCGTCATAACCAGGTATTGAAATGTGTGGCAGCGGCAATAGAGGATAAAAGAAGAGAAGTCAATTCATTAGCAGCTAGTAAAGGGGCAAGGCAAATTAACTTTGTACGTCAGGGGGATAAACCTTGTTCCGCGAAGGCCAGGTGTAAAACCGACCAGTTGAAAAATGGGGCGGGCTGGGAAATGAAGGTTGATCTTGGCCAGCAGATGGCGGTACCTCCACATATAGTGAGTACTAAGCTACGTCCTGACGTAATTCTATGGTCGGATTCAGAGAAGATAGTTTACTTCATTGAACTCACTGTTCCTTGGGAAGACAGAGTGGAAGTGGCCAATGAGCTGAAGAGAGCTAAATATACTGAAATAGCAGAGGAGGCAGCTAAGCGAGGTTGGAGTGCACGATTAAGGCCTATTGAAATCGGTGCACGTGGGTTTGTGGCCAGATCTGCTATTGGCTTGCTGTCTGAATTGGGCATTTGTGGTCGAAGTCTAAGGCAGGTGGTTAGTAACATGTCCTTAGCAGCAGAACGGGCAAGCGAATGGTTGTGGGTAAGGAGAAGTTACCCTTCCTGGGGCGCAAGCTAAGGTAAGCTAACTGGCTCATTTGTTTTGTGTTTGTGATGGACTGTGCCTAGGTTGATGGTACTTGGCTAAGGTTCTTTATGGTTTATGGTTCAGTCCACATCAACGGGACGGACCGACCTAGCCAACTTAAACCATGCCTAGGTTGGTTAAGGGTATTTGGATGCTTGTTGTGGTAATATGGGGCAGCATGGGGCGTAAGCTAACTGCTAACTGCTGGCTAATTTGTTTTGTGTTTGGGATGGGGCCTAAGATAATGGGCTAAGCTAACTGGCTAATTTGTTTTGTGTTTGTGATGGGCTGTGCCTAGGGTGATGGTACTTGGCTAAGGTTCTTTATGGTTTATGGTTCAGTCCATATCAACGGGACGGACCGACCTAGCCAACTTAGACCATGCCTGGGCTGGTTAAGAGTATTTTGAGTATTGGATATTTCAATGTGGTAATATGGTGGTAGCATGGAGGGGAGTGTCTCCAGGACGCTGGTTTCACTGTTAAGCCTTCATGAGGTGTCGTGGGCCTAACTTAACGAAACATCGGTGAATGAGGGTGCCCACTTGATAACCCCAATGACATGCCGCATACTATATAGGCTACTGCTGTTGGATAGGCCATTTGCATTGTGCTTGTGACCATTTGTTGGCGGATTTGTGGGTAGTGTGCTTTTTAAAGTTAAACTTGAGCAGGGGCTTCAGAATGTGTTTTTACCTTGGATTTTGGCACAAGGGATTTTAACATCTAATCCTGTGTATTAATGTAATTACAGGTACACAAATCCTTTTTACAGGTACACAAATCCTATCCTGTGAGTCACAACTTTCAAGAGTCACGCACTCGACACTTTTGCTCCAATCGTTGCAGCGCAGTAGGTGCGAAACACATTTGCACATCCGTGTTTCATAATCTGAGAACATGCACAACATTCGTGCATTTGTAAACCCAAATGTGAACTAATGCATCCGAAGTTGTGCATCTGTGAAATAATTTCTCATTAATAAAATTCTACAGATCGCTTTGATTTTCTTGCACGACTACAAGTCAATTGATACAAGTGCTCGAATCTGCTTCTACGAGTGACGATACTTTTGCTCCTGGCTAGGTGATATAATAGGAGCAAAACGATTTGTATGTGTGCACGTCGAGCGAATCGATCGAGAAAACAATAAACAATATTATGTGTAATATTTAATAAAATACATTTGGAACAATAGATGTTATTTTTGCTTGAAAACACACGTTTTGTTGTGTTTTGGAAACATGTGATTGGGCAGTCGTGGCCTACTGGTTAGGGCTTCGGACTTGTAACCGGAGGGTTGCCGACCAGTAGGAACGGCTGACTGAAGTGCCCTTGAGCAAGGCACCTAACCCCTCACTGCTCCCCGAGCGTGGCTGTAGCAGGCAGCTCACTGCATTGGGATTAGTGTGTGCTTCACTTCACTGTGTTAACTGTGTATTGAGTGTGTTTCACTAATTCACGGATTGGGATAAATGCAGAGACCAAATTTCCCTCACGGGATCAAAAGAGTATACTGTATATACTTACTTATACTGGAAATGACAGACTTTTGGAATAAAATGTCAAAAATATATATTATTCAAGTGAAATCTTTACAGCCACTATTAGGGCAAGTTTCTAGAAAGAGTAGATAATTAAACCATGCAAAAAGATTTTTACTGAAAGATGTTACATTTTCTGAAAATTACCAGGTCAAAGAGTACCATAGTTGAAGAATAACCCTGCAGCAATAGCATATGTCTTATATTAACGTCAATTCCAGTTTTGTTAACACGGATAGGAAGCCAAGTTGTAGCTCCGAACTTACTGACAATAGCCTAAGCATGATCAATGGCAACATCCGACTCTGATAGGCCTACCTATACAGAGAGATGAAGAGACTGTCTGACTTTTGTTCAAAAAAGTGAAATAATACTGTTCATAATATTTGTCCCCTCAGGACCAGATGGTGTGTGACATGTTTTCAGTTCTGTGCAAGGAACCACCATCACACCATGGTAAGTGATAACTTACTTGTCCTCCATTTACTAGTGTCGCAATGTAGCCAACGTGTAGCCTATATTATTATAAGTTATAGGGATATTTTGTAAGCATTTATTTACCAATGAGAATAGCCTAGCCTAGCCTATTTTTTAAGACCTGGAATGTAAGTTTTTGATTAAATTGTGTGTCCTCTTTCACTCTTTCTTCTTTTTTTACTTTGTCTTCTCTATATATCTCTATTTCTATTCAGCCCTCTCTGATACTACCTTGCAGCCAAAAGACAACAACCACAACCATCTTCCTAGCCACCAGAATAGCAATTACTGTAAATCATACTACAGTAATTCACCAAGAATGTCATATTTGGGAATTTTACCTTAACTTTTCATTCACTGGTATTTCATATTATATTAAATACACATGTAGTGTTTTTCATTGACTACTCTATTCATTAACTAATTACTGTCATGTTCTTCAGGCAGAAGAAATTGACCTGCCAGACTTCTCCGATGCAGCTGTAGCTATTCTCACTGTCTCGGGTGATACAGACTCCCTTGTGAAGTTTGGTCCTGCTATCCATTCTATAGTTCTTGACGGAGATATTGTTGTGTGTGATATAGCAGAGTTGACAGAGACATAATTTGGCTATTTGACTTAATTTATGCACTTCATCTCGATTATCCAAAGCAATTGTCGTACACATTTAATTTCATTCAAAAAAGTATAATGGGTTTGGAAGACCTGAAGCGGTTACCTCCTAGACTGCTGCTTAGCCTTAAAAATAAATTGCTGATGATGGATGAGTAAGCAGTTTTCCAAATCTCATGGTTGGTACTGCCAGCATGTTAATACTCAAGCAAGCAATAGAGCTTTTCGCTTTTATTTATGTTGGCCTATTATTTTGTTATTTGAGTACACTGCAAAAACTGCTTATCTAACAAAATCTCACCAAGTGTTATTAATCTTATATCAAGATAAAAAAAACTAGTTGGTATTGTTTTCAGTATAAAGAGACTTACCTAGTGCTTCCTTGTGAAAACATTTGACTTAATTTAAAAAAAGTTTGACTTATTTTAAGACATCTCATCCTGAAAACAAGCAAATTTGGCTGCCAGTGCGTTAAGCAAATGTGTCCTAAAAACAAGCAAATTTGGCTGCCAGTGCGTTGAGCAAATTTGTCTTGATAAGACTGCTTAAAATAAGTCAAAATCTTCTTAAATTAAGTCAAAATGTTCTTTTGAGAGGGCGCTAGGTAAGTCTTTTCATACTAAAAACAATACCAAATAGATTTTTTAATCTTAATATAAGATTAATAACACTTGGTTAGATTTCATTTTTTGCAGTGTATTATTATTACCTTTGTTGAAGTGGTAAAAGGTTGTTATTTCTTTGATCTGTATTAACTGCATTGCTGGGGATGTTGTTCTGTTAGAATTCTAATGGAATTCTTAAATAAATGGAATCTGCATTGAAATTGTCTTTTGAGTAGTTTTTATTTGAATCATACAAATAAAATATTTTTGATTTTGAGGTAAATAGTAAACCTAAACAGTCAAAAAATGGGTTTCAATAGAGTGAAGTCAATTTAAAAATATAAGAGACTGAAGTGGCAATGTTTAGGTTTGAGAAACTGAATGAGTCATGGTGATAACATGAATATATTATTAGGAGTGATAACTTAAAAACATCAACTCCATTTCCAGTGTCAATTTTGTTAGTTTTAACAATGGTTTCAAAATGATCAGGTTCATTGAACTTATCAACGATTTAAGTAGCGATTACTTAAAATGTTTGTTTGTCAAATTATTATGTTTCAGTTCATCAACTTCCTAAAACAATGAGTGTGAATAACTTCTAGTTTAGAGTAGTAATTACTTAAAATGTTTGTTGAAATTATTTGTTTTAATGTTGTTCATTTTCTCAAAGATTTGGAGTCTTAAGAGCTTGTCTGACTAATGTAACAATAATTTAAAACATCTATTTCTCACATTATTCTTTTTAATTTTATCCTTGTCCTTAAAGATTTTGAGCATTAAAAAAAGTCTCATTTTAAGTAGAAATTGCTTAAAATATTTGTTAACATAACTAAATATTTTGAGGTAATCAGTTTCATCAAATATTTTGAGTTCATTGAACCTGTTAGGGTTTACAGTGTACTGTAAATATCTCATTTTTATTAGAGAAAATCATTCACATGGTGTGGAGGAAGTGGCCACTGAAAGTATTGTGTCTGTTCCCATCAGTGTAGATGCCTCTACTCGCATGCATCTCAATGTACACCTGGTCGGTCACCTGGTTTGTCGTAGTGTCTTCTGTGACCTTTTTAGGTCCATTATCTGTGCAGAGACCATTTTCCCCGTTCATCAACTTTACCCCAGAAGCAGTTTTCCACCGTGGGTTGAAAACGACAAAGGTGAAAAAGTAGACCCCTTTCACGGGAGCTGTGAATGTGCCTGTTAAACAAAAAATACGAAAACAGTTTTACTAGATTGAAAACCCATCCCAAAATGTATGAGTTGAAATACTAGATTTAAAAAAATGTGATGCACACAAAGTTGAGTTCCCTCAACATTCTAATCGCAACAAGTATATCAGTTTAAAAACACTTGTGATTACCTGTTTTTGGATCGTAGGCATTCCCTACGTTTGTGATCACATTATCATATTTTAGTAGGACATCTTCTTTGAAAGGTCCAATGTATTTATGTGGTCTGTCACTCTGTAGTGTAGCAGAGAATGTCACTGCATAGGACAGGAAGAAACATCAAAGACACATTAAATAGTATTGAACATGATATAATTAAAGCCATTTCTGCAAATGGGACCACGATTACATCACATATTGTAAATGTAAATCAGGTTTCTAGGCCAAGTATACTTGTGTATACAAGGAATTTGGTCTCCGCATTTATCCCATCCATGAATTAGAGAAACACACAGAGCACACACTAACCCCGAGCAGTGAGCTGCCTGCTATAGCAGTGCTCAGGGAGCAGTGAGGGGTTGGGTGCCTTGCTCAAAGGCACTTCAGCTGTGGATGTGGGCATGGGAGAGCAGTGTTCAACCACTTCCCCCACCCACATTATTCCTACTGGTCGGGGATCGAACTGGCAACCCTTCGGTTCCAAGACCGAAACCCTAACCATGGCTGCCCCAGCCAGTCTCTTGACTCTATAAAGCACTTGAGTTACAGAACCCAAGATTTAGATTTGTGATTTAAATCTCTCTGCAGTCAGTACTGTTAACAACCAGTAGAGTGTGTCCTTTCCTGACATTTAATCTCCAGTCTCCAGTCTCAGTTGCTTCTCTAGGGCTAAAACAACAAAGTTTAATAAGAAGACTGCTTAAAGTAAGCATCCATCTGTAATTTAGAATCATGCATACAGTATGCTAGCTATTTGTACACAATGTTGCTATAATTATAATGTTTGTCAAGTGATGCATCAATTGAGTAAACATTTCTACTCATGCAGTTTAACACATGCATTTTAGCTCACCTGCCATATCTTACTATATTTCTATGCACACATATAATACCATAATAAGTGTTTTTTTTTTTCAACCTTCTCGGATGTGTTCCCAGTTGATCTTGACATACTTGTCCCGATCACTTCTCGTCTGCTCATGGTGGAAGCCGAGGGCGTGAAGAAGCTCATGCTGAACAACACCTTGATAAACACAGCCATTCACGCTCAGTGAGACGGTCTGTCCGCCACCAGTCCTTCCAACGTATGACCAGCACCTGCATAGATGGGACACATTTCGATCACATACAGTAGGCTAGGTCGATCAATGTGTCTATCCAGTAATCTGCAAGCGAGGAAGAGAAAGGAAGAAAATGAGTTTAGATATGGGTGACATGGGCAGCCACCAAGAACACCATTTTTTGAGAGACAATTTGCACATTTGGTTTTGTAGCGTTCATTTGCACATCAGCCAACGACATCATGTCACAACTTCCAAAGCTTCCACTGATAGAGATGGATGACAACACCAAGGTTTCGGGTTCAATTCCCATTGAATGTGTAAGGCTATTTGAAAAAAAAACCTCTCTAATTATGTAAGAGCTGAACACAAAGTGGAGGGAAACCATGCAAAACCATATTTCAATTTGTTTTCCTGACCTTAGACAAAACACACAAAACACAAAACATTTCTCTCTTTCTGCACTTGCAGTGTGAATAGTGATTCTTGATGTTTATGAAGGAGTAAAAGTAACACTACCACAGACTTCAGCTTCAAACCATTTCGGACAAGAATCGCAAACATTGTCACTGCTCTTACCCGCCTTGAGACAAAATTCTGATGAAATCTTTTTGATTGACGTAAGGCACAAAACGAATGCAGGTCTTCTCGTGGAAGGTCTGTATAAGGCCTTTTCAATAACAACCTTCTTCTGGGCAGCTTAAAAATATATTTTCTCATCAGCTGGTACATGGTCACTCATCATAGCATTACATGTTTATAAGTTATTAACTAGTTCATTCAATTGCATGGACTCTGATGAAAATGTAAACCATTGAAACATTAGTCTTTTTGTTGCACCTAAAATAATAACGAACATCAACATCTGCATGCATGGTGATGGCGTCTTTTCTCTGCATTAACTAATTGATGTTTGAAAACTCACATAGTTGAAACATTACTGGCCAGTGGAGTATGTAATATATGTCATATATATTCATCTGCACCAACATATTTTATTTATATATATATATGACACATTATTCATTCCCACAACTTACAAAAAGCATCAGAAATATTGTATGGCACTTCCACAAGTCCCGATGGTGACTTCTTCCACTTGCAATTACTGCACTTCCTGGCGTTCCTGTGTCTTGGAGTGGCCATGTCCCCCTCCATCAGGAACCCAGAGATTTATTTTCTCTCCTATATTGATTGTACACTAAGCATCTAGAACAGGGGTGGACAAACTTTTTGGCTTAAGGGCCACATTGGGTTTTGAAAATTGGCCAGGCACAACAACCACCCCCCCCCCCCCCCCCCCCCCCCCCCAACGACACACACATAAAAAAATACTTTTTTTATAGTGTATAATTTAGTATGAAAAGTATTTGTTTTAAAACATGAATTGCTTAAAAAAATACTGCTAATTTGATGCTGTTTAACAAATGTATAAATTGTGCACTGTAGCTTTAAGACAGTCGCTTTAATTCACGTTCGTTTATTTCTCAATGATCTTCTGCCTGCTCCGCTATGGCTAGTGCTGTACCTATGGCTGTGCCCTCTCACAGTTTTTAAATGGTCAGTAGTGGGAACTACTGTTGCCTCCATGATTTCCTTTTAAAAGTTTCTTATAAGAAGGAGATATCAATTATCAACAATGACAAGCCAGCTGGAACCTGCCGCTCTCTCTCTCTCTATTGTGAGTGCAGACGCGTTCCCAATTAAATGGATCGCATAACGTTCACGTTAGATCTGCTGCAAAGGAGATAACTAAGAGTAGGCCTATCATCTCTATTTAACATGATGTTTTGACATTGACATATACAAGTCCTTAAGTAAACCAGTATTTTTGGTTACATATACTGGTTTGGATAAGAACTTTCATGTTGAAAAATCTACATGTGGTGGCCATATTGGATTTTTTCCATTAGTGTCGCTAGCTTCACACTGCTGGGGTTCAGTGGTTCACCAAAGCTTCATTTGCCCATCACTAGGCAGCAGTGTGTGACAAAGAAACACAGAAAGTGATACACTTAACCCCCGTGCTGGACAGGTCCTGGTGATGAGGAGGACATCAAATGGAGTGAGTTCAGAGGCATGAGAGTTGGATAATAACAGTTTGTTAGTGTCAGTCAATACACTCTCCATTAATACTTTGCTACTGACTATTGGGTGGGAAAGGTAAATACGGATGGAAATAAGCATGAGAAATAACATAGTAGTGTAAGACAATAGCAAGACACGACTTGGAAACTTGTAAGACTTCAAATTCTGTGTCTGTAGACGTTGTGCAGGTCCTCTAGGTCTTACCCCTTGAGCCAGGGACTGAGAGGCCCAGCAGCAGAACCACAATGAAGGCCAGTTTCCTGTACATGCTGCGTTTGTGAGATGCAACTGCAGATGATCCTTTACCAGGAGTGAAGCTGTGTCTAGACCGCTGTCCAGTAAAGGTACAGTATATATAGAGCTGCACAGTCCCGCCCACAGCCAAAATGCGGTTAGGTGCCGGATGTAAGATTCCCATTCATTTGTCCCATTGACGTTTTGGAAAAATCCGTATCTAAAGAGTTTTACAGCATGTCTTAGGCTAACCAGCTATGGCATAACTCATAAGCATATAACATATCATTTCGAGTGAAAAAACGAAGAGAAAGTGGTCTGCTCTTGGACCACTATATTCAGTTTATTAACTTGCTGTGAATTATTACACAAAATGTCCCTTAAATGTACGAAGAAGTATTTCTAGGTTAATGATTGATGATATGACAGTATGAAGGCTACAGTAGCCTAGCTAATGTTAACTAGCATTGCCAACCTCCCTGCAAAACTCTCCACACAACTTTGTAGGTCTTGTCCCTCATGCTGGCCCTTACAAAACGCACAAGCTAACCCTCGGACACACAACAGTCAATAATGTGACCCGATTTAAAGTGGTTTTCACCCCTTTGGACACTCTTGATTTCGTCCTTGAAACACTGAAATATTCACGGGGGCATGGACGGTTTGCTAACCATTTTACTGCAGTGTCTAGCAGCTACCTGCTAGCCGGTGGTAGCATCCAGCTTGTGCTAGCTAGCTAGTTCAAAAGTTTAAGTACTTAATGAGTATATACAGGGCTTTTTATGCCTCGACTCTACAGACAAAATGTTTTAAGAATTAGAGTACAGTATACTAAAAGTAGTCTTATGCGTTAATCATATTTATTTTTTAAAATCAGAGTTCTGGTCTTCACACTTCCAAGCTATTTTCCATGTATTGTGGTTTCTAGTGTGATTCCCGCCAAATGTTCTAAAATTCCATGCAGTATTTCACGGAGCAAAACATTTTGTAGAATGTTGGCACAAGTTTGTCATAAACATTCAGCAAAACTCTGGCAACAATGAGAAGTTTATTACAAATGCAAAAATGTCCAATCTTTCTGCTCTTTACACGGCTTAATAATATAATCAGGTGTTTACACAAACATATTTAATTATCAGTCTGGTGGAGTGACCATCTGTGCCAAGGCCACTGTCCAGTAAGGGATTATATATGGGTCACCTCAAGACGTGTACACTGGTGAGCTTAGGCTAATGTCAACACAGAGCACTTAAAAGATAAACGATAGAGATAAAAGGGTTAGCGATAGCAGCTAAAGATTGTTGATATGTGAACTCAACAGACCACTCCCTTCAGTGTGTCATAGGTATGTGCGTTGGGTGTGAAATAGTGCTGCCTGTTTATGATTGGTAGCAATAGTGTTGTCTGTTTTTACATAATGTTGGGGGCCTCTTGGGTCCTTGTGTTTCTTTGTGGTAAATTAACAGTCCCAGAGTTTACAAAAGTCTAATGATTGTGCAAAAAAAAAAAAAAAAACTGGTGCAGAAACTGACAGTGAGAATTTAAACTGGAGTTCACGAAAACATAAAAGACATTGATAAAACTTTATTTTAAAACAAATGGAGCTGTGATCTCAATACAGTATGCGTTATTGAGGGATATCACTCAATACACAAGTATAATACACAAGAGAGTGTGGTTTCCTCCACTTCAAGACTGACATTTTTAACTCACACCCGAAATATTTTATTAAGTGTTTGAGTGAGCGCGTCTACATTGCTGAAACTGTCCACAGTCCAGACATGTCAAATTGGGTGCATCATGGATTGATAAACATGATTAAGAAGACCCCAGACTGTGGAGCAGCTGAAATCCTATATCCGGCAGGAATGGGACCCTATTTCATTCTGAAAACTCTAGCAACTGGTCTCCTCAGTTCCTTAATATTTACAGAATTTTGTTAAATGAAGAGTTGAAGCAACACAGTGATAAAAAATGCCCGTCCCAACTTTTTTGAGACATGTTGCTGACAATTTAAAATCAACATATTTTTTCCCGAAAAACAATCAAATTTCTGTCCTTCAACAGTTGATATGTTGTCTTTGAACTATTCTCAATTAAACATAGGGTTGACATGATTTGTAAATCATAGCATTCTTTTTTTATTCACATTTTACATTTTCGGAATTAGCGTTGTATTTACAGATGACGTCTTGCTTAGGTTAGAACAATATGTGCAGACTGCATATTTCCTTATATGAAATTTGCTTTAGTTCAGTTCCAGTACTACTGACGGTGGTCATTTCACCTTGCAGCAGTAGGCTACCATCAGACCTATAGTAATTTCTCTGTAGGCACCTAGGCATTTAATTCTCTTCAGCGTTGCTTTCTTTTAGTTCTTCTGTGGTGACGCCCGACCCATAATGAGGACCACTCCCCTGTCTTCCAGTGTAGGACTTTCTGCCTCGACCTCAGTATCTCATTTTCGTCAACCTCTGATAACAATCCTGTAGATGTGAACATGATGGGGAAATAAGCAGCAATACACACAAAGTTTAAGTTTAGCTTTTGTCACATATGGAGGACATGCTAGACTGATATGCCAAAGTGTTTTAACTCTTAGACCTTGTGAAGAGCTGCAAAATAATTAATAATGTGGCTATGATATGGTGGCATTTCACTGACTAATAATAGCAATCTTTAATAACGGTCCAAAGGTGTTAAGAAGGTATTTGTTTGTATGTCTGCTGCTTACGTTTTGTGTCGATGAGATTCACAATTCGTTTGATCTGGATGCAGTCCCGGTGACCTTTCTCCCGTGTTAGCAACTCATCGACTGGGTTACAAATAAGAATAGTATACAGTGACATCAGAATGGATGGATGGAAGAGGTGGAAAAAGAATAGCATATACAATAATAGACAGGGTACAAAAGAACATTTTGTAACGATAAGGCCTGAACGATAAACGGTATGAAATAATGGATAGAGAGCTATATACTGTGTGTGTGCGTGTGTATATATATATATATATATATATATATACAAACACACATATATAGTATATGGAAACTCACAGGTATCTGGATCAAGCTCAGGGCTTTCAGATCTAACCACTTTGTGAGCAAATTCTTCCATTTCCTCAGCATGAGGTTTTTCATCATCATGGGAAGTAGAGTCCTTGTTATCTACAAAGAATAGTATGCAATATGTTATCAATGGAATAATGGAAAAGAGAGAAACAGAATAGCACAAAACATAACAATAGAATAGAACAGACCAATAAGAAAGTAGCAGTACTGTACTGTGCTGTTGTTGGTGACGCTTACAATTCTGTTTTTACTCCTAATGCTTCTCCAATAAGAACTGAGCGATAATCTGTATGAAATAATACATTGTATGGAGAGGTATATATATTTAGACTTACAGTTAGGTGGACAAAACTCAAAGCTTCCAGATTGGAGCTCTTCGTTAATAAATTGTTCTACTTCCTTATCATCTCTTTTCCACTCTTTACCCAGAGACTTCAGGGCTTCCATAGTTTTAGCTTCAAGTTCACAGCTAAATCCTAACTTTGTCTCTGACTCGGCCTGCCGTCTTTCATGCAGCATTTCTGTAGAGGGGGTAAACAAGTGATTTTCTGTAACCATTTCCTCCACTTTATCCAGCAGGCTTGTGACTTGCGAGCGGTCCTCTAGATTTTCGTTGTCGAAGACGTGGTACCTGTTCCCGCACTTCTCCACGAGCCACGTGAGGGGCTCACCTTCGCTCTCGATGTGCTCCTCGATGCTCATGTCCTCCAGCAGGTCCCCCCAGGTGAAGAGCACGATGGTGTGACGCCAGGCGTTCTCCCCGAGCCGCTTCTCTATGTTGTCTTGCATGATCCTCCGTTGCGCCTCCAGAAAGGACACGCCCAGTGGCACCACTAGAAGGATGACATGAGGTCGTTTCGGGCTGAGGGTAAATGCCCCCTTGATTTCGGAGGAGACCCGTGGTAATGAGTAGCAGATGGGGAAGTACTTGAACCACCCTGGTGTGTCCGTGACGGAAATCTGCCGTCCTGTTGCCATTTTGCCCCTTCTGGTCTCGGACTTTTCCGTCATGCAGCTAGTTGGAAACTCCTTGCTCGAGAGGAGAGTGTTTGCTGCTCCGCTTTTTCCAGAGAACACCCACCCCACTATCACAATCCTCACCTCGGAGGTGAAGCAGGTCACCTGAAGAATTAGTAAGTAAAGTGACTGGTACAGTATTTAAAGGATCAAAATGCACTTATTTTACCTTAAAATAATGGCTTCACTGCTATGCGACACTGACTCATAATACAGAGAATGAAGTCTCTGAAGTGCCATTGCCAATGCTCACCCAGAACATTTGATATTGCACTATTTAACATTGTTGATCGGGTAGGAACCTGACCCTTTTAAGTCAATTTTTGACCGTCAATGTGATAATATTTCTGTCGAATATTGACATATAGATATAGCATAGATATATGTCTATGTACTGTACTGTCCAACTACCAGGCTACCACGCAATACCACTGCTCCATCACTGAGAGTGTTGCCATGCTAAGAAATTATCTTACCTGAGGTGCATTCAAATTCAAAAAAATTGGCAGAACAGTTCGGCGAACAGTTTTCTGTTCGCCTTGAGTTATCCACAAGCGTTGTTGTTCGCTGTGGATGTTTGCCTCTGTTTAGTGGAGCAGTTAAGCACAAAAGCATCAACAAAGATTTGGCATAAAAAAAAAAACCTCACAAAAGGGGTCTGATTAGATTTAGAATCGTAGGTGGCTCGGGGGGCATGGCAGCCATTTTTTAAAATGGACGACAAATATGGGTTTTGTTAGGGGGAAACGGATTGAAAGCAGGAACTAAAAACTAATACAGTTACATATTTAACCATAAATCTTTGTCATCCTTCACACATACTCATAAATAAGGCCCTTAAACATGTAAATAATTACAAATAAATTATATACAATTTGGCCCCTGTGATACCAAATAGTACCGTATGCAAGTTCATGTAATGTGATCAGAATTTGTGTAAATTTACATTTACATTTAGTTACTTAGCTGACGCTTTTATCCAATGCAACTGACAGAGCTTTCAATAATCAATAGGGCAAAATCATGTGTATTTTTTACAATATCTGTGCCCGAGGTTATAGCTAATTCAGTCCAGTGCAGAACTGAACAAGAGAATCATAAGGCTATGTATCTTTAAGTTAATGTATGTGACAAATATTTTCATGTGCTAAATATCTTCAACCTCAAGTATGCTGCTAATGAGGAAAGATAATTGTTAATTAGATGAGGTGAACTTCTCACTGTGGAATGTAAAATACCAATTAAAAATTACCAATAACAATTATTATGATTGATGAAGACGAAGACGATGATGATGATGATTAGTAGTATTATTAGTAGCATTATTATTAATACTACTACTACTACTAATAATAATAATAATAACTAGATGTACCGCAGAGCGGTACAAAATATGACCGCCCAGTCCAGCACATTTTTTCCACAAAAAGAAATCACGCTGAAAGGCCTATATGATTCTAACTGTCTCACTAAATTGCATTATCCACACTCAATTCTCACTGGTATCTGCTAGACAACAAGTACCAAAACATGATTAGTTCATAGATTTCACATGTAAAATTAATTTTATACAACCCCACCTCCATCTTGCCTGTTCATAATTCTGAGAAATTCTTGATTGTTATGTTTATGTTATGTGTGTGGGTGTGTGTGTGTGTGAGTGTGTGTGTGTGTGTGTGGGTGTGTGTGTGTGCGTGCTTGTGTGTGTGCCTGCGTATGTGCCTGTGCATGCAAGCGTACATATGTCTACTGTGTGAGTATGTGTCATACGTATGATTACTGTGAATGTATGTGTGTGTGTGTGTGTATCTGTTTCTGCACATGTGTGCACATGAAATGGATTAACATGACCCCTGGAGGCAAACATACGGAAAAAAATGGTCATCCTAGGCCCTACAGTTCTCAAGAGAACTGTGTCTGCCCTACCCTCCTTTCGGGGGGTCCAGTCCAGCGGGGGGGCTACAGATCAAAACGAAAAATGACGGTTCCATGCTATCCATGTGGGGGTACATGCCCACCAAGTTTTGTGTACCCCGGTCTTTCAGTGTCCCAGGAATCCTTGTTGGTGTACGTCACTAAATGTACACATAAATTATTTTATTGTAAGGCCCCCCCATGAACGAAAGTACACAAAACTTGGCATGCATTCGGAGGGTGTCATAATGATCCTACACTTTTAATTTTGTGCAGTTTTGACCTTGTCAGCCAGAGATATTGTGATGAAAACACCTAATTTTTTGCTTTTTAATTTTTAACTAGGTGGCGCTATACATGAAATAAGTGGTAATGGGATGGGTTGATTTGCCCCCTTAAGACCAACATACATAAAAAAGGTGGACCTCCTAGGCCCTACGGTTCTCGAGATATTCACAGAAAACTGTCTCCGGCCACCTACAGGCCAGTTGGTATATAGTAACATAAATTAATTTATTGTGTGGCCCCCCATGAACGGAATTCCACAAATTGGCGTGCATACAGAAGGTGTCATAATGATCCTACACTTCCAATTTCGTGCAGTTTTGACTATGTTAGGTCACAGATACCTTCAATAACAACACCTCATTTTTACTTTTTTGTGTTTAACTAGGTGGCGCTATACATGAAATGAGTGGTTATGGAATGGGTTGACATGGCCCCTTGAGATCAACATACAAAAAAAAATGGTCCTCCTAAACCCTACGGTTTTCGAGATATTCACAGAAAACTGTGTCTGCCCTACCCTCCTTTCGGGGGGTCCAGTCCAGCGGGGGGGCTACAGATCAAAACGAAAAACGATGGTTCCATGCTATCCATGTGGGGTTACATGCCCAACAAGTTTCGTGTACCCCGGTCTTTCAGTGTCCCGGGACTCATTGACGGAAATTTGGGCATGCGAAAAAGAAAAAAAAAAAAAAAAATTCTGACTAAACCTATATGACCGCCGCTTCGCTGCGGGGCAGTCATAATAATATGTTACATTTATATATGACCTTGAGGGTGTGTAATAAACACCTCATCAGAAAGCTACAACAGACACACCTGGTAGTTTTCCACCTGGTCTGGAGTCATGCCAGCAGTTCTAATGAACTCAGGGAAGTGGAGGTGGGAAATGTGCATGTCCACATTTCTGTCATGTGCTGTCATTCATGATGCCATGGGTAACAGTGACAGTGTTGTGAAAACGCTCACCAGACAAATTACAGTACCACTATAAGATTTCTTGGTAACACTTTATAATAACTACACACAATTCATCATTTATTAAGCTTTTGTTACTTATTAGTTAATGGTTTGTCATTGGTAATTTATTGTTCATACATAATGTATCATCAGTAAAGCATTTGTTCACACAGTTATACATGGTTTGTTCATTTATTAAACATCTGTAAACTATTATTAAATGCTGTATTCTTCATTTGTAAAGCATTATTCCTACATTAATTCTCATCTGAAAATCATATTTACACACAAATTGAAACATAAACATAAACACAAACAAACGCTACTTCCTGCGCAATCCCTGACTGCACCTTTAACCACACCCTGCCCTACACCTTATGACACTGTTGTATACAATGTATACAGTGTCATGGACTGTGCATATATCAGATAATCAATTGCCATGTGTTCTTTTGTAAGTATGGAAGAGCATGCTCTACATCCCTTGCTCCAAAGCAGACAACTGAAGTTAATTATATCTAACATACATAATAATAATAAAAAACATCTGTCTAGCAAATGACTTACTGTTTGGTCTGTCGTGTGCCATTCCCTCGTATCTCTGTTTCCACAGATCTGCATGTGCTTTCAATCAATCCAAGATCCTGCTATGGAGCTGTGTCTTGTTCACTGAACACTTGTTGTGTTGCCACGACAGAACGTCTTGTGGAACTAAAGTGCTCGACTATGAACATAAACAAGTTACAAACATGTTGAACTGGTTTGTCATCAAGGAAGAGATACAAGGTAAAGCCACAAAGTTATGTGGTCTGTATGCAAATCACTCCTTCCATTCATGTTTACATACAGAGATTCATGAATGCTAAATGGCATCAAACAAGTAAAAAGGTTTGTCATGTGTATACATGTATACTGTATGTCGACACAAAAACGTGTCTAGTGGCACACCTGGACAATGTACCAGCACAACAGCCTAAATCTTATTTTTCCTGTCACATAAAATGTGCTAGTTTTTGTTTACACTTTGCACCCTGTTTAGTGATAACATGATGGTCTACTTTAAACCATTTTCCTCCCTCTGTCCATAGATCACTATTGGCAATACTGGCTAATCACTTTCCCTTATTCACACACTACATGTTTACATGATGCATCACCTTTTCATAGTTAGAAGTTGACTACAACTACAACCAGTGTAGGTTAGACAACATACAACCCATATTTCATATATTTCTCTCAAATATTAAAAAGCTACTAGGCACCACAATGACAAGTTGCAACTCTATGTTTGTCTGCATCATGTATGTGCATGTCCAGGACTAGACACATTTTGTTGACACCAGTGTCACTCAGCTGAAACCATTTCAGGAATGTTGAGACATGTGATTTAATCTTTTTAGAGCATGTGAGGATAACCAGTAGCTTTTGCATGACCTTGAAATGCCTTTGTATCTGCCAAGCAGGGCATGAAATTGGCACCCGCCCACACGCCAAATGCGGGTAACTTTTGTGATTGGCGGGTGAAACTGTCAATCTACCTGCCACGTTGGCGGGTAGCCAATAAGACAACACAACACTGAGCAAGGAGATGCACTGTCGGGATTGCCGTACTCTTTACTCCGCTACATTTTCAATTGCCTTTCGTTACGAAAACAAGTTTATTATTGGAGAAAGTATCTCAAGGGAGAAAAGAGCACCTCTCCCCGGTACACAACGGCGTGGGAGAAAAGAAACAGGGCTTCAGAAAGCATTGCTACGTTTCCCCGCGATTATGAAAGTAATGGCTGGCCTATGTAGCCTACTACACAGATGTTCTATATAGCTAACAACTCAGTTAACGCAATGACGTCCTGCCAGTTGCTGCATCTTCTGGTGAGGCTGCCAGAGTGCCAACGAGACTAGAGGTATGACATGACACGGAAACTTCCACATATATTAATTTCTGGCCAGCATCGTTCAACAAGCACATTGGACAAGGAAAGTAGGCCTACAATGTATGTATGGTGGAGTTATAACCAGACTTCTAGCAATGCAAAGCAGAAGAATCAGCTGCAATGTATTGGAAGACTGCTTTTCAATCCATAGCCACATAATGCTTATTCTGGCTATGACAAAGTATATTAAATAAAATATATTTGAATTGGGCTTTTAAAATATGTTTGACTATATGATTAGCCTACAGAGGAGGAGAAAAGCAAATAGGCATAAAGGATACTTTTGTATACCTTTAAAGGTCCATCAAAAATATAAAAATGTAGGCCTACAAAAAAGTAACTTGTTAGGCCTACTTGAGTAATTTATTAACAAAGTACTTTTTTACTTTTACTTGAGTACTGTAATGTGTATTCTGTACAAGTTCAAGAACCATTCTTATGCATTTTCTGAGTCGTTCACCTTTATTTTGGGCACAAAATAATTTTGGCTGGTAAAAAACCACTGTGGCAGGTGGATTTCAAAATTCACCTGCCACAGTGGCTGGTGGCCAAAAAAGTTAACTTCAGGCCCTGCTGCCAAGCACATGCAAACAATGTCAATGTGCCATTGTGCTTTTGTTACCTGTATCTAAATGTAATGACTACATATACTGTATATTTCCTGTTTTTTATGTTTCATACTTGTTGATTGGTGATACTTGAATGATTATGTTTTGAGCTATATCACTTGTGTAACACCACACATTGTGATATGTGGTTACTCAAAAATGCAGCTAACCCAGTTGTACCCGCACCTGTAGAGAGTAGACAATGTTGAATAGATATTAATTTATACACACTCTCCAAATGTATAACAGCACCTTGGAAGCTGGGGGAGTTGTTACACTGTGACAGTAAAACTCAGCCATGTGAACAACCAGGGCATGAAAACCAAGAGTACACGTGTGAGATAAAGGGCTGTATTTTGGGTCACCAGCGCATGGCGTAAAGTTCGTTATTCACCGGCGCGAAGTTGAATTCGTTATTTTGCACCTTTATTTTTTAAGCATTGCGCCCAGGGGTGTGGCAATTAACAACCTAGGGAGGGACCTGGCGCATTGTCTAAAAATCGCTATCATACACCACCTAAACCTGGTCAGAAGTCAATGGCGAGTTGTTCATATGCTATTTTAAGAGCGCATGTCAACAGTCATATTGGCAGGTGCACGCACCATCCTTCTATCATTCATGAACGCACACCAGCGCACGTCCATGCAAAGCATTACAAATTGCACGATTACAATGGTAAACATAATTAGAATAAAGATATTATGAAATACTGTACATCTCATGATGAGTAGTTATTCACCATCATTTGCAAATTGGTAATGACGGTTAAAAGTGATTAGGGGAGAGGCGAGAGACACGTATGGAGCACAGCTGAAGACGCACTGTCACGAGATATAAGCAACTCCTCTGCAGGATAAATGTTGTTTTATTCAGTCATTTGAGCAACATTAGGGTAAGTGTTGCTTTTTCCAGCCTATGTTTTCGATGGTAACCCATTGTCAGTCAATAGTGAAAGTAACTGCATATAACTGTCTTGTCGTTGACTGACTCCTTGGTGAAGTTAGTTTCACTTTGCCAATGAGTTCAAATAATAGACGAGTGCAAATGCGTGAAGGCTATGCTAGGTTTTAGTAAAGCATGGTTTAAGAATGACTATTCCATACGGTCTCGCAAGCAGCCTCCTTCAAATGCGCCGTTGAATGCCAAAATACCGATGCATTTATTTGACATATCGCGCGTTGCGCCGTTAAAGGGAATGACAGATGTCATTCTCATTGGTTTAAAATGATGATACGCCCCAAACACACCCATATGACTGATTAAAAGACCTAGGAACACCTTGTTACGCCATGCGCTCCACTTTTGAGAACGAAACCCCTCCCAATGTGAACTGGACATCCTACTAAATTTGAATAGACTTTTGACGAGTGACAATGCACTTTAGAATGTCATGATAGGGCCCAAAGGCTGTTCAGTTGGAGCGCTCAACAGATGCTGCAGAGGGAGTGAAGCAGACGGGAAATAGACAGGTTTCCCGTTTACCAATAAAACTAAATGCGCGCGCAGCCGTGGGGCAGAAGACACTTGGTGGCCGGTGTTACATGGCAACTGGCACCCATGTTAACTGGCTGCGTTGGTGACGTTTCACAAGTGACGTTTCTTTGACAGATGTGGCTGCTTGCAGATTTGTCACTTTCTGATGGAAACTGGAGACGAACAAATACAAATATGCATGACATATTTAAATGTCAAAATTGTCTGTAGTACGCTACATACACTGGACCATGAATATGCCACTAAAAAATTAAATACCTAAATACCCTAATAATAACTCCACGTGGGTATCGAACCTGCCTCCTAAATGAAACCTCTTACTGTACATGATAACCTTTCATCTACGTACTTGCGCCACGAACCAGCTGACAAGTCACAGTAAAATTTACTTGACTTAGGCTATACAATTAAAAGATCATGGTATGGCTACGGCTGATCATGGTATATGGCTACCTACGGTGTTATCTTGCTACCAAAGATTCTAGAACAGAGCTCTGTTCTAGAATCTTTGCTTGCTACAGCAGTTGCCCAAGCCAGTAGGTCTTCAAAGTATCATGGTTAAGTTTTCAAACATTTCACAGACTGCTGGTCAGGCTCTCTGTGGCCATCTTGTCTATCTGTAGCCTAAGTTGAGGAAGCGTTGCTGGTCTAAAAATAAATAAATAATAATAATAAAAAACCTGTGATGGGGGAGGATTGAACCCATGTCGGCTGCGTGAAAAAGCAATGTGTAGGCATTAACCTGTTGCACCACAGGAGAAGCACCCATCCATCAAAAACACATCAAACCCATGTTTACATGTCAGCAACATTAACCTTAATAGCCTATGAGTTTTGACTCTCCCTGTGCACAAATTTTGTGTAAAATATGGACACGTTATAGACTTCTCCTGCCCATTGCAGTGTGCTTTTCAATGCCTGTGTTTCATGAACTGAAGAAAATGGAGGGATGAAACAGAAATAGAAACAGGACATCAAATAATGGTCATGGGATTAACAGCCCTGAGAAAAGCCATCCATTCCCACTCCATGTCCATCTCCAGAAACTGTACAGCTATAACATCCAGGTTCAAGTGCAGATGTCACTGTGAGAAATTCAACACACAGCATTCATTTTCTATCTGATATCGGACATGTTGGGTCTATTTGGATACTTGTCTAATCAGCATGCTCACCATATGTCATAAATTATGATATATTATAATAATAATAAAATATAAACATGGAGGGATGACATAAATAGAAATCAGGTCAAAAATTGCTGCTGTTACTATTGCTAGTCAGATGGAGTCTGCTGGAGAACAAGCAAAGTGCATGACTAACCGTAGCTTACCTGTGCAGGCAGTCCAAGTACAAGGCAAAGTGAAAAGCAGGCAGCCGCGCAAGTATGTGTGATCGGGATCAGCAGCCAACCAGTTCACCACCAGTTCTCCTCCTGCTACAGCCTCCTGCTCCTGTTCACTGTGGATCGGATAAGCATCTAGCAAATGCACCTGAATGCCCAGCGAGTGAAGCAGTGTGGAAAACATGCCACAAGAAAGGACATTTTGCACACGTGTGTAGGTCTGCACAGACTCATAGCATGCAGCGTCAAGTGGAAACCCCTGAATATACGCTGCTCTTACTGCAACAGGCAGAGTTGCCAGCTGAGCTCCATTGCACTGTGGACATTTGCGCTGGGACAGCAGCACAAGAGACTGTTGAACTGACAGTAGACACTGGAGCTTCAGTGTCTGTGTTACCAAAAGGCAGATTGGAGGAGAACTTCAAGGGAGTGCTGTTACAGCCACCTGCAGCTCACCTGGTTACATACTGTACTCACAAACTCCAATCAAAGTGCTGGGTTGCATGCCTGCTACAGTAGTGAGAAACCATGATGCATGTAAAGTGAACTTGTATGTAACAGAGAATGGAACACCATTGATGGGGATGGATCTGATTGCTGCTCTTAAGCTGCACATTGAAGGAGGAACAGTTCTGTGTGCCTTACCTGCCTACAACTCACCTGCCTCCTGCCTAGTCATGCAGCTCTCCACGGCCAGTGAGGATTCTCCAGCTCTCCGTGGGTTGTGCTAAAGGATTCATGCACAAGGTCAAAGTCTCTGAGTCTGCCTCACCTGTACATCAGAAAGCTCTAACTTCTGCCCTCCGCTGTAAGATCTGCTGTGTCTGACAAACTGAACAGACTGCTTTCCTCTCGGGTGATTTAACGTGTTCAAACGCATCACCCTGGGTTCCCCCCATCGTTGTGATACAAAAGAGAACAGGTGGCATAAGAATGTGTGTGGATCTTAGAGAACCAAATGAAGCCATAGTGGTGGACAGCCACCCCCTACCACATATGGAAGAACTGCTTGCTACTGTAGCTGGATCTAGACTTTTTTTCTACAATTGACCTTGAGAGTGCTTACTGTACCTTCAACCTCCACTTCACCCAGATAGCAGGGATTTGACAGCGTTTATAACTCATGAGGGGCTTTTCCGATTCTGCCGTGTTCCCTATGGGTTAGCGTCCGCTCCTGCTGCATTCCAGAAGATGATGTTTGTAGTCCTGGAAGGGAATGGATGACATAATATGCTTCGGACGTACACAAGCTCAACATGATGCTGCACTACATGCAGTGCTGCAGCGCCTTCGGAATGCAGGTCTGCGCTGCGATGAGAAGAAGTGCCAGTTCAGACAGCCCAGCCTGCGCTTTCTTGGACACTTAGTGACCGCACAGGGAATTGAGCCAGATACAGAACATGTCCAAGCCATCACACAAGCACCTCCACCAAAGGATGCAGCCAGCTTGCGTTCATCTCTTGGGATGCTTTCATGGTACAACAAATTCATACCCAATTATGCAACCGTGGTTGAGCCACTACGTGCTTCCCTTGGCAGTGACTCAGAGTACAAGTGGACTGATGAGGCTGACCAGTGCTTCAGTGAGGTAAAACAGCTGTTGGTGGACAGCCCAGCACTAGCTCTGTATGATCCTGCTCTGCCATGCGTCATTTCCACTGACGCCTCTGACTATGGCATAGGCGCCGTCTTCACACAGATGCACACTAAACACACTGAACGCACAGTTGTATTTGCAGCACAAACTCTTACACAGACTGAAAGAAAATATGCAGCCGTCGAGCAAGAGGCCTTGGCTTGTGTTTGGGCGGTTGAGAAGTGTAGGACGTCCCTGTGGGGGCACAGGTTCACTCTGCGCACTGACCATCAGGCCCTCACTACTCTTCTGTGCACAAAAGGGGCTGATAGAGCTGGAGTGCGCATCGCCAGATGGTCAGCACGATTGCTGTGCTGCAGACGGTCTGTCTAGATTGCCATTACCCATTGCTGCAGCATACGAACCTGAGACTGAGCCTGAGTTGGTTGCACTGCTCTCTCCACAGCACAAGCTGCCATTACACCTGTTGAGTTTGAGTCTGCCTCTGCATCATGCGCAGAGCTCTCTGCTTTACGCACACACATTCAAAAAGGATGGCCTGCCTCTCCAAAAGCATTGAGTCTTGAGCTTCAGCTGTACTTCAAAATGGCCAATAAACTGAGTGTACATGGAAATGTAGTGCTCCGTGTGTCACGCCAGAGACTTTCTAATGTGGAGACACAGCACTCAAAAAATACTCCATAGAAATGCATGGGGCTAGTTTGTCACGCCAATATGGCCGTTGTCTACACATATCCCACCCCTTCCTCTGCAAAACGTCGACATGTGAATACATTGAGCCAATCATGTGGTGTGATGTGAATACATTGAGCCAACCATATGGTGTGTTGTGAAGACATCGTGCCAATCATGTGTTGTGATCTCGCCACTGGAGCAAGATTGGTGTCGTGAAGCCTTGCGCACGCGCAGTTCGACCTAAAGACTGTGCCCGATGAGTGCCCATAAAACGTTGGTATATGGCCGCCGAGTGGAGGGACTTGCCTAAAAGGACTTTGGTCACGCTTAGTGGTGCCTACAGCTTTGAGGAAAACGCTAGTTGTGCTGGCGCATGACAACCACCAGGGGGCATAGTAAGAACAAAACAACGTCTGCGTGAGTTGTATTGGTTTCCTGGAATGGATGCACTAGCCCAGTCTTACATCTCAGCCTGCACACTCTGCCAAAGCGTAGATCACACAGCAAAGACCTTCGCAGCACCACTTCAGTCAATCCCTCTTCCTGCAGCCCCATGGACAAAGTTAGGCCTTGACATAGTAGGAGCATTTGAGACAGCTAAATGGGACTGAAGGTATGCCATCGCTATTACTGATTACTATTCAAAATGGCCTGAAGTGGCATTTACACCGTCTATTACCAGTGAGGCTTTAATGGGCTTTCTCACTACGACCATTAGTCGTTACGGCAACCCTGAATGTGTAGTGACAGACAACAGGCCACAACTGACTTCCACTGTGCTTTCTACATTCCTGAAGGAACGCAACATCGCACAGATCAAAGTGTCTGTATCACCCTGCATCTAATGGGGCTGTAGAAAGATTCAATCGAGTTCTCAAAAGCTGTGTGATAGTTGCCATCGTCCACGCTGCTCCATGGAAACAGACGATGACAGATTTCCTTCAGACTTACCGAGCGACTCCTCATGCCATGACGGGTGTTTCACCTTTTGAACTAATGTTTGGTCGCAAAATGAGAACCAAACTTGCCATTCTGCTGTTGCCAACATGTGACAGCCATGATGCTGACGTACGCCATCGTGTGTCCTCCCGCCAGTCTCAGATGAAGGCATATTGTGACAAGAAGAGGGGAGCGCGTACTCCTGCTTTTAAAGTAGGGGACAAAGTAAGAGTGAGGAAACAGACTCATGTTCCCAAAGGACATCCCAGATTCACAGATCCAGTTGGAATTCAAAAGCAGGTGGGTGCCTGCACTTACGGCTTGTCTGATGGGAAACTCTGGCATTCCTCTCACCTCACTCACGTACCTGACGCAGCCGTGACATCTGCAGATCAGCGCACTCAAGCACCTGATACAGCGCTGACCCCCGCAGATCAGCCTAGGAATGGAACAGCTGAAGACTGCGCACCTGAGAGAGACAAGAACGACCGAGCGCATCCAGCCAGAGAACGGAGAACCTCCTGACTGGTTGAAAGACCATAACACATAAGATGCAAGAAATGAGAAGGACTGAATCATATCCTTTTCCAAGTTATACTATAGAGCTTAAATGTTTGATGTTCACTTTGTTTACAATAGCCTACATTTAAATAATAGGTCCAGCGATACAGCATTACTAACCATGAGATTCTTTTTCTTCTTTAGGTCTATCTTAGGTTTTGTTAAATGCCTTATCCTTCCAGGCTTTTACAAGAATATGGTATTTTGTACTGTACCTTACATAGGAAGTATTGTTTACATTGTGGGGGGATGTTGTGTCTGCAGTTGGAACCACACCACTAGGTGGCAGTGTAATGTGACATTATGGGGTTCTGATGAGAAGCCTGAAGAGAAGGAAGAAGTGTGAGTTTGGATGTACTAGGTGCTACCATGCTGAATACTATATAAATGAGTTATAGTTAATACGCCGGCCTCCTGTACTTTCATTACTTGCAGCATAACAGAATGTATGTTACATGTTTACATGTGCTGCTTTTCTGTTACATGCCATATGCGGTGCCCATCTTGTCTTGCTATGGAACATGGGAATGATGTGTTCAAATGATAATGCCCCCCTTTGGACATTAAATAATCTACATATCTATATGTATGAATCTGTAGAATGGTAATTATGGCATTCTCAGACACATTTTAGTGTGACACAGGGATCTGCTGCTGCTGTACCATCCTGTGTTAGAGGAGCCCAGACGTGCCTGTTTACTGGGCTCTGTGTTGGAGAAGCCCAGACGTGCCTGTTTACTGGGCTCTGTGTTGGAGAAGCCCAGACGTGCCTGTTTACTGGGCTCTGTGATGGAGAAGCCCAGACGTGCCTGTTTACTGGGCTCTGTGTTGGAGAAGCCCAGACGTGCCTGTTTACTGGGCTCTGTGTTAGAGAAGCCCAGACGTGCCTGTTTACTGGGCTCTGTGTTGGAGAAGCCCAGACGTGCCTGTTTACTGGGCTCTGTGTTGGAGAAGCCCAGACGTGCCTGTTTACTGGGCTCTGTGTTATCTTAAGCAGGCCGACTCCACTGCATCCTGCTCTGCTTACCTGCAGCAGCTGGATACTCTGTTGAGGGTCACTAGTGTCCCTCCATGTGCATTGAGGTCAACAGTTGGTTCCACAGCAGTCAGTGAGGACTGAAGAGTCACCAGCCTGATGTTCAGAGCCGTCCCAGTAGGCCTGAGGCAGCAGGAACATGGTGGAGCAGCTCAGCTGTAACCTCTCCAGTTGACAGTTGGGTTCCACGTCCCGTTTCACACCGCTGCACGTCCCGGTCACTTTGGATAAAAGTGTCTGCTTGATATCACTCAACTTTAACTTTTAAACACACACTGTAGGTAGAGATGTCTGATCCCTCACCCCACTTTTCTCTCTCTCTCCACTGCTGTTCCAGATGACCCAATGAAGAACAGCTGACCAGCAAGATGATGATATTTCCTAAATCCCAGGGCCAACAATCCTGCACCCTGGGCAAAATAGGAGTATGCCCACCCCAGACAGTGTGCCACCCTCGACTGTGTGCTACCTTCCAGCGCTACTGGGCCCCACGGAAAGGAAAAATGATCAAATGTTGCGGGACAATCCCTACCGGACCACAGGAAAAAAACAGTAACCTACAATTAAACAATTAGGCTTTCTAATAATGACTTATTACAGACTATTTATGCAAAAATCAGACTACTTATTGAATATGATGCAGTCTGTTATGTGTGCGATTGAGGCTAGAGATCAGCACCCTCCTCAGCAGGACAAATGGTTTTGGAACAGCTTTCAAAACTTTTACATTTTGCCTGTGTATGTTTTTCTGTACCACTAGGGATTGAACATCTAATTTATGACTTATTTAACCCAAATCACTGAACATTAATTTCATGCTCTGACATTATTTGACATGATTAATGACTTATTTAGCCAAGATCACTGAACATTTATTTCTTGCTCTGGCATGAACTCCACATCAAAACTGTACTGGGTTATGACATGGAAGGAGGACTTTAGGTCCTTTAGGTCAAAGTCAAGTAGAATGACTCATTAAGAATACACATGCCTTGAAACTGAACACAATACTACACACACCAAACTGTTTTTTACATTTTATTTTAATTTAATTCCTTTAAGTCAACGTCAAGCAGAATGACTCATTAACTGAACACAACACACTTTTCACATTTTATTTTTATTTATTTGTATGTACTTTAATTAAATCCTGTTTGCCTTTGTGGATATACACATATCAAGGTTACAACAACATTTTAACCAATAACATATTTAATTTATAATCAAAAATATAATTATTATTAAAAATAAAAGGACTCCCCTTCTCTCTCACTCAAGTATATCAGAATGTACAAAAGTCTGGAGCAATAAACTCCATTGTTACTAATATCAAATAACGGTGGATTAACATTCTCAGCTCTGAGAAATGCTGTTCTTCAGATAACATTATTATTATTTTTATTCCATTATTATTATTATTATTATTATTATTATTACATACAATATTCCAAGTTCAAGTTTAAATGTCATTCTAAGATCATCAACACACAACATTCATTTGTTATCTGGTGTGTTTGCTCTAGTTGGATACGACGTGCTCACCATATGTCATGTAGATGATCAAATATAGAATACACGATTAAAATGGAGCAACAGAGAGAGGGATAGAGAGGGAGAAAGAAACGTGTGTGTGAGGAAGAAGATGGAGGGATGAAACAGGAGAAATAGCCAGGAAAACAGAAGGAAGGATGATGCTACACAGATGAAGGAATGGAGGAAACAGAAACACACACACACACACACACACAGAGAACATCACACAAACACACACACACACACACACAAATCAAACATACACACACACACGCACACACTCAGAACATCACACACACACACACACACACACACACACATAGAACATTACACACACATACACACACAGAGAACATCACACAAACACACCCACAAATCAAACATACACACACACACACACACGAACACACTCAGAACATCACACACACACTCAGAACATCACACACACACGCACACACACACACACACAGGGTTGCTGGAAAGAGAAAATAAAAACAGAGGGAGCGGCAAACACAGAGGGAACATGCAATAGAGAGCAGACAGGAGAAATAACACACACACACACACATACACACTATACACACATACACACACTATACTACACACACACAACACACACACACACACACACTCACACACTACACACACATACACACACACACACACACACACTCACACACTACACACACATACACACACACACACACACACACAACACACACACACACACACAACACACACACACACACACACTCACACACTACACACACATACACACACACACACACACACACTCACACACTACACACACATACACACACACACACACACAACACACACACACACACACAACACACACACACACACACACACACACAATCTGTATAGTGCTTGACATTGTCAAATTAATCTGAGCATGTCATTAAATACAGTCATAAATGCCCTCCTCTCTTTCCTCCACCTTTGGTGCTTCCCTACCTTCTAGCTGCAGTGTATATCCTTAGTGATAAGTAGATGCAGCAGACAGAGTCTTGAAATATCCACAGAATACTCAAGTTGTTTTATCCAATATAAATTGTGCACATATAGTCAATTTTATACACACCCATTAACCGACAAAATGTGTAATTATTGCATATTTTGTGTAGTCATTCTATATCAGAACTGACTTACAATCGAAATGCCAATAATACAATTTCAGAGTGTTACCTTTCATTTGAGACCATGATTATGCTTCTACACCAAGGGGTTCATATACAGTAAGAATATGGGGGTAACCAGGGGCACCGTTGCACAATTCTTTAATCAGCAATCATTCATTATCCAGAAGAGATGCCATGTCTGTTCTGTGTTGCTAGTATGGATCTAAAGCACATTTAGAGAAAGTATTGCATTGCAGAAAGTATTGTATTGCCTAATTGGTGAAGGAAACGGTACAAAAGGTGCTCACTGTAGGTCTATTTCGAGGAGTTGTAGTTGTAGTTTAATGAAATGTGCTTACTGTAGCGTAAGTCTTACATGTCAATGACAGTTACATCTTATGAGGAATGAATACAATTATTTGTTATTCAGTGCATTTATAGTCTTTCATAGTCTTTTTACAGTTTTTTTCTGGGAACAGACAGCAAAAATACTCATTTTGAGAACTATATTTTGCATTTTGTCCTCCATTGTGTAATGACTCATGGGTGTTTTGAAAATGTGATGTCAGAGTTGACACAAGCATCAAAGCGATCAAGAAAAACTGTAACATTGAGCAGGATCCCATTTAGAGAGTAAAGGCTGCAGGACTGCAGGGACTTCTTGTGCTACAGTATGTTCTGTGGATCTTCTCTTCAACTTTACCCCACTTGCACCAAATAGTCAAATGGCTGAAATTTGGCACATTAAGTCTAAATGGTCCCCAGCACAGTCTGAGGAGTAGATGGTTGTGAGTGGCTCTGCTTTATATGTTGTGCTGTTCAGTAGAAAGTGTGATATGATTATTGTTACTCTGTAGTTTTGTGAGCATGCATGAGGTGTAAAAAATGTTAGAATATTTGAACAATGGGCGTGCTGAATAGACTTGTTTGGGATGAAGATTGTGGTGTGTTGGAAACTGTGGAGTGTGCGTGTGTGCGTGCGTGATGAGAGGGAGACAGACAGAAAACAAATCCCCTCTGAGGAAAATATTAATTCATAAGCCTCAAAAAGAGCCTCTGTATCCTCCTCCTCTGAGAAGAAAGAAGAAGAAGAGGAAAAAGAAGGGAAAGAAGGGAAAACGGAGGATAAACAGACATTTTGACCAATTGAGTATTTAATTTATTATTAACATCAAAAAATCTCTCTGTCACAAGCATATACTGTAAGAATGTGGAAAAGTCTCTGCAGCAACAAACTAAAGTCAAATGACGGTGGATTAACACTCCCAGCCCTGAGAAAACCCGTCCACTCTCACTCTATCTTCATCTGTTTCATCTTCACATAACATACAATATACGAGATTCAAGTTCAAATTGTACAAAATGTTCATATTGTATGAAAAGTCTCTGCAGCAACATACTCCATGATTACTAAAGTGGATTTACACTCCCAGCCCTTAGAAAACCCATCCACTCTCACACCTTCTTTATAATCTCCACATAACATACAGCAACACACAACATTCTGGGTTCAAGTTCAAGTGTAATTGTAAGAAATTCAACACACATTTCCTATCTGATATATGACACGTTTGGTCTGGTTGGATACTTGTCTAAACAACTTGCTGAAAATATGTTATGTAAATGATCAAATATTAAACATTATAAAAAATGAAATGGAGCATTAGAAATAAATGTGTGTGTAAGGGAGATAAATGACACACACACACACACACACA
>NW_027468564.1:39616253-39793753 GCF_046254945.1 Alosa pseudoharengus | reverse complement strand
CCCCGCCTCGGTTCCAGATGAGCTAAATAAATGATATGCTCGTTTTCTTGCGACTCTAACCCGGCGGACAAAGGTGCACTTCCAGTAGGAGGAGACATCCTACAGGTGTCGGAGGCTGAGGTCAGCAAAACTTTTAAAACAGGTTAAACTTCAAAACGCTGCCGGCCCTGATGGCATCCCGTCTTGTGTCCTCAAGACGTGCAGCACTCAGCTGTCACAAGTCTACACTGACATCTTTAACTTGTCCCTGTCCTGGTGCAGTGCCGTCGTGTTTCAAAAAGACAACGATTGTGCCAGTGCCCAAAAAAAGGTGCTGTTTCTTGCCTGAATGACTACCGGCCCATCGCCCTGACCTCCGTGGTGATGAAGTGCCTGGAGAGACTAGATGCAGCCTACATCAACACACACCTCCCTGCTCTCCTGGACCAACTTCAGTTTGCATAGAGATGCTGCACAGAGGATTATACCACCATAGACCTCTGTCAACTTCCAACAATCTACTCAAGAAACACAAACACAGTGAGCAGGAACAACGGGAACACATACACACACACCCACACAGACGGACACAAATAGGAAATCACACACTCACAGACAAACACAGACATAAAAGTGCAGATGTGCATGCGCACACACAAACACACACACACACACACACACACACACACACACACACACACACACACACACACACACACACACACACACACACACACAAACACAGACACAGACAGACACACACACAAACATACACACAGTAAGCAGCAAAAAGAAACAACAGAGGGGTGGGTAATGCTGCACATAACTAATTTGTAGAAGTTTAGCAACAGACAGTAACCAAGTGGACGGGACTTCATGTTGAAAAATGACCAAGATGACAAGAGGGCCAGTGCCTCCCTTGGTTCCCTCCCCCAAACTGTCAAAAGTCAACCCAGGCGAGCAAAGCTGTACTTCAAGAGAGCGAGCAGAACTCATCTTGGAGAGTGTATGGCCCCCTAGTGGTTGTTTTGTGCACTCACAGCTGTTTTTTCCTCACTCACTGCTGTGTCTACACCTGTGAATTAATATTATTTGTTTGTGAGGAGGTTTTATTGAGCTTGTGAGATATGGCACTATTATACCACCATAGACCTCTGTCCACTTCAAACGATCTACTCCACACGCTGTCAGAGGAGGGCTGAGTCCATCATCAAGGATGCCAGCCACCCAGCTCACTCCCTCTTCTCTCTGCTTCCCTCTGGTAAGCGCTACCGGAGCATTAGCACCCACACCACACCATTCAGAGACAGTTTTTTTCCACAAGCTGTCAGAATCCTAAATGGTCAGTGACTGAACAGTTCCTTCCCTTTATTGCCCACATGTGCTGCCTTATTTCTTTCATGTACGCAAGCTGCCACCAGGGGGTGCGTGAGATGAAAAATGTAATGGCGGTCTGGTGTAATATTACACAATTACACTGCTGTTTTTTTAAGTGGGATTTTTCAATACAATAAAAACATGAACAGTAAACATGTCCTTTGTAATCCATTTTATTTTAAATCAAAAAACTATAATTTATTAATTTTTGATAGACAGCTGCTGTCCTTTTCTACACACTGCTCTTCTTCTACGCACTGCAGGCTAGCTAGGCTATATGCGCGCCAACTCGTTTCATTCATTCCTTATATATTATATATAAATATGCATAACTGGCTGAAATCAGGGAAACTGTCAAGCCTTATGATGAAGTTGTTAGTCACGAAGGAGGAGAGGGACCAAGAGAGAGTGAGGATTTGGAGGAGAGGGACCAAGAGAGAGTGAGGATTTGGAGGAGAGGGACCAAGAGAGAGTGAGGATTTGGAGGAGAGGGACCAAGAGAGAGTGAGGATTTGGAGGCAACAGAGACGGAGAAAATAGAGAAAGAAAATGAGCGGGAGTCAGACGATGCGCCGGAGGAAACCGAAGAGGAGGGAAGGAGATGGCAAAAAAGAGCTGATGAGGGTGAACACCAGACGGGGAAAAAAGAAGGAAATATGATGGCAATTATCTGGGTCTGGGCTTCACTTGGATCGGCGATACAGATTGCCCGAAGCCTCAGTGCGTGGTGTGCAGTGAGGTTCTAGCAAACAGCTGGCTGAAGCCGTCTTATCACCGTCATCACCTGCACACGAAACATGGCAAGTCAAAAGCCCCTTACATTTATTAAAGCAAAGTTGGAGGAGTTGCAGAAAAGCCAAAAACAAATGCAGTTTAATTCATGCGTTGGTCTACGAAAGACGCATTACGGGCTTCATATCTGCTCAGTTACAGAGTAGGGAGAAAGGGGCAAGTAGACGAGTCTACAGATGTTGCAAATCTGGCCAATCTTCTTTTGTATGTCCATTACCTTTTTGAAGCAACGGTACAAGAAGATTTTTTGTTCTGTTGGCCCCTTGCTACCCGAACAACAGGACAGGAAATCTTCAATTTAATTGATGTTTTAATGAGGACCAATGGGATGGACTGGGAGCGCTGTGTGGGAATTTGCACAGACGGGGCAAAATCAATGACGGGGAAACACACGGGGCTTATAGCTCATATTAGGAGAGTCTGTCCATCCATCAGCTGGTTAGACTGCAGTATTCACAGAGAGGCCCTCACAGCCAAAAACATGCCAGCTGATCTACTTGCAGTGCTGAACGACGCAGTCAAACTGGTGAACTTCATATAGATTCAAGAATATTCTAAATTCAAGAATATTCACACTGTTATGTAATGAGATGGGCAGCGAACACAAATCACGGCTGCTGCACACAGAGGTGCGTTGGCTGTCCCCCGGCAAAGTGCTGACAAGGCTCTTTGAACTCCGGCACAAAATGCAGCAGTTTTTTGAGGAGAATCTGGATCATTTGGCCTCCAGTATGCAAGACGAAGATTTTCTGAAAAGGCTCGCTTATCTAGCGGACATCTTCTCAGCTCTGAATTAACTCAATCTAAGTCTGCAGGGAGTCAGTGTAACCAGAGACTTTCTAATGTGGAGACACAGCACTCAAAAAGTACTCCATAGAAATGCATGGGGCTAGTTTGTCATGCCAATATGGCCGTTGTCTACATATATCCCACCCCTTCCTCGGCAAAACGTTGACATGTGAATACATTGAGCCAATCATGTGGTGTGATGTGAATACATTGAGCCAATCATATGGTGTGTTGTGAAGACATCGTGCCAATCATGTGTTGTGATCTCGCCGCTGGAGCAAGATTGGTGTCGTGAATCCTTGCGCACGCGCAGTTCGACCCAAAGACTGTGCCCGATGAGTGCCCATAAAACGTTGGTATATGGCCGCCGAGTGGAGGGACTTGCCTAAAATGACTTTGGTGTAACTGTGTTCAACACACAAGACAGGACTGAGGCCATGATAAAGAAGCTACGGTTCTGGGCGAGTTGTGCGAGTGGGAACACACACCTGTGTTTCCCTACTCTTCACGAGTTCTTGGGGGAAAATGACGTGGACCTGGGTGAGCATGTGAAAAGTCTCATAATTGAACACCTCAACCAACTCGCTGAGCAGCTACGGAAACACTTCCCACCTATGGACTCGCGCTTGGATTCACAATCCATTTGTAGTTTCCCTGCCCGTCCCACAGCTGACATTTCACGAGCAGGAGCAGCTGATCGATCGAGCTGTCATCTGATGGAGCACTGCAGTTGCAGTTCAAACGAAAGCCACTTGTGGATTTTTGGACCGAGTCACTGACATCATACACAGTCTTGGCAAAGCAAGCCTTGAGAGTTTTGATGCCCTTCACCACAACTTATCTCTGCGAGGCTGGTTTCTCTACTATGGCAGCTGTTAAAACTAAACATCGGCAAAGACTGGATGCTGTTGAGAAGGATTTGAGGCTTAAACTGTCTTCCATTGCGCCAAACTTCGGAGAGCTTTGTGCCAAGATGCAAGCCCACTTGTCGCATTAATATGGGTGAGTATTTGATATTATTGCTACACATATAGGCCTACTGGGAATACTCACACATCCTCCTCCCCGTCTCCCACACCCCTCCCTCTCTCTCTCTCTCTCTCTCTCCCTCCCTCCCTCCCTCCCTCCCTCCCTCTCTCTCTCTCTCTCTCTCTCTCTCCCTCTCTCTCTCTCTCGCTGCAGGCTGAGTGACTTTTGCGCTGCACTTGAAAAGTTCCAGATGGATCCTCTTTTATCCTCTTTTAATTTATTTTATGTTTGAGCATATGCTCTTTGTTACTTCATTATGTTGTGGATCGTGTGTAGGCTAATTTGTGTGTAAGCCCTCTCTGTTGCTCTGTTGTTGTGTTGTTTTTACACAATGCTAACCACCACCTGCAAAAACAAACTCACTAAAATCACACATATTGCCTCCAAGATAATCAGTCTCCCCACACCCAGCCTATCAGACATGAATGACACAGCCATCACACGCCTAGCACATACAATAGCAGCTGACACAGACCATCCCCTGAATCAATTCTTCACACTACTTCCATCCGGCCACAGATACAGAGCACTGAACTGGACTAAAGCCATTTTCAAAAAAAGTTTTGTCCCCACCGCCATCTCATTGCTGAACAAGCTGTAATACTGCCAGCTGCTTGTAGTTCTCACATGTGTCTATGTGGGTGTCTTAATGTGATGTGTCTTTTTGTGCTGAATGAGGATGGGTAATGCTGTGTGGATGAGATATGTCACAAGGGTGGATGGGATACATGTGTTACATATTATATGTGTAACATGCCAACATGTCAATCTGTCTAACTCGTCTCTGTTCTCTCTCCCTATAGTAGGACCATGGCTTCAACTGCTCTCCACCAGTATAACCTATACACTACCCAACAAGTCTGGAGTTACTTTGAATTTAAAACATATACTACAGGAGTTTGAATAGGGCAAACAGTAATTGGAATTAAAATAAAAATATAGTCATTACAGTAATATTTTTCATTGAAATAATAATCCATTAATAATCCAATAATTCAAACTTTGCCTGCTGTTTCTATCCTCTCATTCTATTCTTGTCTTCCACTCCAACTTGAGACGCTCCACATGTTAATCTGTCTCTGTTCTCAGAGGCCTCTCATGTGTCATGGCGTACAAGTTCTCCTTCTTTCTTTGTCTGCATCCCTCTGATGTCTGGCTACTGGAACATGCCAACATGTCAATCTGTCTCTGTTCTCTCTCTGTCACTATGATTCAGTGTGTTTCTGCAGGACGCCACAGACCCCCACACATGCTCTAAAGGCCTTTCACATACAGTGGTGGCCTACGCCACAGTGACATAGCTGCTTAATAAAGAACACTTCAACATCATTAGTAGATCAGTACAACACTCAACAGCAGATCAACACTTACATTTTCTCAGTTCTCCACGGGCATGTCTGTAAAGGAGGGAGAGGGAGAAAGAGAGAGAGAGAGATGGAGGGAGAATCAGAACATCAACACTTTACTCTGTAATCGTCAGCAGCATGTGAAATGTTCTCATTGTAAGGGTTCTAGAATAAAATAAATGTGTTCATGTTGTAGCAGAAGTAAATTCTACCATTATTAGTAGACACAAATCTTCAGCAACTTGAATGTTTAAAATAGCTAAACAATAAAGTTGCTGTGTTATATGAGCAATAGGCCACTCAAAGCCTTGTTGTCAGTGACTTAGCAGGCGCAGATGGTGAATGTTTTCAGAGTACATCACACCCCTCATTAGTCATCTAACTCCAAACTATTAATGAAACCGATGAAACTGCATTGACATTAGACCTGACTGTGACACGACTACAATGACACTCAACACACTCCTCACCCATATGTGCTGCTGGGTAGATATACATATAAAGATACTGTGTATTAAGAGCAATGAGCCACTTAAAGTCTTGCTGTCAGTGACTCTGCAGGCGTATTCTGAACTTTGTTGTGATGGTGAATGTTTTTAGAGTACATCATGCTGCTCATTAGTCATCTAATTAGAAAATAATTAATGAAACTGATGAAACTGCAAGTTTAATCACATCAATATGTTATAATGTATCACTGACTCAGTCATATCAGACATTAGACTGGACTCTGTCATGACTACAATGACACTCAACACACTCCTCACCTAACCCATATTTACTGCTGGGTAGAAAACACACTGAAATGATGTTGTGTGGTGAACATACGGGTACTGAAACCACATCTCAAACACACTGAAATAATGTTGTGTGGTGAACATACGGGTACTGAAACCACATCTCAAAGACACTGTTTAACCCATTCGTGCTGGATGCTGCATGACGCAACATTGACCCTCCCGCTGGATGCTGCGTAGCGCAACATTGACCCTCCCGCTGGATGCTGCGTAGCGCAGCATGCTTTTTATTTCATGTTTCTAGGTGCTACAGAGGCTTAGATATTACATTTTGGTAGACATTGACAATTTTTAGTATGCTTTCAGAAAACCCTCAGGAAATAAGGTTATTTAGTCTAGAATGCCATAGGATTCTATAGGCGTTTTTAGAAGGCATTTCAGGAGTAAATGGGTTAAAGGAGAAAAAAAGGAAAGTCAAACACAAACCTCAATGTCTGCAGCTTACAGTTGATGTCACTTTTCAGTGCACTCAGAAGCTGAATTCCAGTGATGTTCATGTGATTGTCACTCAGGTCAAGTTCTGTCAGGGAGACCATGTGCTGCACAGCAGAGGCTACAACCTCAAAGAACTCCTCTGTCAGTTTACAACCAGCAAGTCTGCATAGAGTGACAAAGACGGAGTGTAAAAGGCAGATAGGAATGTTGTCATTTAATTTAATCACTTGTATAATCACAATGTGTCCAAAGTCCATATAAATAATAAAATATGTTAGGAGTAGGGATGGGCGATATAGACTTAAAACTATACCACAATATGTCATTGTATTTTTGGTGATAACCATATTAATGAGGGTATGGAAATAGTACTATTCACCAAAGTCATGTCAGCTTACAGTCTTGAGAGCCGTGCAAACACAACAAATAAAACTTGATCCTGACTATAATCAGCAATGAACTCTTTTTCCTCGTCTACAGTTAGAACTCCACAGTCAGTCATCTTTGTTCTCATTCTACATGTGAGCTGCCCATCTTGCAGCACATGTAAACATGTCATCACCTTTATTATAATATTACAATATGACAAATTGTGATCAAGTGAACCACAGATGGCCGTCATGGCAACATTACAGGAGGAGCGGAAGAATGCAGTGGAATTGGATTCACGGATGATATTCAGTGCAGTCCTAGGCTATCAAATCAAATGTTGTCATTTTGTATGCATTTGAACATGGCAAAGTACTCCCGCTTAACCGCTTCATTGAGTGATGGGATGAACAACAATATTTGTCGTTGCTATCCATTTTCATCTGAAAACAGTTTCAAACTTTCAGTCTATTTTGAAGGCCTATATTCTGTGTAGGGAACTGTCTACAAAATATTAGTAATATATCACCTCTACACCTCCTCAGTGTTCTACTGTTTCCCAAAGGAACTGACTGACTTGCCAGAATGCATAATTAGGCCTAGAAGAAACACCCATGCATTCTATAAATATTAAATATAAAGCAAATTTATATTTGTCTCTCTTTTATTGCTTTATTATTGCTATTGTTTATTTTTTTTATAGGAAGACTGATCTAATCCGTTTGGTGATCCTCATTTTCATTATAATGATTATTATAAAATGCCATATTTTAACAATAACATGGTCAATATAATAACCCATAAGTACTGGGAAGTACAACACTGTCCTCAGCTCAGCCAGCCCTGATATCATGATGCTCTTATGTGTTCATAGTTCAGTTACACACAGTGTTCATGGGTCTCCAGGACCCACATTATTATTGCATATTTAGACCAGTATACCACCATATCAGTATAACACTGAACACATGTTCACTGTATGCCAGTTAGAAGCCATATAAACAATATGTGTGGTTATATCATATTTATGAATTTGAACACTATTCTGGTCCCTTCCCACATTGTGTAGTTTCACTCAGCACACCAGGAACATAACAGAGAAGATAGATTCTGAATCTATCATCAATAAGTTGATGCTGAGGAGATTCTGTGCATTCTGGACATGAATTAGTTTGACCTTCAAAACAGCAAACTGAACTGCAGTGATATTCATATGACTGTCACTCAGGTCTAGTTCTAACAGGAAGGGACACCATGTGCTGCACAGCATAGGCTACAACCTCACAAACTCTGACAGTTTACAACCAGCAAATCTGCACATACTGTACAGTCGTAGAGGAAAGAAGTGCAGGCAGCAAGCTTCAAAACGTCAATTGTTACAACAAAGGAACTGTAGAGCACAAGCTCTCACAAGACGCTGAGATACTTCTACTTACATGTGCTGTGTCTGCCCCACCTGTAAAGCACATGGGGTCAACTCATGATTATTTTTAAACGTGCTACATGAATAAAGTAACTTGACTTGATCGGTCTGTATGTCATGCAGCAAACTGATTATTTTATATGAGCCACTTTCAGATGGAGGAAAGGGAATGTGTGTATCAACGCAAGTGTGAAAGTAGTAGGAGTCACTAAAGAGCATACAGCTTTCCAGTTAGTTTATGACCAGCAGGTTGGTGTCCTTTCTATGACTCAGTGTCCTTTCAAAGATGAAACACCAGTTGATAATGACAGTGCACAAATGAGATGTAGAGATTGTCCAGCTTACTTGGATTCCCACTAATCACACCAACCTCTGAGCTTCACTGTGTGGATGCTGTGTTCTAGATGCTGATATGTGTTGTGCTTCACTGTGTGGATTCTGTGCTCTAGATGCTGATATGTGTTGCGCTTCACCAGCGTTTCCTCTATGTTGATTTGGTAGTGGCGCCCGCCACGGTTTAATTTTCTTCCCCCACGGTATCAGAAATGGGATAGACGCACAATAGTCGCAGTTGCCTTTTAAATGATCCTGCCGACATTATGCACCCCCGTTGGCAGCCGCTAACATTGCAATTTAACAACAAGCAGAACTATTCAGAGGTTTGGGGCTGTCCAGTTTACCTCCACATAGTGTGTGGATGTGCTTATTGTCCAAACGTTTGCTTTCTTCTGAGTCACTATTAAACAACACCTCCACCAAAAACGTCACCGCGGTGGGTCCGTTTTAATAAGACAACGTTCAACTTGTCAGTTCTGACAGCTCACGTCCTGATATCAAACATCTGGAAACATTAAAACGATAAGTGAGTCACTAATATAATACAAATTGGAAATAGTCTATAGATGTAATAGATGTAATGATGTTAAAATATATAGTTGTGTTGTATGACACGGAAAAGTTTATTTTTTAATAATTTGGGCTACACAGACGCAAAAGGCCGCACGACCTAAACGTTTGTTACCCTTGTTGCTAAATGTGAAAATTAGCAAAAAGAAGTGCAACCATTTTTTTAATTTTCTAACGAATTAGGCTACAGAATGCTTAGCCTAGGCCAGGGGTGGGCAAACTGCGGCCCGCCGAGCATTTCATTATCAGGCTGCTCGCTATTTTTTTCCTGCGATAGAGACGACGTTGGTTAGCCTTACTGCAAACTGCTTTTCACTCTCCTTAGAGAACGTTTGCAATGTCAAAACATCATGTTAAATCGAGATAACATCATGTTAAACTAAGTTAACTCCTTTGCAGCAGATCTAACGTGAACATTAGGCTATGTGATCCATTTAATTGGGAAAGCGTCTGCACTCACGAGAGGGAGAGAGAGCCAGCCGCAGGTTCCAGCTGGCTTGTCGATAATTGATATATCCTTCTTATAAGAAACTTTTAAAAGGAAATCATGAAGGCAACAGTAGTTCCCACTACTGACCATTTAAAAACTGTGAGAGGGCCCAGCCGTATGTACAGCACTAGCTATAGCGGAGCAGGCAGAAGATCATTGAGAAATAAACATGAATTAAAGCGACAGTGCACAATTTATACATTTGTTAAACAGCATAAAATTAGCAGTATTTTTAAGCAATTCATATTTTAAAATAAATACTTTCCATACTAAATTATAGGCTATAAAAAAATATTGTTTTATGTATGTGTCGTGGGGGGAGGGGTGGGGGTTGTTGTGGGGCCTGCCCCCACTGCTTAAAAAAATCCTAGAGGAAACACTGTTCACTGTGTGGATGCTGTGCTCTAGATGCTATATGGATATGTGCTGTGCTTCACTGTGTGGATTCTGTGCTCTAGATGCTATATGGATATGTGTTGTGCTTCACTGTGTGGATTCTGTGCTCTAGATGCTATATGGATATGTGTTGTGCTTCACTGTGTGGATTATGTGCTATAGATGCTGATATGTGTTGTGCTTCACTGTGTGGATTCTGTGCTCTAGATGCTGATATGTGTTGTGCTTCACTGTGTGGATGCTGTGCTCTAGATGCTGATATGTGTTGTGCTTCACTGTGTGGATGCTCTAGATGCTGATGTGTGTTGTGCTTCATTGTGTGGATTCTGTGCTCTAGATGCTGATATGTGTTGTGCTTCACTGTGTGGATGCTCTAGATGCTGATATGTGTTGTGCTTCACTGTGTGGATGCTGTGCTCTAGATGCTGATATGTGTTGTGCTTCACTGTGTGGACTCTGTGCTCTAGATGTTGTATACTATCCTTCTACTTCCTTCTACTACCATCTTCTTGATTACACTCTGGCTGGTGCTTAAACGTCTGCACTCTCATCCTCTGGTTGTGTTGTGGTGTTTGAAAAAGCAGTATTATTGTTACCCTACGGCCTTCTTTTTACCATGTAGCTTGAATATTACACCTCAATTGAAGTTGTTTTGGATAAAAGTGTCAGCTAAGTGAATACATCTAAATGTATGGGACACATCAGCAGGGAGTATTTATACTAACACATACATAAACACTGGCAAAACAATAATAGCCAATGTTTTCATAAATCCATGTCTTGATTTTAGTGCCCACAATCAGTAATTATTATATGCCCAAAGTGTGAATGTATAAATAAGGCCTCTATAAACTCTGTGTCCGTCAGAGTATTACTGACCTCAGTTTCTCCAGGTGGCAGTTTGGGTTTGTAAGACCAGAGAGCAGCTTCTCTTCTGATGTTTGCAGATCACAGCCACTCATGTCCAACTCACTCAGTTGAGAAATATATGACTGCAGAACTGAGACCACAACCTCAGAGGAGCTGTATTTGAGTCTACAGCTGATGAGTCTACAGTGAGAGAGGAAAACACAGTAAGCAACATCTCCTCTATAGTACAGAGTCTATACTATATACATTCACAAACATGAAATACCGGTAAATAAAAAGATGGACAGTTTTTGCTGTGCAAAATACAGACCTGACTTTACAGTCTTGATTCAGTGGTTGATGGAGCAGTTCTCCTCCACAGTCCTGAAGCTCACTGTCACTGATGTCCAGCTCTCTAAGGTGGGAGTTTGCCCACTGAAGAGTCGAGGCCAGAAATCTTCCTCTCAGTTTACAGCCAACAAGTCTGTAACAATATAAACCATGTAACAGAATCACAAAGAGTGAAATCAGAGACCAATCAAGAGTGAAACACAGATGTTGTTATTGTCTGGTTAATACACTAGAGTTAACTGTGCTCCATATAGAACACATCAGGATGGAGTGTTATACTAATCAATCAGTTCTGTGACCAACTCTCTCACATCAACATTGGCACAACAATAAAAGCCAATGTTTCTCAAATAGGGTTGCAAAATTCCGTGAATTTTCAAAATGGGAAACCTTCCATGGGAATTAACGGGAATATATGGGAATTAACAGGAATAAACGGGAATTAATGGGAATAAACTGGGAATTTTTAATATGGCAAGTTAGTCTATAACAGGGAACTTAAATGTAGTGGACAAAACCCCATCTTGCAGTCTAATATTAGTTAAAACAACCTGATTTAATGCAATTTCAGTCAAATTTCTACCCTGCACATAATGTCAATCACATGCATACAGCAATCGGCATAGGCTGCTAGACATAAAGGAAACCTATGGTGCGTTCATATGCATGGGGAAAAAAATTTCCAACCAATCGGATTTTGTTGTTGAGTGGTGTGGTGTATCTTGGGCAGTTCAGTGTTGCTAGTTTAGCACACTAGTAAACCATAGGCAGAGAATGGGATTCTCACTAGCATGCTAGCTAGCTTTGTATGCTAAGCTAAGAGAAAATACGAACATACAAATCATATTGCTTATTATAAAACAAAATGTTAATGTTTGTATATGAAACAGTTTGTATGAATTACCCAAAATTCCCAGTTAATTCCTGTAAATTCCCATTAATTCCCATAATTTCCTTTAATTCCATGAAAGTGTCCAATTTGGAATATTTCCAAAATTCCCCAGTTTAACTTCCCATGGTAAGTTTCCGGAAAGTTTCCGGAAATTTTCCACCACTTTGGAACCCTATTCTCAAATTCAAGTCTTGATTCTAACAGGAAAATACCAGTGACACTGGTTTTGATATTGTCTGGGTAATACTCTCTACAGTGCTGCGGTGCTTAGACAGAAAAAGACCGACCCCCACACCCCCACTGCTGCTCCCGCCGTTCACTCCTGTGGATTTTTTTCTCTGTTATTACTGATCATGTGAATTCTCTCACATCAACATTGGCAAGACAATAAAAGCCAATGATTCTCAAATAAATGTCTTGATTCTGAATGTGAATGTGAATGTGATTCTGAATGTGAGTATTACTGACCTCAGTTTCTCCAGACGCCAGTTTGGGTTTCTAAGACCAGAGAGCAGCTCCTCTTCTGAAGTTTGCAGATCACAGCCACTCATGTCCAACTCCCTCAGTTGAGAAATATATGACAGCAGAACTGAGACCACAACCTCAGATGAGCTGTATTTGAGTTTACACCTGGTAAGTCTACAGCAAAGGAGGGAAACACTGTAAGCAACATGTTCTGTATACCCCTAACATTCCCAAATATGAAATGGCAAATAAGGTGTTAGCAGTTCATTACATCAAACAGAAATGCCAGGCTCTGTGCACTGTGTGAAATACAGACCTCACTTTACAGTCTTGATTCAGTGGTTGATGGAGCAGTTCTCCTCCACAGTCCTCAAGCTCACTGTCACTCATGTCCAGCTCTCTTAGGTGAGGGTTTGCCCCGTGGTGAGCACAGGCCAAAAATTTTCCCCTCAGTTTACAGCCAACAAGTCTGTAAGAACATACAGTAAAACATGTAACAAAGAATCACAAATAGTGAAAAGGGAGTATCCCTCAAGAGGAAAACACTGATGCCATTATTATGTTATGGTTAACGCTATGTACCTGTCAACAGTCAAACTGAAGTACAATATACTGTACTGACCTCAGAGTCTCCAGTTTGCAGTTTGGACTCTGTAGAGCAGAGACCAGCTTTTCTCCCGATTCCTTCAGCTCATTCTGACTCAGGTCAAGTTCTCTTAAGGACGAGTTTGCAGACTGCAGAGCTGAGGCTACTACCTCACAGGACCTCTCTGTAAGTTTGCAGTCAGCAAGTCTGAAACGAGTCAAGAAAAGGAAGAGCAACAACAGCATGTCACACAACTTTCTGTAATGTAAAAAAACACCTTTAGGGCTGATTCAGACTGGCTGCATGGTGTGAATGTGTCAGCTGTGTGGCGTGTCTGTTTTTATTTGTTAATAGGTTAGAGCTTGCACACAGCCTGCGTGACACACACGTCTAAGGCGCAGCTCGAGCTGTGCCGAAAACATGTGCATGATAGAAATAGGATCGGCGCCTATTTTTCACGTGACACGCAAACGTGTTGGAAGCGTTTCCATTCAAAACAGAAAGTGAAGAGATGTTTTCATAAGCAGAGGGGTCTCCCCAGCGCAGTGTCAGACACGTATCTGATGTGCAAAGACGTAGAAAACAGCACGCAAACACCACGCAGCAGACACGCAACAGACACGCCATGTTCACGCCACGCAGCCAGTCTGAATCAGCCCTTACTGTCTGTAAGTGTAATACACTACATTAATCATAATTGAAGGCCCAGCCACGAAAACCAACGGTCATCCATTGATCAAGATTAAACAGCAATGCTATTATTGTCTGGTTAACAAAGTCTACCTTTAACCATATGTGTCCGTCATCACAGTCAACAATAATACTGACCTCAGTGTCTCCAGTTTGCAGTTTGGACTCTGTAGAGCAGAGACCAGCTGTTCTCCTGACTCCTTCAGCTCATTCTGACTCAGGTCAAGTTCTCTTAAGGACGAGTTTGCAGACTGCAGAACTGAGGCTACTATCTCACAAGACCTCTCTGTAAGTTTGCAGTCAGCAAGTCTGAAAAGAGTCAAGACAAGGAAGAGCAACAACAGCATGTAACACAACTTTCTGTAATGTAAAAAAACACCTTTAGGGCTGATTCAGACTGGCTGCATGGCGTAAGCGTCAGAGCTAGTGAGCGGAGCGGAGCGTGAGCGAGCAATGAGCGGATGCGCGGAGCGCTTTCTAATTTAGAGGCTGGAGCGGCCGATCTGTTCCGCTGCAATTTCTCTCTGATACCGCTCACACCGCGAGTCTGAGGCATGCCAAAATCCACCCAGAATTCATGTCTTCCTAATGAAACTGATGAAGACCGTTAAATTTCAAAGATATTGTCCATAGTAAGTTCGCTGATGGGGATGGAGTTCACTTAATATTTTAGAAAGGAAACTGAAAGTCATTGGGCCTACAAGCGTACTATTCCTACAAAACAACTAGATACTAACAATGTAGAGCAAGAACAAACATGTGATGACACTATTCCAGTGAGTAAAGATTCATTTGGAATTTAAGAAGGCACATTTCGTAGAAACATGAGTGTGCTACAGAGAGCAAAGAAAAACGTGAGCAATTTGAATATGCTTCATATCAAGTAAGGCTGAAGTAAAACTTGGAGGCTAAACCTGTATTATTTGGGCAATTAATCCCACTGATCCCTTTAGTTTTAGGCTTATGTGTATTGACGTTGCCATTTGGGAACAGCTTGTTCATTGTTGCACTATCGGTGTTGCATTATCTTTTGCAATAAATGTTCTATGAGTATCATTGCTCTTAGTTCTTTGGAATTTAAGTTTTCTAAGGTGACAATTCGGCTTGTAGATTATTTCTCCCTCTTTTAAATTGGAGCAAGCGAGGAGCGATTTCACTGGAAAGGGAGGATCTTTAAGTGGAGCGGGGAGCGAAATTGAGCGGAGCGGCCTGACGTGAATTTGAGCGGAGTAGTGGCCGAGTGAACAGCCACCTGAGCGAGGAGCGGGATATTCGCACCGCTCAGCTCCACTCACTAGCTCTGGTGAGCGTGTCAGCTGTGTGGCGTGTCCGTTTTTATTTTGGCTCCCATGTTAACAGGTTAGAGCTTGCACACTACCTGCGTGACATGCACATCTCAGGCGCGGCTTGAGCCGTACGAAAACGTGTGCATGCTAGAAATAGGATCGACACCTATTTTTCACACAACACGCAAGCGTGTTGGAAGCGTTTCCATTCAAAGCAGAAAGTGAGATGTTTTCATAGGCAGAGAGGCGCCCCAGCGCAGCGTCAGGCACGTTTCTGGTGTGCAGACATAGAAAACGCAACAGAGCCACCACGCAACTGACACGCAACAGACACGCCATGTTCACACTACGGAGCCAGTCTGAATCAGCCCTTACTGTCTGTAAATGTAATACACTAAATTAATTAAACAGCAATGCTGTTATTGTCTGGTTAACAAAGTCTACCTTTAACCATATGTGTCCGTCATCACAGTCAACAATAATACTGACCTCAGTGTCTCCAGTTTGCAGTTTGGACTCTGTAGAGCAGAGACCAGCTTTTCTCCCGATTCCTTCAGCTCATTCTGACTCAGGTCAAGTTCTCTTAAGGACGAGTTTGCAGACTGCAGAGCTGAGGCTACTACCTCACAGGACCTCTCTGTAAGTTTGCAGTCAGCAAGTCTGAAAAGAGTCAAGACAAGGAAGAGCAACAACAGCATGTAACACAACTTTCTGTAATGTAAAAAAACACCTTTAGGGCTGATTCAGACTGGCTGCATGGCGTAAGCCTCAGAGCTAGTGAGCGGAGCGGAGCGTGAGCGAGCAATGAGCGGATGGAATTTTGTTGGAGCGCGGAGCGCTTTCTAATTTAGAGGCTGGAGCGGCCGATCTGTTCCGCTGCAATTTCTCTCTGATACTGCTCACACCGCGAGTCTGAGGCATGCCAAAATCATGTCTTCCTAATGAAACCAAGACCGTTAAATTTCAAAGATATTGGCCATAGTAAGTTCGTTGGGGATGGATTTGCTAAATATTTTAGAAAGGAAACTGAAAGTCATTGGGCCTACAAGCGTACTATTCCTACAAAACAACTAGATACTAACAATGTAGAGCAATAACAAACATGTGATGACACTATTCCAGTGAGTAAAGATTCATTTGGAATTTAAGAAGGCACATTTCGTAGAAACATGAGTGTGCTACAGAGAGCAAAGAAAAACGTGAGCAATTTGAATATGCTTCATATCAAGTAAGGCTGAAGTAAAACTTGGAGGCTAAACCTGTATTATTTGGGCAATTAATCCCACTGATCCCTTTAGTTTTAGGCTTATGTGTATTGACGTTGCCATTTGGCAACAGCTTGTTCATTGTTGCACTATCGGTGTTGCATTATCCTTTACAATTAATGTTCTATGAGTATCATTGCTCTTAGTTCTTTGGAATTTAAGTTTTCTAAGGTGACAAATCGGTTTGTAGATTATTCGTCCCTCTTTTAAGTTGGAGCAAGCGAGGAACGATTTCACTGAAGCGTCAGGCACATTTCTGGTGTGCAGACATAGAAAACGCAATGCAGCCGCCACGCAACTGACACGCAACAGACACGCCATGTTCACGCTACGCAGCCAGTCTGAATCAACCCTTACTATATACTAAATTAATTAAACAGCAATGCTGTTATTGTCTGGTTAACACAGTCTACCTTTAACAATATGTGTCCGTCATCACAGTCAACAATAATACTGACCTCAGTGTCTCCAGTTTGCAGTTTGGACTCTGTAGAGCAGAGACCAGCTGTTCTCCTGACTCCTTCAGCTCATTCTGACTCAGGTCAAGCTCTCTTAAGGACAAGTTTGCAGACTGCAGAGCTGAGGCTACTATCTCACAGGACTTCTCTGTTAACTTACAGCCAGCAAGTCTGCAAGAGAGGCAAAAGAGTATAAAAGGTAATGTGGGATGCTTAAATCTGCAGGAAGAGTGAGAGGAAAGGAATTAATGCTGTCCAACCACAGACACAACACAGACACAACACCACTAAAGACTGATAAGTGATTTACATTTATACCATGATCTGTAGTCCCTGCAAAATCAAGTACACATAACTTGTTTTCCTGCTTTAGGACATAATTCTATAAATTACTATTAGAGATTAGAGACACACCAAACATGAGTTCTAGCAAAAAATATCAGCATCAGTGTGTGTAATGAGAAAGTGTTTATCGTGATACTCACAGAGCCTTTCTGCAGCACCTCACAGCTGGCATCAGTCTCCTCCGTCCCTCCTCTGATGTTTTGTATTTCTTCAGATTAAACTCATCCAGCACCTCGTCAGACATCAGAAGCACATGAGCCAGGGCTGAGCAGTGAGCCAGTGTGAGCTGTTTCACGGCACCTTTCTCTGCCTTCAGGAAAGCCTGGATTTCATCATGAACAGAAGAGTCATGCATTTCCACCAGGCAGTGGAACAGGTTGATGCACCTCTCGGGGGAGATATTTGGTCTCTGCATCACCTTCAGGTTCTTGATTGTTTTCTTCACACTCTCTGGGCTGCTGTGTGTGTGTGTCAGGAGGCCTAGCAAAAGTCTCTGGTTTGACTCGAGAGAAATGCCATGAAAAAAGCGAACAAACAAATCAAGATGTCCATTCTTGCTTTCCAAAGCTTTGTTCACTGCATTCTTCAGTAGCTCATCTAGAGGCACATCTCGCAAAGACTTGGACTTTCTGCTAAGAAATGGTTTCAGGACCTCCATGTTCTTACTCAAGTAGGAAGCAAACAAATTAAGTGCAGCAAGAAACTCCTGAATGCTCAGATGGACAAAGCAGTAGACCTTCTTGTGGTGAAACACACATTCCTCCCTGAAGATCTCAGTGCACATGCCAGAGTACACTGAGGCTTCCCTGACATCAATGCCACACTCTCTCAGGTCTTCCTCATAGAACATCAGATTTCCATTCTCCAGATGCTTGAAGGCCAGCTCTGCCAGTTTCAATATGACATTCTTATGTGATTCCAGAAGCCTCTGTCTATCTGTCTCACTTTCCTCTTGATACTTTTGGTTTTTCCTGGTGGTCTGGATGAGCAGGAAGTGTATGAACATTTCAGTCAGTGTTTTGGGGGCTTCCTTCCCATCACCCTGTTCCAGTATCTGCTGAAGGACTGTGGCTGAGATCCAACAGAAGACTGGCATGTGACACATGATGTGAAGGCTCCTGGTTGCCGTAATGTGCGAGATAATTCTGTTGGCTTGATTCTGGTTGCTGATCCTCTTTCTGAAGTATTCTTCCTTCTGTGGGTCATTGAACCCTCGTACTTCTGTCACCAGACTGATGCACTGAGAAGGGACTAAACTGCTTGCTGCTGGTCGGGAAGTTATCCAGATGAGAGCAGAAGGAAGCAGAGTTCCCTGAATGAGGCTCGTCATCAGCAAATCCACTGATGATGTTTGTGTCACATCAGACAACTTCTCGTCCCCTTGGAAATTCAGTGGAAGTCGACTCTCATCCAGACCATCAAAGATGAACACAATGTGGCAGTCTTTGTATTTATTGTCCTGTAGCTCCTTAAGCTCAGGGTGGAAATCAAGCAGGAGTCGGTGAAGACTGTACTGATCATCTTTGACCAAATTCAGCTCACGGAAAGGAAGCACAAACATGAAATCTACATCCTGGTTAGCTCTCTCTTCTGCCCAGTCAAGGATAAACTTCTGCACAGAGACGGTTTTTCCAATGCCAGCAATCCCCTTGGTCATGACAGTTCTGATGTGTCTCTCCTGTCCAGGTAAGGGCTTGAAGATATCATTGCAGTTGATTGCAGTGTTCTCTGTAGTTTGTGGTCTGGATGCTGACTCTACCTGCCAAACCTCGTGCTCATTATTCACCCCTTCACTCTCTCCCTCTGTGATGTAGAGCTCTGTGTAGATCTTGTTCAGGAGTGTTTGAGTCCCTGACCTTATGATGCCTTCACATATGCTCTCAAACCTCCTCTTCATGATGGCTTTATGGGTCATCAGTACTCTGTTCAGGACATGGTTGTCTGTTTGGCAATACACAAACAAACAAACAAACAAATAAAATAGTAAAGTACTTCCATAAAATAGCACGTTGCTATTTTAATAGATAACAGATTGTATAACATTTTGATTTATTTTAAATAAATGGTCTCTTTATCCAAACTCAAGCCCTGCTCTTGGACATATCTTCATGTTTAAATATTCACCTGTTAGTTTGGCCCTTTTAACTGCAACATGCTCAGTTTGCAGATGGGTGCTGTCTCCCATGACTGCATGCTCATCTAAGGGAGGCTGTGGAGAGATCTGTGCTGTGTGGATGTGTGGATAAAGAGGGTGCTGGATGTGTGGATACAGAGGGTGCTGGATGTGTGGATAATGATTATGTGGATAAAGATTATGCTGCCCCATGGCTGAGTTTGAGTACTGAGGACGCTGCCCCGTGTCTGTGTGTGGGTATGGAGGAACTTGTGCCATGTTTGCAGATGGGTTCAGATAAAGTGGCATTTCACTGTGTTGGTAAGACAAAGGTTTTGCCATGGCTGTAAGTGGGTATAGGTGAGGTTGTGTCATGATTGTAGGTGGGTATAGGTGAGGTTGTGCCATGGTTGTAGGTGGGTATAGGTGAGGCTGTGCCATGGCTGTAGATGGGTATAGGTGAGATTGTGCCATGGTTGTAGGTGGGTATAGCTGAGTTTGTGCCATGGCTGTAGGTGGGTATAGGTGAGGTTGTGCCATTGCTGTAGGTGGGTATAGGTGATGTTGTGCAATGGCTGTAGGTGGGTATAGCTGAGGTTGTACCATAGTTGTGCCAGGGTTTAAAAAATGTTGTGTTCTGGGTCTCTTTCTGCACTGGGGGCAGCAGTAGTCTCCTGATGGACCAGACTGGCTCCAGTAGCTGCTGATGCACTGCCTGCAGAAACTGTGTCCACAGCTGGTGATGACTGGGTCCCTCAGTAGCTGCTCACACACTCCACACATGGACTGATCCTGGGTCAGGATGTTTCTAAATCCACTGCAGAGACAACAACAATTGATAATTGCCCTAATTTTTCACTGGATCATTCCATTACAGGATTAGTAGAAGAGATGCACCGATGTATAATTTTAGGGCAGATAACAATAACCAATATGTATCTGTTTGGTGTGTCCAATAACAATATTATTATATATTATGTAATATTACAAAAATGTGAAAAGTGAAGAGTGCAGCTGCAGCATTTAATTGCCGTCATTTCATCTACCATGACAGACAGAACTCATGACCAATGTAACTCATAAGAGGCCTGTCCTCAATGATACAGCAGCAAAGTCAACGAAATAGCAGCATTTGTGGCCCTTGTGAGTATTCCTTCTCGTAATGAGGTTATTTTAGAAAAATAATTGTAAATTGCATTTAGCAATTTAGTCTGTGAAACTATAGGTCACAGTAGCAACAGTAACAACAAAACTAAAGGTCAACAGAACCACATTCATGCCATAGTGTCTTGTCATAAAAGTGGTGTGGCTCCTTTAAGACTCCATTTGTGTGAGTTCTGGAGCATCCTATAATCCAACTCTCCAACTTGATCTAACTATACTGTCTATATCATCTGATTTAAATATTTACAGGTATCAAGGCTATATTTAACATTTAGCATTTATTTTCTATTTGGCCTGTTATGAAATCATGCACTGAACAATTTAAGCACAGCTCAGCTTTAAGAAACTTAATATGCATGCTTAACATTTTGTGAAACTACATTGAAAAACTCTGGTTTTAATATACAGTTATCTAGGCCAGTGTTTCCCAAACTTTTTTTCTGGGGACCCACTTTTTAAAAATGACAGACCATCGCGACCCATTTCACCACCAATATTGTTTTAGGCCACAGGTTCTCCAACTTTTCTATGCCTTCCCCAACCATACATTGCTACAGCCTAGGATCTAGATAGATAGATCCTGCTTTGAACACGGTTGTGTTGCATTTTGAGCACCATCAGCGTGAAAAGTTGGAAATGACTACTGAAAAGATTGGGGAAATTCTCTGATGTTGCGCAGTCGTCATTCGTCAGCATAGTAAGCTGTTCCTGTATTTCTAAAAAAAAATGTTGTAGGCTACGTAGCGTTGCAGACAAATGGGTCCATAACACTGTGGACGTCAATTCCGATGTAAACAGCAAATAACTCAAGTCGTGATATGTTGTATTATATTATATTGTATAGTCTGCGCTGTTGTGCATTTTAAATCAGAAATAAGAATGTGAGGAGGTTGCTAACTTTAAAGATTGCATTTAAAATCGAAACTATCTACATGCAAATTGAATGGCCTTATGTCCGGTCTATGGATGTCTGCTTTAGTTGACATCATGGTCACTAGATTTTAATCGGTAAAGTTATCTGTGGTATCTGATGTTATCTGTTAATGTTCGTGCAAATAGGCGGATTCATGTCCCTTGTAGTTTGCAACTGCGAGGTACATGGCAGGCGCCCCACAGAACCAGAATGCGCCAGTTTCATGAGCTTTTATGACAAAACCGTGACTGTGGTAGTTAACAAACTACATCCTAATAGAAAACGGTTAGCTTTCCTGGTATCTAATGACAAATGGTATCGGTTAGGCCTATAACACAACATAAATTGTGCTGGCGACCCAAATAAAATCTCCTGCGACCCACCCATGGGTCACGACCCAGACTTTGGGAAACACTGATCTAGGCAATATTGTTTTTATTTTGTATTTGGCCTTATCCTGTATTACAAAAGCCCAACGTTGGAGACCTTGTAGACATTTGCTTCAATATCAAAAACGGATTACTTACCGGCTAATTGTATAAGGAAATGCTTAACACCTTTGTGTTCGGTAGATTCTGCTGTTTATTGTGATATACGGTTTGAAATTTCTTGAATGAAAAGTTTGTGAGATATTCAATATTCGAATGAATGTGGAGATGTGCGTGTGTCTGCCTCATAGGTCTAAATAGCAGCGTGTTTTCCATGATGGTGTCGCGGGCCAGATTAAAATAGCTATACAGGCCACTTCAAAAGAGAACTATTCACGTGAGAATATTCGCCTGTGAACAGTGTGAAGATACAACGCAGATCCACAGATCTCACTAGATTTCTGTTTATGCAGTCATCCTGAAATAAGCTAGCAGTGGCACAAGAAAGCATAGTTTCTTAATGGTAGTGGCAAAAAGTAAAGCGCTGCGCCAGTGCCTATAGGCTATGCTGCGGGCTGTTGTTGTAGAACTTCAAATCAGCTTGACTTACCCGTATAGGCTGGTAATGCTACATGATCCCTACAGACACTTTCTTATTTTTAATCGTCAATATGAAAATTAGACCGGATCTGGCTATTTGTGGTATGCTAGCTCTATTTACCCGCCACAGTGGCTGGTAAGTTGACCAAATTCACCCGCCAGCGCACAAAACTACCCGCATTTGACGGGGGGGCGGGTGGCTAATTTCCATCCCTGATTGTGGATAAATAGCTTCCTCTCCGACCGCAGACAGAGGGTCAGAGTGGGCCACCACACATCCACGGCCCTAAGCCTCAGTATCGGCTCTCCCCAGGCCTGTATGTTGAGTCCCTTGCTCTACTCCCTCTACACACACGACTGCTCCTCTGTCCATCACAGCAACACAATGGTGAAGTTTGCAGATGACACCACAGTGGTGGGGCTCATCTCTGTTCCTCAACACCTCAAAGACCAAATAACTCATCATAGACTACAGGAGAAATAAAACAGAAATCCCACCATTAATCATCAGCAGGGACTGTGTGGGGAGGGTGGCAGACTTCCGCTTCCTGGGTGTCTATATCGAGGAGGACCTATCCTGGAATGTGAACACCTCTGAGCTGTTGAAAAATGGCCCTTTCCATAGAGCATCACAGTCCCGCCCCTCCTCCGAGAGAGCTTAGTTTCCGGAAGTAGCTTTCCCATTCATTTTTCCCATTGACGTTTTGGAAAAATCCGTATTTAAAGAGTTTTAGAGCATGTCTTAGGATATCCAGCTACGGAGTAACTCATAAGCACACAACATATCATTTCGAGTTAAAAAACGAAGAGAAAGTCCAAAAAAAGTCAAAGGTACAAGACTGTGTACATATTTTCATTTCTGAGCGAAGGAACTACCAGTGTTGCCAACTTAGCGACTTTGTCGCCATATTTAGCGAGATTTCAGACCCCCCAAGCGACTTTTTTTGTAAAAAGCGACTAGCGACAAATATAGCTACTTTTTCTGGCGTTCTTGGAGACTTTTGGAGACTCTGATGTGATGGCATGTAACGTCCCTTTTTACTCTTCTGTGTGAGCAGTGAGTTCGTGCTGTGTGAAAGTCTCATGCCTGTTTCATTTGTGAATTACACAGAGTTCGCCCGAAGCGTTGCCCCATGATTATAAAAGTAGCCTAATGACTGGCCTGTAGTATCAGCCCATGTTATTACACGGAAGTAGATATTCTATAGATCTAACAGCTCAGACAACGTTATTGGAAGGTGCCGCAACTCTATGGCCGCAACTTCGGGTGAGATTACAACCAGAATCAACGAGACGAGAGCAATGACATGATGACAGAGAAACAAGGACACGCTGCCAGCATCGTTCAACAACCACACTGAACAAAAGAAAGTAGCCTAGGCTACAACTTCATTCACAAGCAGTTCAAAATCGAACATACAGGTTAGGAAAATATAGCATTCGTTTAGGCTATGTAGCCTCAATGTTGTCAATGCAGGACAGACTGTCGGCTGAGGGGGAAAAATCTGTTGGTCTGTCCTAGTGACATTAAGCCTAAATATATCCAAAATATAGCCAGTAAGGTTAAATTGTGTGTAGCCTATGGTGAAGTTATAATCAGACTTCAAGCAGTGCAAAGCAGATGGAGCAGTTGGGAATAGGTTGGACTGCTTTTCAGCCACTTGATGCTCATTCTGGTGTAGGCAGATAGTGTACAGAAGTGTCTCAATTAATATACAAGTATAGTAAATGAAATATATTTAAAGTTGACTATTTGAGTAGGACAAAAGCAAACAGGTGTAAAAGAGAGTTAAAGGGCCATCACCGTTTTTTTTTTTTTTTTGGAGGGGGGGGGTACACGACGTGGTGACGTAATTGATATGCAAATTAGTATGTGACGTCATCTAGCGACATTTAGCGACTTTTGGAGCTGGCGTTAGCTACTTTCCATTTTAGATAGTTGGCAACACTGGGAACTACTCATCCCATAAACCACAGGGCCTCACTGAAAAATATATAAGCAGCACGAACCAGCGCGAAATTATTCATTTCCAACCGGCGACAGCAGCGAACCCTCTCCCCTCAGGAGTAATCGTGTAAATAATAGTGTTTTGGTATTGAATGTTATATTTACCATCGTGTATTTTATATCGTGTGTGTGAAAACGGTTAACGTTAACGTTAGCAACATTGTACAGTGCTTCGTATCTGACTGCCATCCTGATGCATGGACCGGTGCATGGTCTACTCTTGGACCACCATATTCAGTTTATTAACTTGAAATATTACACAAAATGTTCATTAAATGTACGAAGAAGTATTTCTAGGTTAATGATTGATATGGCTCGTACAGTATGAAGGCTACAGTAGCCTAGCTAATGTTAACTAGCATTACCAACCTCCCTGCAAAACTCACCACACAACTTCGTAGGTTTGATAGGTCTTGTTCCTCATGCTGGCCCATACATAACCCACAAGCTGACCCTCGACACACAACAGTCAATAATGTGACCCGATTTAAAGTGGTTTTCACCCCTTTGGACACTCTTGATTTCGTCCTTGAAACTGAAATATTCACGGGCCGGGGGCATGGACGGTTTGCTAACCATTTTACTGCAGTGTCTACCAGGTGGTAGCATCCAGCTTTGCTATCAGCTAGCTAGCTAGTTCAAAGGTTTAAGTTCTTAATGGGGATATACAGGGCTTTTTATGCCTCGTCTAAGTTGATGTTTCATATAAACAACAATTCATGTTCATAGAAACAACAAGGTCACTAAAACATAATATATTTCATACCTGTGTTGCAGCATGTAGGCTAATGTTATAATGTTATATATTATAATGACATTCTAATGTCTGAAAGGCTAATGATTCGCTATCGGCTACCTGAAAAGTTAAGTGTTCAAACTAGCATTTACAGTGTTCTATTTGATGGTGTATTGGCCCTGACTAAGTTCGTGTGATATATAAACCACAATCCTTGTTGATACAAGTACCAATGTTCGTCTAGAAAGTTTTTATTCACATTAAGATTTTCGCCATCTTTGTCAATAATTTTCGCTGATTCAAGTTTCAAACTATGACTGAACGGCCTTTCCACCAATCAGAGGCATCACTGTGGGATTGTGGGATTGTTCAGGATGTGGGTAATGAAGTACTTATCCAAGACATCGCGAATAAAAGACATTTATCTCAAAACGAGGTTAGTGCCCCGTGAACTTTTGGCGTCTATATGAGCATACACAATCGCTTAGTACAGCCGTAGCTGGTTTTGAGTTTATGGCTTATACCCGAATTGTCAATGGAGAAATTGCATTGAATTCTTACTTCCGGAAACTCCTGTGGGCGGGACTGTGATGCTCTATTAGACTTGTAAATACATCGCCCGAGTTGGAAAGTGTAAATTACCCAGCTTTCTTGTGGCATTTCACGCAGGCACACCCCCTTTACCTCGGAGTACTTGAGGGTACCCCAAGGTGGATGTATGACCTTACGACAAACATGGCTGCGCCCATTGCTGAGATGACATGTATTTTTTTTGCATATGTACTGTGTTGGTCATTTTAATGTTGTTGATTCAATGCTCTTACACACTTGATTACATTGCTGCTTCAATCCGGTCACCAATTCATGCATTGCACGGTCTTGCTGTGCGTGCAATACAATGTAACAATTTGTTTTCCAGCCATTTAGCTAGAGGCTACATGTAGCACAAAACAATAACAATGACCAGCTTCCTGCTAATGCCCCTCGTGGCTCGAGAGAAACGCGCTCCTTTAGCAACTTATTCGTACATGTTGTACGGGTAGGTGTACAATGATTTATAAGTCTAATGGAAAGGACCAAAAGGCCAAGCAGAGACTGTACTTCCTGAGAACACTCAGGAAGAATAACATCACACAAGATGGCGTTGACTATGAATTGGCCGGATTTACTAGCCTAGCCTCCACTATTCATTTGTATGGAGGGCGGGACTTAGTCACTCTCTCCTGTTATATATAATACCTCCATGGATCCATATATGGACAAATCTTTTGTATCAGCAATCAATCGTGAAAGTTCAAAGACGAGTCTAGGCTGAGAACGGAATCTCATTGGTTGTCTTTCAAGGCTGTTTTCTCAAAACGAGTTTCCTCTCCCACTCTGAGCAAGGAAACTCCACTTCAGAAGCACTTACATACACCAAACTTTCTAGACTTACTGTATGCCTAACTATATTTCGAAGATTTTTACAGAGGGGTTTGTTGATATATTATTCCTAGCCTGCCTTACATCCCATTTTATGCCTAAAAACATGGCAAAAATCGATTTTTTTAGGGCTATTGACATCATATTCTGATTTACAGGATAACTAAAGTAGATATTCATAAATCCCTCTGTAACAACATCTATTATCTGAACACAATGAAACCATAATTTTGAACCTGGCTGTATCCAATGCTCAGGTTTCTTGCTTTAAAATGCATGCAAATTAGCGCATATTTAATTAGATAATGCCTAATTTGCATATGTAAACATTAAATTACAGAAAACTTGTAATACATATTTTTCTCATATTAATGTAAGTAATCAACTGGGTAAGTTCCATAGTGATATCTGCTTGTTAAAAATGTTACCCTATTCACCTGTAGTGTCTCGCCTTAACACACTCACACACACTTATCCAGAGTGTAGGTGCAATATCTCACTTTGGATCGGACTGTGGTGGTCCACTGTTGAAATGGGCAAGGGGATCCATGGATTGGTCACTCTTCATGGACACACAGCTGGGCACTGGAGACACTGGTCTGTGTGTCTGTGGTCTGGTTACGTGAGGAAACAACACACATAATAGATTGAGCCCGATACATTTTCACAATAGTTCGTAAGGTTAGGATGTTTGCAGACCATTTTTCTTTTAACACACACACACACACACACACACAAACTTATCCAGGATGAAAGTGCAATATCTCACTTTGAATAGGACTGTGGTGGTCCACTGCTGAAATGGGCAAGGGGATCCATGGACTGGTCACTCTTCATAGAAAGACAGCTGGGCACTGGAGACACTGGTCTGTGTGTCTGTGGTCTGGTTATGTGAGGAAACAACACATATTGAGCCGACACATTTTCACAATATTTTGTCAAGTTAGGATATTTGCATACCCTTTTTCTTTTAACAGACACACACACACAAACACACACACTTATCCAGGATGAAGGTGCAATATCTCACTTTGGATAGGACTGTGGTGGTCCACTGCTGAAATGGGCAAGGGGATCCATGGACCGGTCACTCTTCATAGAAAGACAGCTGGGCACTGGAGACACTGGTCTGTGTGTATGTGGTCTGGATACATAAGGAGAATAACAGCTTAAAGCATAATTCCAGCGATTTTTTAGAGCCACCAGGCAGCTACAGTGCCTCATTCTGGGGCCATCTTTAACATCATGCCCCAAGGGTATAGTACTGTAGCTGCTTGGCTGCTATAGCTGTTGGCTGCAACATCTCAAGCTAGGTAGCACTGATTTGTTTTGCTTTATTTCGTATCAACTGTACTTGGTAGCCTCGAAAAACAGAGATCAAAGTGAAAAATTGCCGGAATTTTCCTTTAAGTCAACAGAAACACACAGCATGTTATCTTTTTCTTTTAACACACACACACACACACACACACACATCCAGGATGAAGGTGCAATATCTCACTTTGAATAGGACTGTGGTGGTCCACTACTGAAATGGGCAAGGGGATCCATGGATTGGTCACTCTTCATAGAAAGACAGCTGGGCACTGGAGACACTGGTCTGTGTGTATGTGGTCTGGTTACACAAGGAGACAACACATATTGAGCCGACACATTTTCACAATATTTTGTCAAGTTAGTATATTTGCATACCCTTTTTCTTTTAACAGACACACACACACACAAACACACACACTTATCCAGGATGAAGGTGCAATATCTCACTTTGGATAGGACTGTGGTGGTCCACTGCTGAAATGGGCAAGGGGATCCATGGACAGGTCACTCTTCATAGAAAGACAGCTGGGCACTGGAGACACTGGTCTGTGTGTCTGTGGTCTGGTTATGTGAGGAAACAACACATATTGAGCCGACACATTTTCACAATATTTTGTCAAGTTAGGATATTTGCATACCCTTTTTCTTTTAACAGACACACACACACAAACACACACACTTATCCAGGATGAAGGTGCAATATCTCACTTTGGATAGGACTGTGGTGGTCCACTGCTGAAATGGGCAAGGGGATCCATGGACCGGTCACTCTTCATAGAAAGACAGCTGGGCACTGGAGACACTGGTCTGTGTGTATGTGGTCTGGATACATAAGGAGAATAACAGCTTAAAGCATAATTCCAGCGATTTTTTAGAGCCACCAGGCAGCTACAGTGCCTCATTCTGGGGGCATCTTTAACATCATGCCCCCAGAGTATAGTACTGTAGCTGCTTGGCTGCTATAGCTGTTGGCTGCAACATCTCAAGCTAGGTAGCACTGATTTGTTTTGCTTTATTTCGTATCAACTGTACTTGGTAGCCTCGAAAAACAGAGATCAAAGTGAAAAATTGCCGGAATTTTCCTTTAAGTCAACAGAAACACACAGCATGTTATCTTTTTCTTTTAACACACACACACACACATCCAGGATGAAGGTGCAATATCTCACTTTGAATAGGACTGTGGTGGTCCACTACTGAAATGGGCAAGGGGATCCATGGATTGGTCACTCTTCATAGAAAGACAGCTGGGCACTGGAGACACTGGTCTGTGTGTATGTGGTCTGGTTACACAAGGAGACAACACATATTGAGCCGACACATTTTCATAATAGTTTGTCAAGTTAGAATGTTTGCATACCCTTTTTCTTTTCACAAACACACACACACACACACACACATCCAGGATGTAGGTGCAATATCTCACTTTGAATAGGACTGTGGGGGTCCACTGCTGAAATGGGCAAGGGGATCCATGGACCGGTCACTCTTCATAGAAACACAGCTGGGCACTGGAGACACTGGTCTGTGTGTATGTGGTCTGGATACATAAGGAGACAGAATAACAGCTTAAAGGATAATTTTAGCGATTTTTCAGAGCCGCCAGGCAGCTACAGTGCCTCATTCTGGGGGCATTTTTAACATCATGCCCCCAGAGTATAGTACTGTAGCTGCTTTGCTGCTATAGCTGTTGGCTGCAACATCTCGAGCTAGGTAGCACTGATTTTTTTTGCTTTATTTCGTATCAACTGTACTTGGTAGCCTCGAAAAACGGAGATCAAAGTGAAATTGCCGGAGTTTTCCTTTAAGTCAACAGACACACACACAGCATGTTATCCTTTTCTTTTAACACACACACACACACACACACACACACACACACACACACACACACACACACACGGGCTGTGTATTGGCAAGAATCTGGTGATACTTTACATTTCATGATAGATGGGTTACGATTCAATATATTGCAATATATTTCAATACTGTGCGAAATAGGGATGGGCATAATGAATCGACGATCGATAGTTGATCATTAAGAATTTCGTCGATCACATTAATTTGTCATTGATAACTAATGCAGTTTGCGTTACATAGCGTGTCTTGAAGTAATGAAATGAATTTCACTGTATGGCAGCAATTAAACATTATGCCACCCGGGGACAATATTTGACCTTATAGGCTATTCAGTTACCTACGAGTTTCCGTCTTGATTTATGAAGAGTTCACGGTGAAGTGTGGCGTGGGACCATTTTATTATTTAAAAAACGATAACGTTAGTCCACTGCAAACACTGCGATGTAGGCTAATAATTGCCTACCAGTAGGGCTATCAGTGCACGAGCAATAGAAGACATTATTTCAATTTAACTCAATGAAATAAGAGCTCTTCTTAATATTTTACATTGTTGGTTGGTTTAATACCTTGTTGTCATTGAAAAGTCGATGCCTACACCATGGGTCTCCAACACGTTGCTCTCTAGCTCAGTCGCTTGCCGTCCCCTTCTGAGCTTGCCAGAGGCTGAAGCAGTAGACCTAGGCTACTAGTACTACATTTAAACACAATTGTTGCCGCACTGGAGGCATTCCAGCCTACGAATTTACTAAAGTAAATCATGCAGTTCAAACTTAATTTAGGCTACTTGGCTATGCAATAAGGTTTCCATTACAGCACAGCGCACGTTTTGAATGAATGAAAGTGGCTGCCTTGTCTCGCAATAAACAGTGGGTGAAAATCACGACTCTTTCAACTACATGAAATGTAATTAGTGATGCACCGATGTGAAAATTGTGGCCGATACGATAACCGATATTAATATTGCGGTTATGGCCGATACCGATATTTACCGATGCAGTGTTCATTTTGACAGCAAATTCTGATTTAGTCTTAGTCTTTTGAATAACACACCATTTAGTTTTAGTCATATTTTAGTCAACTGAAATCTTTTAGTCTTAGTCTAGTTTTTGTCGACTAAATGTCAAAAGAGTTTTAGTCTTAGTCTAGTCTTAGGGGATCAATAAAGTATCTATCTATCTATCTATCTATCTATCTATCTATCTAGATTTAGACACAGATTGAACAGTTACAGATACAAAACATGTATTTTATTTAGAATTTCAAAACCATTAACTGTGGCTTTGCTCCCTGAAAAAGAAGTGCATTCTCCCTGAATGATATGCAATGCATATAACATTTTCAAGATGTCATTATTGAAATGGATAAACCACTCAAAAAACATTAAGAAAAATAAAGTGCAATTCTAACTATTGGTTGTAATGCCATTGCACAAGGTATCTAAATACAGAAAATTCACTACTGTTAACATTACATACGTTCACATACCTCAAGAGAAGTTAAATAACTGCTAGGCTCGAATGCCTTACAAAATCAACAAGATTTGAACAGATTAGTGCAATTCTCAAACATAGAATAAAAGATTGGCTGTAATGCCATTGCACACACTACCAAAAAAATACTCCTCAATGTTCAAGTAAATGAAAAAACCCTGCTCTCTTGGCATTGGAAGTACAGGTAAAGATCACATTAAACTAAAAAGCAGACTGCTTTTCTTCATCAATTACTCTGATTTTGCACACAATGCACAAAGATTTGAAAAGAAAAAAAACAAAACATATTTAAATGAAATGCTAAGCTCAGTGTTTCCCCTAGAAAATTTTCCAGCAGCGGTGCTGTTGATCGTAGGAAGCCCCCCCCCCCCCCCCCCCAAAAAAAAGAGAACATTTTGAAAAAATGATTCCTGAAATGGTGACTTCTGGTGGATTTTGTGAAAGAAATGGACAGATTGAGTTACAAATTATGACATAACCATCAACACAAGCATTTACAAAGCATGATTATTGCAGTACTTGAACAGGATTATTCATGTTTTTCTTTCACCTTTTTCATTTACATTATTAGTAATTAGCCACTGTACAACGGTACACTGTAGGCCACTGTACAAACTATTACTATTTAGAATATACAGTGCTGTGCATAAGTTAAGACATTTATTTATATAATAACATTTGTTTATTTACGATACATGATACATTAAAAAATAATTGATGTCCTATTTTTTTTTTAATTAAGGCATTAAGACAAAAGGCAAAGTATTTTTTATTCCTCCCTTTAGTCAATTTCAGCATGGGTGTCTTAACTTTTGCACAGCACTGTATAAACTATATAGACTTCTCTTTCATGTCAGGTGCTGTGCAAGTCGAATTGAGTGCTTGTCACTTTAATGCCGTGACGGCTTGCTTGATTCTCAAGGTTTTAAGCTAACTTAGTAGCGTTGTTGTGCATGGTGCATATGTGGATTAAATGAATTATGTTTCCCATGTCATTTGGTAAAATAAATGCTCAAAAACTCGAAGAAAATCTATCTTGGATTATAGCAGATAAGTGTCTTGTATCATATCTATCATTTTGGTGAGCTCTACAGGAATTACAAACTCTCTCAGATGTAAATGGTTGCGTATCCTATTACTCAAATTCAATTAAACCCACCAGTAGGCTAGCTAGACCTTAGTTTCACAGCCTAGGTATTAGCAACACGTCTTGAAATCATTGCCTGTATCACAAACAAAAACGAAACAATGCGTGGAATTTATCTGGGAATAGGCTACTGAAGGTAGGGGCAGCTATCTCGCTGGCGTGTTTAATTTGGTTCCTTGGTTAACATAATGTAGGCTACGTTTTCTTGCACAAAAAATGCGTCTGCTAATAAACTTAAACATAAACACAAACAAGCGTGATCTCCTGTGGAATCCTGACTGCGCCTTCAACGTTAGCCTACTATTATTTGTTGACATGAAACCTGAACGAACGGCAGCTGTTCCTGAAGTTCACTTGCGTCTTTTTTTTTTTTTTTTTTAATTAGGCAACTTTTTTTTGCAATGGCGCTTGATTTCCAGCAGCGGCGCTGCGCCGCTGATGAATACATTGTAGGGGAAACACTGTAAGCTGTAATGCCATTATTGCATGGAACAAAAACATCTCTGCTCTCATATTAAACAAAAAACAAAACAAATACCAGACCAGTAACTCTCTAAGCTGTGCACATACTGCTACAGGAATGCTGTAAATAGCAGTGAATACAACGGTTCTATTTGTTTCTGTTCATTTTAAGGAAAGCACTTCGCTCCAATCTGACCCTTCCTCTGTTGCGCCGTCCTCTTGTGAGATTACCTGTGATGCTGAATACCCTTTCTGCAAAAGCTTGAGAAGCTGGCATAGCCAACAAGTCTAATGCAAAAGGTTTCAAACTGTGATAAAAACGGTCACTCTTTTCTAGCCAGAAGTCTGTTCCTGTGTCCTCAGTGATGGGATGTGAAAGTTCTTCCTTGTACTTAATGATCTGCTGCCTGATGCTGGTTGTGGACGTTTTCTGTTTAGGCCTTGTGGTACGGCATTTTGAAAGAAACCTAAACACCGGCTGCTTTGAGGATGGCGCTGCTTCTGGTTCCTCAACAACTTCATCATCTTCAGACTCCTGAAGTCCTGGGTCCTCCTGTCTTGTGTGTGGGGAAGTGCATTTGACCACATAGTCTTCTGCCTGTTTCAGCAGTTCCTGGATATTTCCATCAGCTACATCAATATTAACAAGTATTTCACAGACAGTCGGGTTGACAAAGCAGGCAGCTACTGCAAGTGGTGAGAACTTCTCATCGTTTGAATCCAAAAGGCAAGCAAAACGTAGGTTCAGATTTGATCTCATTTTCTCTGCAAGAGTGGCGAGGTCTCTGTACCGAGTGTTCTCTGCAAAATCAGCTAGGTGGCTCAGCAGATCAAAGAGGGCAGGAACCACTAGGGACATAGATGTAGTGTCATTCTGTAGGGTTTTAGTGTGTTCCGCAAAAGGCAGCAGTAGGTCATGCAATGATGAAAGCTTTTGCCACTCACTAGTAAGCAAACTGTCCCATCCCATGTCATTTGAGATTTGACAGACTGCATCTTTGACTGTGAGGAGTCGTGTGACCATGTTGAATGTGCTTGACCAGCGTGTGGGGCAGTCATTTACAACAATAACACCACACTGGTCCAGTAACCTCTGTGTTGCTACTGAGGACTTGCGAAAGAGCCTCAGCACAGACCTTGCTTTATCGACGACTCTTTTGACCGTTGTTTCTTTCTGCGTCATGTGGACCACAAGTTGTATGGTATGCACCACGCACGGTGTCCGGGCCATTTCCATGTCGACATGATGGTACCTAACAAGAAAAGACAACCAAATAAGTCCAAACCTAATAAAGTGACTGGTGTGTGTGTATATGTAGTGTGTGGCAGGGGGGAAATCATTCATGTGATAATTGATCATCATGTAAAAAAATTAAGTAAACATGGCTCACCGCTGGTCATCAATTTCAGAGACACTTTCCATCGAGGACCCAGGGGAGTCATCTTCAGAGCTGGTATCTTCTGCTGTGGTGTTTTTAAAGGCTGCCATCATGTTACTCCGATTGTCCATTGTATTACAGTCAGGATCTTCTCCTTTGGTATGGCCCACTCTTGCATACATTTGTCCACACATGCCTTAATAGACTGTGCAGTGTGTGGGTGAGCTACTTGTTCAAGGGCCAACAATATGTGCACAGGTTTACTTTGTTCAACACAATGGTAGCATGCGCTTATAGCAAGGAATGAGGCAGTCAGTCCTTTTTTTGTCCACATGTCAAGGCCTATGCTGACCCTCCTGGCAGTAGCCAGTCTTTTTTTGAATTTGTCTCTTTCGTGTTCATATTCAGTTTCAACTAAATTGCTCATTTTTGTTTTCTTTGGAATTGTTAGTTTCTTTTCAATTGTCTCCATCATTTGTATAAACTCCTCGTCCTCGCATGTTGTCAGCGGTAATCCTGTTCGTCCAATCCACTTCGCGATGGCCTGCTCCTTGACTAAATGCTCCTTTGAATCCATTTTGTACTTAGAAGCAGTAAGAAAGGCGGTAGTGATGGTCTGCTGGGTTGCACTAGCACTAGCTTTATCTCCACCATGGTCATTTTTATCATCAGACGTCTTCTGTATCTGTGTGAGAGAAAAAAACTCAACTTGATTTCCCCTTTATTCATTGTTGCCCAATCTCCTCAGATCTCGCCCTCTCTCTCTGGAAGCAGGCTTCGCAACAATGGAATCAACTAAACAAGCTAACTGTCCATGCTATTGCTTTCGTAGGGCCAAAGAAAGTTGTACAACAAGTCGGCTTCTTTTTAAACGAACCGCGAGTTTCCTTTGCGAGCTAAGGCATGGCTATTGCCAACGGCCTTCGAGGAGTCCTGTCTCTTAACGTTACATACACCAGAACATATAGCCTAGTAGCCTACACATTTGATTCAATTTGAGAACATTGAATAGTTATACTCATATCAATTCAACGAGACAATCGTCTAATACAGTTCAGAGGTGGTTTCCTTTAGCGTCTATTTTATTCCAAGTTTAGCGCAAACATGGTGGTTAATCAGATAAAAAATAACCTTGTATGCTTAGCGTGTATGCTTACCTTCGCATGTATCTCTGGATGAGTCGTCTGCAAATGCCGTTTCAAGTTGGTGGTGTTTTTTCCGGATATTTTGGCTCCACACGGTTTGCAGGCTGTCTTGTTGTCCTTAGTGTCATATGTGAAGTGTGCCCAGATATCAACTCTTCTTTTTCGCCCTAGCTGTAACATGTCTATTATTCATTTGATTTTTGAAAGGCTCTGCTACGAAAATGCTGCTTCTATGCTTCTACCATACGCGCTCTCTTTTTCTTCTTTGCACAGCTTTATGGCGCATTACCGCCACCTGGATTTCTTTCTATGGCGGTTGGCAACTAACTTTTGATTGGATTTCTTCCCAACTTGTCCCACAAAAAAAGTAATTCTGATAGGATCACCATTCGTCCCTCCCTAATAGTTTAGTCTCGTTTTTATTCGTTGACTAAAGTGTCAGTTATTTTCGTAATAGTCTTAGTCATCATATCTCACTTTTTATTTAGTTTTTATTTAGTTTGCGTCCGTGAAAAAGGTTCGTTGACGAGTATTTTTCGTCATAGTCTTCGTCAACGAAATTAACACTGTACCGATGTCGATATCCTCCAAAAATCTGTCTAAATTGTACCAAAAAACTCAGCAAAATCAGCTTAATGAGAGTAAAATGTGACCAAACCAAGTTTAAATAGTGATTTTGAATCTTGAAAATGTCAGATATGGACTCAGCATCTCCAGTAACTCCTACAAACATACTAACATTGTCCATTTTGGCCAAGCAGCTCTTATAATATGATCAATATAGGCTATTATGCTAATTTATGCTAATTAGCTCAATTACACAAATTGCCCAACATATGCAAATTAGCATCCGGCAGTTTCTGCATGCTGGGAACCCATACTATATATTTCCATCATAAAACTTTGGTGTACTCAACATTTCCGGGTCCACAATTGGGCTCTATGGGCTGTCCACCGGACTATTTAGTAAAGTCTGCAATGAAAGCAACGTAGGCTACCGCCAAGTAAAGCGGGAGATGTGTTTAAGCGGCCGCGTAAGCTGCAAAGCACTGCTAGACACTAGAAAGGGTGTGTCGGTTCTGCCTTTTCACACCGCGACACAGGTTTGTGGATATGAGTGTTGCGATTTCAGTTTTGAATCACATATCGTTACAGCCCTATTACATTCCTATAACGACCATATAACTACATTCTGCCTGATACACAGTTATATTTAGCCTACCGCGAGAGATGTAGTGCTAGGCGTGACATTACATGCAAGCGTGACATGACATGCAAGCCAGCCATCAACTTGACTGCAAGCAACTCAAGCAGCGCAATACAACGCAACGTTTTGAAAGAACTTTTGTCAGATGCCCAGTGTCTTCTTTCTGTCAGTCTTGTTGCTCTGCTATTTTAAATAAGAAATATGATGCAATAGAAGGGCATATTTAACGGATTCAGTGTAGACAGATAACACGCTTGGATCTCTACACACATTTCAGTGCTCATCAGTCCCAACATTGAGCAATATAATCAAACTGTCCAAAAGTAAATTAAATCCCAAACCAAACGGAAAATCTTCTGCTTTAGCGGTAAACGCATGTCTCACAATAAAACGCACGTAGAAATAAAGGCTGCTCAATATAGCCTACGTCTGCTCCAAATAAAGCCCTGTGCTTTGCACAGCCTAAGTAAATAAAAGACCCCGGCCATAATTTGAGGATTTATGGTAGTTGTGTTTTTATGAGGCTTTGTTATAGCCAAATTAATTGTTATAGGCTATCTCTCACCCTCTTTCTCGACTCCGTGCCTTGGATAGTTTTGAGTTACATGTTGACAAAACCTTTCAGATATAAGCATTATGTTTTTGGTTAAGGTATTGTTCATGATTCTTTTTTATAATTTATTATTTTGGAACAAACGAAGGTCTCTGTTTAATCTGAACACCTGTATTTGACACCTGAAACACGCAGTATTTTTGTATTTTCATTGCATTTTTAAATGTATAAAAAGTTAAATAAATAATGAATTTTAATATAGGCCTACAAATATTAATGATTAATCCATAGTCAATCGTTAATTCTCCCGACGATCGACTAAGTAAATTTAATCGAATGCCCATCCCTAGTGCGAAAGGCGATATATTGTGATTTTCTAAGTCTAACTTTAGAAAGACACTATCTAATCATACACATTAAAATGTAAGTAAAAAAGTTTGCTTTAGACAAGCAATTGAGTACACTGTACAGTACAATTTGGCCTATGTCTATAACAAAATAAGGTGCTTGTAAACTATTAATAAAAAAAAATTATATTATGGTTTTGAAAATCGATACAGCATTGCCAAATAAAATATTGCAATATTCAATTGTATCGATATTTTCTTATACCCCTAACACACACACACACACACACACACACACACACACACACACACACACACACACACACATTTACCCAGGATGAAGTTGCAATATCTCAGGCTAACGGTTAGGATGTTTACATAACCTTTTAACACACACACACAAACACTTATCCAGGATGAAGGTGCACCAACTCACTTTGGATCAGACCATATAGCATAGGCATAGGGCTACATACAGCTATTGTTTGTGATGCTCAGGTTGTATTTTTGTTGTTATATTAACCCTTAGAACCCGATTGACGCAAAGTGCGTCAAAAAACACACCCTTTCTTCTCTGTTAAATTGCTCCGGATCTGTTCGCGATCTCATCACAGCGAGATGAAACCTTTATTGCATGACAGAGCAGAAGTGGGGCTTTCCAAAGAGACCACACACTTGTCTGTACAATTATGTATGAAAATTAAAAAAAATCATGAAATTAAATCAAATTGCATCATATTTACAGTCTATACTTCTCTGCGTTTACCTGCGCCCCCATTACTCTCGTTTGAATTACTCGCGAACCCGTGATCGCATAGATATGGCAAGCAGATGAAAGAGGAGACACAGGGCTATCCATTGGCATCATGTATATCAATCCTTCTGGCTCATAAAAACAGACGAAGTGACTGCAAAATAATAACGTCATGTACACAAACCAATGCTGCACACCCATTACTCTCGTTTGAATTACTCGCGGCTCGTGATCGGATAGATATGCCACACATGTCAGATGAAAGAGGAGACTCAGAGCTATCATTTGATACCAAGTACATCCTTCTGGGTTATAAAACAAACAAAGTGACAGCAAAATAATAACTTCATATTGCTGGACTTACCCCACGTTTTTGTCTGTTTTTGTGGCAAAGCATGTTTATAATCCAACGCTATCGTGTGTGTTTCTCTATGGCAAAGCATGTTTATAATCCGGTTTTGAGATCCTAGCAAATTCATGCATGGCATCCAATTCAAGGCTCACATTGAATCCCAATTTGTTCAACAAAGAAACACCTTTTTTTCCTGTACTTTGTTCATGGCAATGCAGTAAAAAGTTGAGAATCATTATGAGTGCTTACACCATAGGCACGCAGGCTAACACGCAACCTCGGGTCAAGTCAGGTCAGATCAGTTCGTGTCACAGATATGGAGCGCAGAAAGGTCATTTTTCATCACTAAATAAAAATTGCCATTTATTTCCGTAAATCACACACCACATCTTACTGTAAATTGCTCAGCCCCAGAGTATCCCTTCAACATGGCAATTATATTGCCCGTTTCAGGACAGTCTGCCCTACACACACATGAAATGCATGTAGAGCTTTGAGCTTGCTGTGGTGAGATACATGTCAAAATATAAGAATTTTTATAAAACGCTTTTTATGTTTTAATTCTTTAAACATTAAAATAAAATCAATGCTAGTACTAATACATGAACTTACAATGACCAGAATAAATCCTTATGAATAAAGGTAGTGAAAATGCCCTAAAAACAGCTTAGGGTTCTAAGGGTTAATAGGTCTATTTGTGTAATGTTCTGATGCAGCAAGCTTTGAACTATGGTTCGTTAGATTAAGCCCCAATGCAAAATGTAAAAGAAAAATGCACAAGTTATCAGGTTCCATAGCCTATTTAAAGGTGCCGATGGTAGGCTACTTGAATAGCGCAAAAGAAAGCGCACTTAGGCCTCACTTCATTACACCCTTTCTCTTCCACACACATAAACAAACACACACACATGCGCTCTCTCTCTCTCTCTCTGTCTCTCGCTCACACACACACACACACACACACACACACACACACACACACACACACACACAGACACACACTACAAGTTCAATGACTTTCACGACCTCTAAGGAAATAAATATCATCACTACACATGGTGTTGACATTGTATGCAGGTAACAAAAGTAACAACTCACCTTGGATAAGATAGCACTTGTCCTTTGCTGACGCCCTGATGTCCATGAGTAACAGATTCCTCATCCTTCAGGGACACATGACTGGACACAGCACATGCTGATCTGCCTGTCTGATTTCCACCAACAGCATCCTCATCCTCTTGAGGGAAATCCATCCTAATCAACCTAGAAATAAATAGAGAGAAACAGCGGCACAGAGACAGACATAGGGAGAGAAAGAAATAAAGAGGAAGCCATAGATGTGTCAGTGGCCCTCTGTAACAACACTTGGTGAACAAAATATTTCTGATGAAAGGTTTCTCATGAAGTGCTTACTTTTAGCAGCTGTGTGGACCAATTAGATCTCAGGGTCCATTTCTGCTCCACCGTTAACAACCATCTGTCATGAAGCACTGCAATGACAAGTAAGATGAACTACAGGAATATTAAGACCTCGGTTACACCTTGTTTGTCAAGAATGTATATATGCAAGTATGTGTGGAATATCTAGGATATCTTGCATGAAAGTCTATGCTGAATATATTTAATTATATGCAGAAAATAAAGTGGCCAATATTGAATATTTACTCAGTTTGAAATACATTGATAAATACATGGAAATACAGTACCGGTATTATTTAACATAGATGGAAATATGTGAGGGATAACGTATGGAACGCCGGTCATTATCGGGAAAATAAGTCCCGACAGGGAATATGTTCAAGTTTCATACTGTATATGTGGATATATTACAGTATAGGGATCTAAATTCACACAAAATTACACAGTCTGCATGAAGACAGCCCATGGCATACAGACCTGTAATCTGTCTAGCTAGTGTGAGTCAGGCAAAATCTCTTGCAAAGCACAACAGTTGATAAACAATAAACTGGTGAAAAGGTCTGAACATTGGGAAAGAAAATCTGGAAGTAGATCTGTCCATTTTCTACTTGACTTTTCTTAGACATAATTGAGCTAACATCCGTTTGTGATTTGGACATTCATTTGGAAGGGCGGGGGGGCATCATGGATATCCCTGCCCTCCTCCTTATGACAGCCAATCTGAAGACCGGTGTCCTGTCATCTTTGCTCACCGCCATTTACCAATTTACGGCTCCCATTGACTTCCATTCAACACATGTAAACAAAACGTCAATCATGTGCTCAAACCAACGCCGCTGACCTATGCCAGCTTACTAGCCTGGGAAAAACCCAGACGTACTTCCGGCAAATTCGAGATTCGCTCTGAAAGTTACGACTGAGAAGGGTCTGGATCAACCAGGCTACCAGCTTATGCTTCTTTTCTAATAAATATAATGAGCTACATTAAATATTTCAGGCCACCAGATGGCGGCATTTCACTGCACTTCGGGCCTTTTTTGGATGTAAAAGCAAGCAATGAAATGTCGCCATCTGGCGGCCGTGCAGCGCAATAGCGCCATGAAATATTTAATTTAACAGGAAATTACGGTAGAATTTGTTCCTTACTAATTATTCGTGTTCCCTCTGATATATTGTGTTTTTCTTTTTAAACTTCGTTCCTTTATAAATTGTGATGTAATATCAAGATATGTTTTTAAATGTAATGTAACTAAATTACTCTGACAAGTACGGGATAATGCCGCCGAGGTGATCTGTTATAGGCTACGTGACTCATGGAGAAGGTAGAATGCAAAGCACTCCCCGTCACGCAGCTGCAATTTTCTTCCTCCCGATATTTTTCCGCGTTGCTTGATTCAAATTCTGTATATTTGTATTATGTAATATTGTTGCACGAACATATAGTTGATTATGAAAGTGAAATGGTTGCTGGTCAGCGGCGTTAGTTTGAGCACATAGCGTTTGTTGTGTTGAATGGAAGTCAATGTGAGCAGTAGCCTAAATCGGTGGCGCTGACCAAAGAATAATATTCTTTTATATAGGCTACAATACAATTTTTAATACAACTTTTACAACAGTCGCTCAAAGTCCATTTCAGATTAGGCGACAGGTGTCACGTCATATTTCGCCGGATGACGTGACACCTGTCGCCTAATCTGAAATGGACTTTGAGCGACTGTTATAAACGTTGTATTTTTCGACCAAAAAGTTAGTTAAAGTCATTGTTGGCAAAATAAACAACACAGAGCTAGCATCACATGCACTGCCTGGCTTGGCTAGGCGGCCTACTTAAAAAACGTCAATGTAGCCGCTGCTGCTGCCTATAGGACTAATTCTCTGGGTTGGCCGTTTTACAACGACGAAATATTGCTATAGATCCACTTCTAATCTAGACAGAGCCTATCCCGAACTATTTCACTCATGTCCACGGTTGCGGTGAAAAAGTAGGACTAGACCTAATCTGTCTAGGCTAGCATTTCATGTAGGCCTCTATCAAACAATCCCCTAAGATCCTACAGCTCTATCTTGTTAGTTTTCAGTCCACGAAAAAGCCACCAGTCAAAACATTTAGCCTATAAAGTATATGTATACTTACCGACATAAAAAACTGATGGAAATAGTCATGTACAAAACTTGTCTTCGCAAGGACATACCAAACCAGGAATACCCTCGCTTCAAACTACTTTCGTTTTCACCGGTTCCGCGTTGATCACATGTCCAAAATAGCACGTTCCCCAAGTAAAGTGGAAAAACTACTCCCGTGGTGGTTGCGCGGAACAGTTCTGGCGACATAAATCCTGGACACGCATTTAGGTCAATTTAGCCTAAATTAATATGATACTAGGCTACTGAGAGAAAATTGAATAGAGCATGATGTCCAATATTCCAATATGAGGTTTAGTGTTCTGCATTATGTCCAATGTTCTACATTTCATGGATGTTATGTACTTAAATATGAGATGGGCATTTTTAGGCTTCCCCCCCTTGAAATTGCAATGTGCCTACTTCAGAGGCCATTGTTCCCACCTAGTTTGGCCTACCATCAAATGCTTGGTCTCTTTAGAAAGCTGAGACCTTGTAGTTTCTTAGGGAACAATAGAATAGCTTAATAGCAGAATAGCTGTGGAAGTACTGGCACAGAAGTACAGAGAATAGAATACTGTTTTATAGTTCTGCCGGATAACAAGTATCTCTGACCTGACCACATTTCAGCCCTCTAGGTCACTTGAGATGGCTTAGAAACACAACTGAGCACTAGCACCAGGTCTTGTGAAGCTGTGTGCAAAAGTAGATCAATATAGAATGAAGAAATGAGTGCTTTGGATCATTATTTGCCAAGGTATGCTCATGTGTTTTGTAAAATGCCCTATGGAAACTCCCCATAGGACTTTTGGGTTCCCAAAATGCATACTGACAATAAAAGGCTTACAGTGTGGCAACCTCTTGCTGTAGAAGCATAATCCTGGTCTTAAATGAAAGGTAACACTTTGAGATTTCTTAGGGACCGTTCGTTATTTATAAACGGGGTCACCGGAGGAAAATAGGGGAGAGTCATGTCTTTTTATTCTTTGTTGAGGGGAGGGTCACCTAACTTTTTTTTGTCTAGGAGGGAGGGTCACCCATCTTTTGTATTAATGAAAACAGCAAAAAATAAAAGTGGCTTGTTTGATTGTTGATTTCTGTCGCCATATAACTTTTCAATTCAATTCAATGAGCTTTATTGGCATGACTGTAAGTGTTACAATGTTGCCAAAGCAATAGTTACATCAAAACAATTAGCAATTAATAATAATAATAATAATAATAACAATTGACATGGACTATGGAGAATAATAAAAAATAATAGAACATTAGAGCACACACACTCACACACACACACCCACGCCGCACACTCCACCCCCTCCCCCAAACACACACACACTAGCACACAATGGAGAAAAAAAAAAAAAAAAAGATAAATATATAAATATATATATATTAGCTTGCCTAGTGGCTGTCTCGTTCTTTATGGCATTCTGTGACATATTGTGCCGCTAGTGGTAATGAGGTTGGGTACTCTCCTAATAAGTATTTGATTTGAGTGTCATTTTGTAAATTTCTAAAATTTGGGATTATTTTTTCAAATTTTGTAAAATATATTGATCTGATGTTTTCAAATTTTTTCCAATGTAAAAGGAAATGTTTTTCATTTTCGATTTCTTGTGTGCAGCATGTGCATACCCTCTCCTCTTTTGGTTGCCATGTTTGTTTGTGGCGGCCTCTCTCTATGGCCAATGTGTGGTCACTGAGTCTGTACCTAGTGATTAATTTTCGGATCTGGGGGTCTTTTATGATGCATAAATATTCAGCCATTTTATAATCTCTTTCTAGTGATTGATACACTTCCATTTTACTTTGAGTTTTAATTGAATTTTCCCAATAATGTATGTACTTTTCTTTTTGTTGTGTCATGATTTTCTTGGGGTGTATTACATTGGTGTTAGAATTTAAATTCAAGACTAATTGGCTGAGGGCACTCTTTGCAATATTTTGCTCTTGACACCAAAGGGCTTGGTACTTATAGGATTTTGGGTCACTAGACTTCAGATGGTTATAAAATTTAACTGCTCTTTTTTGAATTTTTAATAGTAATGGGAATTGACCTAATTCTGCTCTTGCTCCATTATTTGGTGTTGATCTGTGTAATTTTAGTATGCTTTTACAAATTTGTGTATGAAGTGATTCTATGATTTCTTTTTCCCAATTCTGAAAATCTTGATTTCTTAATGGTCCCCATATCTCACTCCCATATAGCGCGATTGGTTCGATTATATTATTTATTATTTTTAGCCAGATTGGAATTGGTATTTCATATTTTATTGTTCTTTTGATTGTGTAGAAAACTTTCATTGCTTTATCTTCCTGTTGACGTGATTTTTAGACCTAAATAATTATATGAATTTGTGTGTTGAATTATGATATTGTTTCACTAGTTCGCCCTTTGATATGATTGCTTCAGCTAGACTAGAATGTATGGGAGAAGTGCGTGTTTGGCAAGGTAGCTGTCCGTGGTCCTGGAGTGCCTGGAGCGGACATCGCGATAGAGCGATGACCGCTTGCACCCCCTGTGTAAGGAGGATGAGTAACAGGGCAATTGGTGAAATGGAGGAGTAGGGGGAGGAGGGGGGATGATTTCGCGAACGTCGGAGCGTGTGACGTATGGAAAAGGAGGTCGGCTTAAATAGGCATACCCTGCGGCGGCAGTGGGTGAGTTAATTGCTGTCAATCATCCCGCAGGCTCCTCCCGAACTTTGTTTAGAAAACATCATTTCACTAGTTCGCCCTTTGATATGATTGCTTCAGCTAGACTAGAATGTATGGGAGAAGTGCGTGTTTGGCAAGGTAGCTGTCCGTGGTCCTGGAGTGCCTGGAGCGGACATCGCGATAGAGCGATGACCGCTTGCACCCCAAAGATCACAGAGAAAGGCCGCTGGCCGCTACCAACTACATAAGTGCTTGCTGAGCGAGTCATAAATCCGCTAGATTGGAGCGGATGTAAGACTGGTAGGCATCCGAGGACCAACGGCCCAGTATTTTAATTTGTTGCTCCGATAAGCCGTTGAGCGCAGCTGTTGTGGCAGCTCCTATCCTGAAGGAGTGTGCGGAGTAGCGATCCACGGGAAACCAGATTTGACTAGAATGATTTTAAGAGTGTCTGGAATCTGTGGCGAGTGATGGGTAGCCCTTCGTCTGACACGAAGAGCGGGCTAGTAGACGAAGCTTGAGCTGACCAATATGAGATGTAGTGAGATAGGTATTGGAAAGGCCGAAGATCTGAGGCGGAGTTAAAATGGATATGGAGTGTCCTTTCGGGACTGATCGGTTTTACTCTGTTTGATGGTAAATCGAATGGTGTTTTGGTCTAGCTGCTCTAGATCTGCGATGCACGGGTGGACATCGGGAATGAAGAGAGACGAAGGGCATGTAAACTCGCTACATCTCAGCAGCCCAAAAAGGCCAGTGAAGCATAACGGAGATGGTGGAATCGGAATGCGGTGACATGAACCCTTTGCGAAGGGTAGCGAGGCAGGTGGCGAGAATGCTTGAGGTAATGGGAAGGCGGGAGTCTTGGGGGACTGGCTGTTGCCTACGGATACCTTTAATATCAAGCCTATCCTGGTGTCGGGGAAGGAAGGGCATTCGGAGCCGTGGAGGCGTTTGTAGAAGAAATGAATGCCGGCTAGGTAGACTCTAATGGAAGAGACTTTGATCCCGAGTGAAGTGTGGGCGTAGGTAATAATGATGATATGGTGACAGCATCGAACTGGGAAATGGTAGTGAGTGCTTTGCGTGGAACTGTTTGAAGCACGACCAAGCAGTCCGGGACTGCATGGTCCTGGGTGCGAGGGCTTGAAGGGCTAGGTCGGCCGTGATGGGCTGAAGATAAATCCCAGAGATTCAGAAGCTAAGACGAGAGAGAGTCAGCAATTTCATTGTGGCGACCGGGGACGTGCGCGGCTCTTATAATAACTGGTAGCTGGCTGCTATCCAGATTAGACGCCTAATAAGAGGGGAAGCGCAGGCGATTTGAGCTCGAGTTATTAATGACGTGCACTACGGCTTCGTTGTCGCTGTGGATTAGCACACTCTTGGAGGTCCACTCATTCCCCCAGGTAGGGCCGTGATGGCTACGGGGTAGAGTTCGAACACGGCTGACGATTCGTTTTCAGTTGTTAGCTCTCTGAACTCTAGTGGCCACGGGGATGCAAACCGGCGCCTTTTGAAAAGCCTCCAAAGCCTGTTGAGGGGGCTGCGTCGGTGTACAACTGGAGGTCTTCTGGAGATGATTGGCAGTCGTCGTAGAACATGCACAGACCATTCCATTCGTCTAAAACATCCTCCAGTGTTTGATATCGGCCAGACACTGGGCATGTAGAGATACAACATCTTCGAGAGATGGGGTTGCTGAGGCGCAGTTTATGAGATGCGAGATGAAAGGACGGCCCTGGGGAATGGGTTGACTAGTGGACACTCGACCGCGCCGTGACTGGGCTATTGCAGAGAGGACGAGATGGCTTGAGTCCTAGGAAGCGCGGTTATGGAGCTCCGTATCGAGCGCGCCCCAGTAGGGGTTTTGGTTCCAGAGGCCGACTCTGGCAGCGCATTTGCTGAAAACAGCCGGTGGTACGTATACAAATGGGCTCCCCCGTAGGACACGGCTAGGCCGGCGATGATGGCCAGGTAGTCATTTAGCTCTTTGCGTCGGCTGGGGAACACGAAACGGAAGAGTTCTGTGTAGTTGGTAAAGCTACGGTGAACTCGGGGAATGACAGAATCTTTGATGCTGGGCCAGAATGTTTTAAGACAAACCAGTTCGCCGCAACTAATTCCCGGTTAAGAGAGGGAATAGGAAGGGAGGGACGAATGGTAGAGGTCTACGTCTGCACCTGACGAATGAGGTTCCTGGTGGACGCTGTGACGGGTGGTGGTTCAAATGCTGCAGCGTGAGGAGGCGGTGGCAAGGCCTTTGCTGTGGCTAATGAATAGCTTGGAAGCCGGGATGGGACGTCGTGATCCAAAGCACTCGCTGAATGCTGATGACCCGCTGCGGCGGGCTGGTCTAGCGCGGAGCCGGGGAAGAAATGGGAAGGGAGAAAAGGGGGGGGAGGGAGCGGTCGCTGACGTGACCGGAAGGGGAGCAACCTGGGTCGCGGGAAGTGGGACGGGGAAGGAAGGAGGGTTAGGGGGGGAATATCGGCGCCGGCTGAGACCAGGTGCTCGCTAGCTCGTAAGAGATATGGGGAGCTAGCGAGGTGAATCTTCGAACTGACGCTTCGTGAGTTGAGGCGTGCAGTACAGACGTGGCTCCCGGAATGGAAAGGGGAGGGGGAAAAGGGGGGAGGGAGGGAGCAGTCGACGGACGACTGGAGGTGGGGCAGCCCTGGACCGAGTCCTGGCTAGGGGAGGTGGATGGGGGAGGGAAAGAAGGGGTGGGGGGGAATAGCGACGCTGTCGCTACCGGGGCCGTCTGGCGAAGTGGGGTTGGACCCGGAAATACGGCGATCTCGGCTTAGTTGTTGCTGCATGGCTCTTGGGGCTCGGCGGAGCCGTTGTAGCAGGGGCTCAGCGGAGCAGTTGCTGCATGGGTCTCCCTGAAGCTGTTGTTGCATCGGGTCCAAGCTCATTCCGTACCTCTGTGGCAGCCTTAAATAATTCAACCTGGGCTGAAGAAACTTTTAGAATACCGTTACCTGATAAACATGACATATTCAGCATGATACGACATACAACGCATAAAACATGATAAGCAGATAAGCATGATAAGGCATGAATAGCATGAATGGTGAGTATCCAGATGGAATGAAATGGCTGTGGCCGATGAATAGCTGGGTAGACGGAACGGGATGTTGAGCTAGAACGTGCAGCATGAGGAGGTGGTCGAAGGGCCTTTGCTGTGGCTAGTGGATGGCTGGGGAGCCGGAATGGGACGTCGTGATCCGAAGCACTCGCGGAGTGCTGATAACCCGCTGTGGCGGGCTGGTCTAGCGCGGAGCCGGGGAGGGGATGGGTAGGGGTAGGGGGGGAAGGGAGGGAGCAGTCGTCGGAACGACTGGAAGAGGGGCAGCCCTGGACCGGGTCCTGGCTGGGGGAAGTGGGCGTGGAAGGGGAGGAGGGGGCGGAGGGAGTAGCGACGCTGTCGCTACCGGCGCCGGCTGAGACCAGGTGCTCGCTAACTCGTAATGAAAATAGGGAGCTAGCGAGGGGAGTTTGAATGGACGCCTCTTCGTGAGTCGTGGCGTGCTGTACAGACGTGACTCCGGGAATGGAATGGGGAGGGGGAAAAAGGGGGAAGGGAGGGAGCAGTCGTCGGAACGACTGGAAGGGGGGCAGCCCTGGACCGGGTCCTGGCTGGGGGAAGTGGGTGGGGAAGGGGAAGAGGGGGCGGAGGGAGTAGCGACGCTGTCGCTACCGGGGCCGTCTGAAGTGGAGTCGGATCCGGAAGTACGGCGGAGATGCTGCGGGAAGGAAGTCGGTGGTTAAGAACCTGGGCCGCTGGCGTGAGTGGGAGTGAGTGGGAGCGGAGTGATACGCTCTGGAGCGTGTGGTGCAGGAAAGCACTAATTGTAGTATTGCTTGTAGTGTCTTAACATTAAAACACAGTGTTAAGCAGTGAATTTTGCTGCCATCTCCTGGCTGTCTGGGCAAACTGCTTTGGTTTGCTGTAAACAATAGTTATTTACAGTGCAATACTGTAAACTCCCTCCTGTCGGTGTTGGCATGGAATGAAACAATAGACCGGTGTTCAAAGAGTGTCATTAATATATACTGGCTGTAGACTGGGGTTTGAGGGCCTCCTGAGAGCAAACGCAACTGCCCACAAAGCACTGCTTGCTGGCGAAGTGCTAATTTTAAAACATACAAATAACCAGTCATGTAACCAAAATGACTTGAGTTTATTTGCAAAGCTTATATCAGTGAACTAGCTTGTTGCTATACCCCGTAGAAGCTACATGAATAACCGGCCATCGACACCGGACGAGTTGACAATCAGTGTCCTTGCTGTCTGCGTCGCCTGACGCGAATTACAAAGTGTACTATCGCTTTAATAATTGCTGACGTCTGCGACGCAGCGCCATTGTTTAAACAGACTGCAGCACGAGCCAGCGAAATACTGGACACTTAAGGTTGAGGCTTGTCAGTTCGTTATAAGTAGCTTAAATATCCAACAACGCTAGTATCAGTTTATGAGAAGTCACTGGACGACTAGAGGAGTGAATTAACGAGACCTGTTCGTTTCCGATGCCAACACGGATTACGGATTGAGTGATCTTCGGAAGATAGGCCTCCGCTGGATAGTGGATAGCCTACAACTTCAGACGCTTGGCGTGCCGAGCCATGTGGAATTTGGAGCATTTCGAGTTACCTGGATAATCTTGCGACGTGAAAACGCGAGCTTGGAGCAGCTTGGTGTTAGAGCCTTGAAGTATGCTGGGGTGAGCAGGCTATAGCATAATCGATAGTTGTAGCCTACCCTTGCTCTGAGCAGTGACCTGAAAACGTTGGTGAACCAGGTGGCTGTAGCCCGTGGACTGGATGTAGCTTTCGGATGGTTAGTAGTGAAAAACCCCAGCTCCATTACGTCTGCCTACCGAGGCTTTGCGACTCCAATGATTTCGCGAACGTCGGAGCGTGTGACGTATGGAAAAGGAGGTCGGCTTAAATAGACCTCTCCAGAATAAGTCCCGCCTCCGTAACTTCCGTATCCATCCAACTTCCGGGCGTGGATTGTCTATGGGGAATAACATGGCGTTTCGAAATATCATACCGGTAAAACATCTGTAGGTAGCGAAGTTGAAAAAGCCGGTGGGCAGATTGGCCTACACACTTCTGCCATATAGTTTCCACTGGATTTTTTGATTGTCGGTGCCGTTTAAGTAGTATACTATAGACTATACTACTCAAACGGCACCGAAAATCAAAAAATCCAGTGGGAACTAGATGGCAGAAGTGTGTAGGCCAATCTGCCCAGCAGCTTTTTCTACTTTGTCACCTACAGAGTTTGACAGGTACGATCTTTCAAAACGCCATGTTATTTCCCATAGACAATCCACGCCCGGAAGTTGGATGGATACGGAAGTTAGGAGGCGGGATATATTCTGGAGAGGTCTATTGGCATACCCTGCGGCGGCAGTGGGTGAGTTAATTGCTGTCAATCATCCCGCAGGCTCCTCCCGAACTTTGTTTAGAAAACATCATTAAGTTTAAATGTTGATTTTGTTCCCTGCCCCCTGGATCTGTTTTGGAATGTCATGATTTTTGTTTTTGCTATATTTATTTTTAATGCCAATGTCTGGCAGAATGTATTTACTAGGTTTAGTAATTGTTGTAACCCCTCTTCAGTTTTTGACAAAATTACCAGATCATCTGCAAATAATAGACATTTTACCTTTGATTCTTTAAGTTTGAACCCTGGGGCAGATGAATTATTAAGTTATTTTGCCAATTCATTTATATAAATATTAAAGAGTGTGGGACTTAATGGACAACCCTGTCTAACACCTCTTTGCTGATGAAAGAAGTCTGTTCGTGAGTTACCGATTTTTACTGCGCATTTGTTATGTTTATACATGGATTTTATAGTGTCAAATGTTTTCCCTCCGATTCCATTTTGAAGTAGCTGTAGAAAAAGGCCTTCATGCCATACCGAATCAAATGCCTTTTCAAAATCTATAAAACATGAATACATTTTTGATTTGTTTTGGTGTGCGTGCTGCTGGACAATTGTTTGAAGAGTGAACAGGTGATCTGATGTTCTTTGTTGTGGTATAAATCCAATTTGGCTGTTTTCTAAGGTGTTGTGATGTTTTATAAAGTTTTGGATTCTTTTGTTTAGGATTGAGCAGAATAATTTCCCAAGATTACTATTAACACATATGCCTCTATAATTGTTGGGATCAAATTTATTTCCATTTTTATGTATTGGGGTAATTAGACCTAGGTTCCAGGTTTCAGGGAAGTTACCTATAGTCAGAATTGCATTAAATAATTTAAGTATAACCATTCTAAATGTTTCATCAATATGTCTAATCATTTCATTTGAGATGCCATCAATGCCACATGATTTGTTTGGATTAAGTTTATGCATTGTTTCTATTAGTTCCTGTTCAGTTATATAAAAATCAAGGGGGTTTTGATAATCTTTGATTGTTTCTTCAAATATTTGCAGTTTCTTAATTATTTCTAATCTAGTTGGGTTTACATTAACATTTTTATATAGGTCTTCAAAGTGTGATTTCCAAATTTTTCCATCCTGTAGAGCCAAATTGTCATTAGTTTTATAAATAGTGTTCCAATTTTGCCAGAAGCTGTTAGTTTTTATTGATTGTTCCATATTTTTAAGAATGTTATTTGTGTGTTGATCCTTCTTTATTTTCAGGATTTGTTTGTATTGTTTGAGGAGTTCATTGTATTTATACAATATATATATAACGTTCTCTTTCGTTCCATAGCTCTTTCAACATTGAACAATGAAAATAAGGGAGATTTCCCGGGTTTCTCACGCAAAATACGGAAAATGTCAACATTAACGTTGGAAGGGTTGGAGCAACAAAGTAGCCTAGCCTACTTTATTCACGCCTAACAACCTATATCCATTTGGTCAACTTTATCCAGCCCTAAAAAAAGCTAAATTTAACTTTCGTTTACTTGTAGTTTACCATGTAGCCTAACTTTAAACAGTGTGCATGCTTAACACAAAGCATGCTTCATTCATCCACACATCCAGCTCCTAACGTTTTGACAAGCATTGACCTTGTTCCTGCCCAGCTTTGCTGTCTCCATCCTTTCTGTTTTTGTTGTTTGCAAAAAAATATATAGTATTTATTGGTAACCAGCAACAAGTGCAATTTGTTAATCGCTGTCATTCTCTCTCCTGCCCACAAAAATGTGTTAGGCCTAGTAGCAGTGCGTAATTCTGCTTCATAAAGTTGAACAAATACATTTGGTCATATAAATAGCCAGTTTATGGTCTACAGTGTAGTTGGTAAGTTATGGTAGGCCAACTTGGAGTGAATATACAGGGGGGATTCTTTGTCTAGCTGAGTAGCCTGGTAGGTGCGCACATAGGCATAGCCTACGGCCGAACACCGCAAGCGCTAATGAATCTTGCTCTCACGACAACCACGTCGTTAACTTAAATAGGCCTAGGTTAACATCACTCTGAGTTCGCATTCAAGCAAGCAAAACGATGATTTGAATAGGCTACATCTGTTTCACTGGAAGGGCAAGGGGTAACAACAGGACAACACAGAGACAGGCCAGAATGCAGGACTAATGTTATGAGTATTACAGTAATATGGGATATTCTACGGGAAAATATTAAAACGGAAAGACAGCAGGGAAACGTTAAAATGATAAACCCGGAAAAAAGTTGGCATGTTAGGTATTTTTCGGTCCCTGTGCAGGGACGTGCACAGGGGGGTTGCTCAGGTTGCCCGGGCAACTGCCCATATGGCCTTCTCGACTCACGTTGCCCTTCCGAGGGGAAAATAAATAAATAAATAAATCGTACAATGGATGCAGAATTTCACGTAGGCCTAGATAAAAAAATCGCAAAGCCTCATTCACTTCCATTCGGGCACCGAAAGTGAAAGTCAGTAGGGAAGGGCAAACTCTGTTTACGTGGCTTCAGCGCTGCACGCGACCGGCACCTGAGCTGAGCCTGCATGAGCGGCCTTTGAAGGAGATTGTCGCGAAACCACGTTGTCGGAATAGGCTAAGTGAGTTTGTGATGTATAACAAACGAACGATCATCATCCAGTTTTATGAAATTAATTCAAATCTTCATAAATCCAGGCTGAGTTTGCCACGTTTAGCCTAAATAATCAGACAGATAGCTCACAGACAAGCAGCCCGTTACCACAGCCAGTTTTGGTAGGCAAACTGCGGCCCGCGCACCAAGCATTTTCATCCGGCCCCCCGAGCATTTAATTTAGTTATCAGGCTGCTCGCTATTTTTTTCCTGTGACAGAGACGACATTGGTTAGCTTTACCGCAAACTGCTTTTCACTCTTAGAGAACGTTTACAATGTCAAAACATCATGACATGTTAAATAGAGATGATAGGCCTACTCCTTTGCAGCAGAACTAACTTGAACATTATGCTACTACTGTGCGGCCCGCCGGCCAATTTCAAAACCCAATGTGGCCCTTGAGCCAAAATGTTTGCCCACCCCTGCATTAGGCAAACTAAAGCTAGCCTACATGTATGCTGATAGTTAGTTTCTCACATTTTGTTTTAGCAAGTAGAATGAATGATGGAAGTAATGCATCACATTCATTATTTTATTCAAAATGGTTAAATGCCTAAATCACTATTTTGGCTATTGTTTGAAGTCAAGATGCCCACTGAAAAGAGGCGGATTCAGGAGAGGGAGAGACAATTCAGGGAGGCAGCAAAGGGCAGCACATCACTGCAGGGTTGGCTGCGAAAAAGCCAACCAGCAGGTGAGACAGAAACTTTCTGTGATAAAGATGACATGACACTGTGTAAGCGAATTGATTAATTAATCAGACTCATATTTTAGCCTACTAATGGCAATGTTTCATAATTACATTACATTTAAGATGAGGAGCAGTCACAAGCCTCCAGAACATGTGAGGAAAATGTGGACCAGGAGGAGGCACATAGGGCAGGTAGGCCTAAGTGATGATCACCAAATATGAGATGAGAGGACCATGCTAGAAAGTACAGGGTTAAAGAGCTGCATGCTAAATAATTGTAATCTAAAAAAACATAGGCTATCATTTCAAAGATCTTGCCTGAGCAGAACATAAATACCACTAGTGGGCATTAAAATAATAATGATAATGGCAATAACAATAATTGGTCAGATGATGAGCCCACATTTGGAGAAACCTATCAGTGACTTGATAGGATATTGATAGGGATATTGATGTTGGTGATTTTCATGACTCAAGTCATGTTTTTCTATGTTATTAGTTAAGGTGATTGAGTGCTGTATTTCAGTGTTTTACTTCTATATAGAAGTGTATATATATTTTAATAAAGACCCTGTTATTCTCAGTCCTTCATATAGCCCGTGAGTTGTTTTTTTTTTGGGGGGGGGGGTCAGAGCAACTGCCCCTCAAAATTCCTGTGCACGTCCCTGTCCCTGTGATTATTTGTGAAATTGTGCAAACGGCCTTTTCAAGTCATTTGAGAAGGAAGGAGTGTAGCAAGCTCCCATATTGACGCTCGTCTGAGAAATTGAGTTTTGGATAATGTTCAGCTTCGGCAGCTTTACAATGACTGAGGAAGCCTAGAGATGAGTCCATAGCAACAAGTTCATGTGTTGAATTTGTTATTACCCAGTGTGCTTTGTTGAATGGTCTCAATGCTTTATTGTTTTATTTCATGTGAATACTTACTAGAGGAGTAACTTTTCAAGTAGGCTAATGCAGTTGCAGGAAGTGTGCATTTAGTTTCCATGCTTATTGTGTTTCCACAACAATGTTAGGGAGTAAATCTACTGAAATGGCCACCATCTTGGTGAAGTGTGATGTGTAAGATCAGAAAGCAGAGGTTGATTTCGGACGTTAGTAAATGTTGATGTGTTATCATAGCGCGTAAGCGCGTGGGCGGAAGACATCGACAATTGACCGGGGAGGGTCGTTGAAGATTATATTGCAGGCAGGGGAGGGTCATGCAACTTCTGATCGAAGCACTCAAAATTCCTCCGGTGATCCCGTTTATAAATAACGAACAGTCCCTTATAGACTATTTGGATTGTATGTCAGGGGTTCTGATATAATGACTACACAAAATATGGAATAATTACACAAAAGTCTCTGTGTATAAGATGGACTATACCTCTGCACAACTAATATTGGATAAAACAACATGAATATTCAATTTCTAGGAATTCCTGTGAATATAGACCCAATATGTGGCTTCTATTATTGCACTGCAGCAAGAAAGTGGGGAAGCACCAAAAGCGGAGGAGGGGGGGGATTTTTTAATCAAATTTAAGTGAGACATAGTGAGATTAATCTGACAACTCTGTATCCTGATTGTACTTCTTCTCTGTGGCTGGATCGTTTTACTTTGGTACAGTATACTATATATTTACCAACACTACATTTCATAAATATATATTCAACAATTATAAATAAATGAACATCTTCTTACTGGCTGTTTGTGCTGTGCAACCTTTTACACTCGGCTACTCAATTTATTGTAGTCTGTGAGACTTTTGAAATGAGAGAAGATTATAAAGGCATATCACAATACAGTTGTGTTGCACAAGAAAGCAGGTAAAAAAAATTTATTTTGAGAAGTCAGGCTTTACTTCTCACTGAGTCCTAAAGAAACTGCAAGGCCTAGCTACTCCTCTCAAAAAATCATCCAGGAACAAGTCTGTGAGTGAACCTGGAAATAGAATCCAGACAACATGAACAACTGATTGGTTCTGAATGAATGCAGCACTAAATGGCCCAGCAGATTATCATCAGTATTTTAATGATTTAGTAAACCGTTTCACATGCATTTTAATATGCTACAGAGAAACAGGGCAGCAGAGCAGAATTATACACCTAAAATGTCAAGACATAAAGCATTTATCTGTTATCTGACCTGTAGGCCTATTGTTCACCTCTTAATCATCTTATTACCAATTTCAAGCAGTCTTCTCCCATACACTTTTATCCTGTACTACAATCATGATTTGCTTGTTGCATGCAGTAGGCCTAGTAGTGTGTGTGTGTGTGTGTGTGTGTGTGTGTGTGTGTGTGTGTGTGTGTGTGTGTGTGTGTGTGTGTGTGTGTGTGTGTGCGTGCGTGTGTGTGTGTACACAGAGTCTAAAATCCAGAGAACAAATTCCTTGTATAAGTATACTTGTCCAATAAACCTGATTTACGATTCCTCACAAAGCTGGCTAGCAGCACCATCTCAACTGTGTGAGAGATGACCACTAGGGGGAGCACGAGAGCAATGATCCAGCACACCTGGTGGCCAGACAACATACTGTACCAGAGAAGACATAAACAAATCTCCACTCTTCTATACAGGTATGACAGCTGATATTGGAGGAAGACCTGAAAAACTGATTTAGAAACAAACACATTCAATACTTTTCACTAACAAACAACAACAAACAAAACAGCCACTGTAAGAAAGCTTCACTCACTAACTCATTAATAACTGACCTGAATTCCCACACCTTCATTCACCAACATGTTCACACAATTCACACACCTGTTCTCAGTGATTAGACCAGAGATTTAACCTGGCTGGTTGAGCCCGGTTTTGCATCTGTGGTCAGAGCTCTCGTCTCCTGATAAATGTGCATGATGGTTGAAATCTGTGTCTTGTCTTCTGTTAAATGATACGTGCTCTTCTCCACCAGCCACTCACACACAGATGCGGTTTCAACAATGGATGACGCACGACAGGCAAATGGACACACACACAGGAACACACACACACACACACACCGAGAGAGTAACCAAGTAAGCAGCAAACACAGTCAACACAAACAGACACAAACAAAGCACACACATTCAGTAAACACACACACACACACACACACACACACACACACACACACATACACACAAGTTATTTTGCCAATTCATTTATATAAATATTAAAGAGTGTGGGACTTAATGGACAACCCTGTCTAACACCTCTTTGCTGATGAAAGAAGTCTGTTCGTGAGTTACCGATTTTTACTGCGCATTTGTTATGTTTATACATGGATTTTATAGTGTCAAATGTTTTCCCTCCGATTCCATTTTGAAGTAGCTGTAGAAAAAGGCCTTCATGCCATACCGAATCAAATGCCTTTTCAAAATCTATAAAACATGAATACATTTTTGATTTGTTTTGGTGTGCGTGCTGCTGGACAATTGTTTGAAGAGTGAACAGGTGATCTGATGTTCTTTGTTGTGGTATAAATCCAATTTGGCTGTTTTCTAAGGTGTTGTGATGTTTTATAAAGTTTTGGATTCTTTTGTTTAGGATTGAGCAGAATAATTTCCCAAGATTACTATTAACACATATGCCTCTATAATTGTTGGGATCAAATTTATTTCCATTTTTATGTATTGGGGTAATTAGACCTAGGTTCCAGGTTTCAGGGAAGTTACCTATAGTCAGAATTGCATTAAATAATTTAAGTATAACCATTCTAAATGTTTCATCAATATGTCTAATCATTTCATTTGAGATGCCATCAATGCCACATGATTTGTTTGGATTAAGTTTATGCATTGTTTCTATTAGTTCCTGTTCAGTTATATAAAAATCAAGGGGGTTTTGATAATCTTTGATTGTTTCTTCAAATATTTGCAGTTTCTTAATTATTTCTAATCTAGTTGGGTTTACATTAACATTTTTATATAGGTCTTCAAAGTGTGATTTCCAAATTTTTCCATCCTGTAGAGCCAAATTGTCATTAGTTTTATAAATAGTGTTCCAATTTTGCCAGAAGCTGTTAGTTTTTATTGATTGTTCCATATTTTTAAGAATGTTATTTGTGTGTTGATCCTTCTTTATTTTCAGGATTTGTTTGTATTGTTTGAGGAGTTCATTGTATTTATACAATATATATATAACGTTCTCTTTCGTTCCATAGCTCTTTCAACATTGAACAATGAAAATAAGGGAGATTTCCCGGGTTTCTCACGCAAAATACGGAAAATGTCAACATTAACGTTGGAAGGGTTGGAGCAACAAAGTAGCCTAGCCTACTTTATTCACGCCTAACAACCTATATCCATTTGGTCAACTTTATCCAGCCCTAAAAAAAGCTAAATTTAACTTTCGTTTACTTGTAGTTTACCATGTAGCCTAACTTTAAACAGTGTGCATGCTTAACACAAAGCATGCTTCATTCATCCACACATCCAGCTCCTAACGTTTTGACAAGCATTGACCTTGTTCCTGCCCAGCTTTGCTGTCTCCATCCTTTCTGTTTTTGTTGTTTGCAAAAAAATATATAGTATTTATTGGTAACCAGCAACAAGTGCAATTTGTTAATCGCTGTCATTCTCTCTCCTGCCCACAAAAATGTGTTAGGCCTAGTAGCAGTGCGTAATTCTGCTTCATAAAGTTGAACAAATACATTTGGTCATATAAATAGCCAGTTTATGGTCTACAGTGTAGTTGGTAAGTTATGGTAGGCCAACTTGGAGTGAATATACAGGGGGGATTCTTTGTCTAGCTGAGTAGCCTGGTAGGTGCGCACATAGGCATAGCCTACGGCCGAACACCGCAAGCGCTAATGAATCTTGCTCTCACGACAACCACGTCGTTAACTTAAATAGGCCTAGGTTAACATCACTCTGAGTTCGCATTCAAGCAAGCAAAACGATGATTTGAATAGGCTACATCTGTTTCACTGGAAGGGCAAGGGGTAACAACAGGACAACACAGAGACAGGCCAGAATGCAGGACTAATGTTATGAGTATTACAGTAATATGGGATATTCTACGGGAAAATATTAAAACGGAAAGACAGCAGGGAAACGTTAAAATGATAAACCCGGAAAAAAGTTGGCATGTTAGGTATTTTTCGGTCCCTGTGCAGGGACGTGCACAGGGGGGTTGCTCAGGTTGCCCGGGCAACTGCCCATATGGCCTTCTCGACTCACGTTGCCCTTCCGAGGGGAAAATAAATAAATAAATAAATCGTACAATGGATGCAGAATTTCACGTAGGCCTAGATAAAAAAATCACAAAGCCTCATTCACTTCCATTCGGGCACCGAAAGTGAAAGTCAGTAGGGAAGGGCAAACTCTGTTTACGTGGCTTCAGCGCTGCACGCGACCGGCACCTGAGCTGAGCCTGCATGAGCGGCCTTTGAAGGAGATTGTCGCGAAACCACGTTGTCGGAATAGGCTAAGTGAGTTTGTGATGTATAACAAACGAACGATCATCATCCAGTTTTATGAAATTAATTCAAATCTTCATAAATCCAGGCTGAGTTTGCCACGTTTAGCCTAAATAATCAGACAGATAGCTCACAGACAAGCAGCCCGTTACCACAGCCAGTTTTGGTAGGCAAACTGCGGCCCGCGCACCAAGCATTTTCATCCGGCCCCCCGAGCATTTAATTTAGTTATCAGGCTGCTCGCTATTTTTTTCCTGTGACAGAGACGACATTGGTTAGCTTTACCGCAAACTGCTTTTCACTCTTAGAGAACGTTTACAATGTCAAAACATCATGACATGTTAAATAGAGATGATAGGCCTACTCCTTTGCAGCAGAACTAACTTGAACATTATGCTACTACTGTGCGGCCCGCCGGCCAATTTCAAAACCCAATGTGGCCCTTGAGCCAAAATGTTTGCCCACCCCTGCATTAGGCAAACTAAAGCTAGCCTACATGTATGCTGATAGTTAGTTTCTCACATTTTGTTTTAGCAAGTAGAATGAATGATGGAAGTAATGCATCACATTCATTATTTTATTCAAAATGGTTAAATGCCTAAATCACTATTTTGGCTATTGTTTGAAGTCAAGATGCCCACTGAAAAGAGGCGGATTCAGGAGAGGGAGAGACAATTCAGGGAGGCAGCAAAGGGCAGCACATCACTGCAGGGTTGGCTGCGAAAAAGCCAACCAGCAGGTGAGACAGAAACTTTCTGTGATAAAGATGACATGACACTGTGTAAGCGAATTGATTAATTAATCAGACTCATATTTTAGCCTACTAATGGCAATGTTTCATAATTACATTACATTTAAGATGAGGAGCAGTCACAAGCCTCCAGAACATGTGAGGAAAATGTGGACCAGGAGGAGGCACATAGGGCAGGTAGGCCTAAGTGATGATCACCAAATATGAGATGAGAGGACCATGCTAGAAAGTACAGGGTTAAAGAGCTGCATGCTAAATAATTGTAATCTAAAAAAACATAGGCTATCATTTCAAAGATCTTGCCTGAGCAGAACATAAATACCACTAGTGGGCATTAAAATAATAATGATAATGGCAATAACAATAATTGGTCAGATGATGAGCCCACATTTGGAGAAACCTATCAGTGACTTGATAGGATATTGATAGGGATATTGATGTTGGTGATTTTCATGACTCAAGTCATGTTTTTCTATGTTATTAGTTAAGGTGATTGAGTGCTGTATTTCAGTGTTTTACTTCTATATAGAAGTGTATATATATTTTAATAAAGACCCTGTTATTCTCAGTCCTTCATATAGCCCGTGAGTTGTTTTTTTTTTGGGGGGGGGGGTCAGAGCAACTGCCCCTCAAAATTCCTGTGCACGTCCCTGTCCCTGTGATTATTTGTGAAATTGTGCAAACGGCCTTTTCAAGTCATTTGAGAAGGAAGGAGTGTAGCAAGCTCCCATATTGACGCTCGTCTGAGAAATTGAGTTTTGGATAATGTTCAGCTTCGGCAGCTTTACAATGACTGAGGAAGCCTAGAGATGAGTCCATAGCAACAAGTTCATGTGTTGAATTTGTTATTACCCAGTGTGCTTTGTTGAATGGTCTCAATGCTTTATTGTTTTATTTCATGTGAATACTTACTAGAGGAGTAACTTTTCAAGTAGGCTAATGCAGTTGCAGGAAGTGTGCATTTAGTTTCCATGCTTATTGTGTTTCCACAACAATGTTAGGGAGTAAATCTACTGAAATGGCCACCATCTTGGTGAAGTGTGATGTGTAAGATCAGAAAGCAGAGGTTGATTTCGGACGTTAGTAAATGTTGATGTGTTATCATAGCGCGTAAGCGCGTGGGCGGAAGACATCGACAATTGACCGGGGAGGGTCGTTGAAGATTATATTGCAGGCAGGGGAGGGTCATGCAACTTCTGATCGAAGCACTCAAAATTCCTCCGGTGATCCCGTTTATAAATAACGAACAGTCCCTTATAGACTATTTGGATTGTATGTCAGGGGTTCTGATATAATGACTACACAAAATATGGAATAATTACACAAAAGTCTCTGTGTATAAGATGGACTATACCTCTGCACAACTAATATTGGATAAAACAACATGAATATTCAATTTCTAGGAATTCCTGTGAATATAGACCCAATATGTGGCTTCTATTATTGCACTGCAGCAAGAAAGTGGGGAAGCACCAAAAGCGGAGGAGGGGGGGGATTTTTTAATCAAATTTAAGTGAGACATAGTGAGATTAATCTGACAACTCTGTATCCTGATTGTACTTCTTCTCTGTGGCTGGATCGTTTTACTTTGGTACAGTATACTATATATTTACCAACACTACATTTCATAAATATATATTCAACAATTATAAATAAATGAACATCTTCTTACTGGCTGTTTGTGCTGTGCAACCTTTTACACTCGGCTACTCAATTTATTGTAGTCTGTGAGACTTTTGAAATGAGAGAAGATTATAAAGGCATATCACAATACAGTTGTGTTGCACAAGAAAGCAGGTAAAAAAATTTTATTTTGAGAAGTCAGGCTTTACTTCTCACTGAGTCCTAAAGAAACTGCAAGGCCTAGCTACTCCTCTCAAAAAATCATCCAGGAACAAGTCTGTGAGTGAACCTGGAAATAGAATCCAGACAACATGAACAACTGATTGGTTCTGAATGAATGCAGCACTAAATGGCCCAGCAGATTATCATCAGTATTTTAATGATTTAGTAAACCGTTTCACATGCATTTTAATATGCTACAGAGAAACAGGGCAGCAGAGCAGAATTATACACCTAAAATGTCAAGACATAAAGCATTTATCTGTTATCTGACCTGTAGGCCTATTGTTCACCTCTTAATCATCTTATTACCAATTTCAAGCAGTCTTCTCCCATACACTTTTATCCTGTACTACAATCATGATTTGCTTGTTGCATGCAGTAGGCCTAGTAGTGTGTGTGTGTGTGTGTGTGTGTGTGTGTGTGTGTGTGTGTGTGTGTGTGTGTGTGTGTGTGTGTGTGTGTGTGTGTGTGTGTGCGTGCGTGTGTGTGTGTACACAGAGTCTAAAATCCAGAGAACAAATTCCTTGTATAAGTATACTTGTCCAATAAACCTGATTTACGATTCCTCACAAAGCTGGCTAGCAGCACCATCTCAACTGTGTGAGAGATGACCACTAGGGGGAGCACGAGAGCAATGATCCAGCACACCTGGTGGCCAGACAACATACTGTACCAGAGAAGACATAAACAAATCTCCACTCTTCTATACAGGTATGACAGCTGATATTGGAGGAAGACCTGAAAAACTGATTTAGAAACAAACACATTCAATACTTTTCACTAACAAACAACAACAAACAAAACAGCCACTGTAAGAAAGCTTCACTCACTAACTCATTAATAACTGACCTGAATTCCCACACCTTCATTCACCAACATGTTCACACAATTCACACACCTGTTCTCAGTGATTAGACCAGAGATTTAACCTGGCTGGTTGAGCCCGGTTTTGCATCTGTGGTCAGAGCTCTCGTCTCCTGATAAATGTGCATGATGGTTGAAATCTGTGTCTTGTCTTCTGTTAAATGATACGTGCTCTTCTCCACCAGCCACTCACACACAGATGCGGTTTCAACAATGGATGACGCACGACAGGCAAATGGACACACACACAGGAACACACACACACACACACACCGAGAGAGTAACCAAGTAAGCAGCAAACACAGTCAACACAAACAGACACAAACAAAGCACACACATTCAGTAAACACACACACACACACACACACACACACACACACACACACATACACACACACACACATACACACACACACACACACACACACACACACATTCACACACTGCAAACACAGTAAACAATAACACACACACACACCATAAAAGTGCAGATGCGCACACACACACACACACACACACACACACACACACACACACACAGACACTCTCTCTCACCCACACAAACACACATACAGAGACAGGCAATCAGACAAACACACACACACACAAACACACACACACACACACACACACACACAAACCAAATACACCAAATAAAAAAAAGCACACCAAAGTACTCTCTTTCTTTTTGATTGAGAGTTTGAGATTGACCCCTTCAGACCTGGATTTTTTTAGTCATGGAAAAAATAAAAGAATCTTGTTTTCCTGCCTGAAATACATATAACAATAACTCTTGCATGTGAAGCTGTTGTTTTAACTCTTCAGAGACTTTATGCAGGTGTTTATGAAAGATATAGCTTCATATGAGAGACATATATAGAGAGGTACTCTGTACCTCTCTGACATTTAGCCTTGTAGATCTCTCTGTTAACTTTAGCCTTGTAGATCTCTCTGTTAACTTTCCTCTGTATTTCTTTTTGTCCTGTAGGCTTCCTGTCTTTTTTTCCATTTAATACTTCCTTTAGCTCTTTAGTCACCCATGGTTTGTCATTTGGGATGACTCCACTCACACAAAAGTCTATATAGCCTGTGATAGCTTCTGTCAGCTCATGTAAGTCAGCTGAAGGGTCTCCAAAGACGCTCCGTTTCAGTGTCTCCACACTGTCCTCATCCCACAACTGGATCTGCTTCTCCGCAGGTGCCACCCTTTTGAATACCTGTCTGTAGGTGGGTCTACGGAGAACAGTGTTGTGGTCTGAGCCACCGAAAGGGGGCCTGGAGCTAGATGAGGATGCCTTTGGAATGGAGCCGTAGCACAAGGCAATGGTTTTGTTTTTTCTTGTTGGACAGGTGACATACTGAGAACAGGCAGAAGGTGTATATTAAAACTGTTAAAATCACCCATTACGAACTTGGGCGCATCTGGGGAGATTTCATCAAAATCCTGATATTAAAAATAATACACAATGTGTATAACAATGTACCGTATTTTCCGGACTATAAGTCGCACTTTTTTTCATAGTTTGGCTGGTCCTGCGACTTATAGTCAGGTGCGACTTATATATGAAAAAAAATATATAATTGAACATGTTTTTAAATGTTAATTTATATTAACTGACATGAACCCTACATGAAACATTATCGTCTACAGCCTTGAGAGAGCGCTCTCAAATGCACAAGTCGTGAAACACATGTGCATACTTAAATACTCAAATTACTGCCGGGATTCTATTTATAGCTGGGCCTCAGATTCGGACAAATAAAAGCCAGTATAATTTTGTTTCAATTTAACTCATAAAATAGCTCTTCTTAATAATTTATATTGTTGGTTGATTTAATATTGTTGCCAACAAAGTCATTGTCCTACACCATGAGTCTCCAACACATTGCTCTCAAGCTACCAGTAGCACGCAGCCCCAGGTTAACCTACATTTAAACACAATTGTTGCTGCCAGGCATCAGCCTACGAATTTTATAAAAAAGTAAATCATGCATAATTTTAAAAATAACTAAATTTAGGCTATCTTAGACCACTTTGGCTATAGGCTACGGAATAAGGTTTCCCTTGCAGCACAGCACACGTTCCATGAATGAATGAATGAATGAAAGCGGATGCCTTATCTCGCAATAAGCGGATGGACATCCCGACACTCTTTCATACATGAAACTTAATAGTGACCCAATGCCATTGATAGCCTACCGGGTATGCTGCTCCAAACGAAAAGTATAGGCCTATGTCTTACAGTAAAACGCAAGAAATTAAGGCCTATAGCTGACTCGAATAGGCTACAAGCCATGGTCCAAATAAAGGTGCTGTGCTTTGCCCAGCCATAAATTCAGGATTCACGATAGTCTGTCCCCTAAACATTCCTCACCCGTTATCTGGACATGCATGAAAACATTTGAAAACAAAACTCACTGCCATGTAATATTTGATCGCTGTTTTGCTACTAATTATCTTTCACGTGAATACGCACAGAAAGTGAAAGTAGGCCTACTATGCGCTCCGTGTCTGTAGCTGTCTGTTCACGTCCGCAATCGATTATAACGTTCCTCAAATGGAGAACACATCCATGTTCTCTCGCGTTATACTATAGGCTGCCATGCTTCTGTGTTTGCGGTTCCTGATCGCTAAACGTTTGTTTTCCTTTCCTGTCGAAAGCGGTTGATAAGCACGTAATAGGCTATAATAATTTGACTTTAGCGGTGACAAATCCTGCTGAGAGAGAGAGGCACCCCCAAAGTGGTCCTGCGCGCGCGCGTGTGTGTCTCTGCATGGGGTTCAATTGAAGTCAGAGTTGGTCCGCTTTCAGGCCGCTCCATTATTAGATTAACGTCAGACAGCGCTGTAAAATGTGTGGGAATTTCTCGCATTATGATGGCTAGCGTTGCGGGACTTTTATTAGTATGCTCAAAACTTAGTAATAATTTATGCGCAATCCCGCGCTGAAATTTAGGCCCTGGTTTTAAATAAATCTTTTTTTCTCTCGCTCTCTCGGCGAGCATTTGTTCTGCTGCCAGCTTGTGCCATATGCTATATCGTCCAAAATGCTTGATTGCATTGCATTCTCCACATTTTTAGCTAAAATGTCATGTACCACATCAGCATGTTTGTTCAGTGAATCTTTTGTAAATTGCTTTACAATAGCGTCGGGCACTTGTCAGCAGCTCCTTCGTCTTCAAGATTCCCTGTAGAATTCTCAATATTTTTGGCCTCAATGTGTTCAGTTACATAGTCTGTCTGTTCTTAGTCTTGGATTTTGTGAAATAAATTTCTAAATATCACCTGCTTGCTGCAGCTTCGGTCTGCACGTCCTTTTAAAACCGCATATTTTTCTCTCTCGAGCATTTAATCTGCTGCCGGCTTGTCTCTCCACATCGTCCAAAATGCTTGATTGCATTGCATTCTCCACATTTTTAGCTAAATTTTCATGTACCATATAAGCATTTTTGTTCAGTGAATCTTTTGTAAATTGCTTTACAATTACCGTCGGGCCTATATGCCTATTGCCTGGCTTGCCTCAGCTTCGGTCACGTCCTTTTAAAACCATATTTTTCTCTATCGTGAGCATTTAATCTGGTGCCAGCTTGTGACTCCACATCACCCAAAATGCTTGATTGCATTGCATTCTCCACATTTTTAGCAAACTTTTCATGTATCATATCAGCATTTTTGTTCAGTGAATCTTTTGTAAATTTCTTTACAATTACCGTAGGGCCTATATGCCTATTGCCTGGCTTGCCTCAGCTTCGGTCACGTCCTTTTAAAACCGTCTTTTTCTCTATCTTGAGCATTTAATCTGCTGCCAGCCTGTGACTCCACATCGCCCCCAAAATGCTTGATTGCATTGTATTCTCCACATTTTAGATACATTTTGGTGTACCACATGGTATTTTCTTTCAGTGAATCTTTTGCTTTGCAATGACCTTCCTGCCCTCCTCTTGGCTGCCTTCACTCCTTCGTCTTCATTAACATTAATCTTTTTGGCCTCAATAATCCAGTTACATAGTCTCTGTTTTTGTTTTTGGATTTTGTGAAATACATTTCTAAATAAATGCGACTTATAGTCCGGTGCGACTTATATATGTTTTTTTCCTGTTCATGACGCATTTTTTGACTAATGCGACTTATACTCAGGAGCGACTTATAGTCCGGAAAATACGGTACATAAACAGGACACATTTGTAAGTCACATCCCTACTGTATGAAGACTACAATGTGCATAAATAGGACACATTTGTAAGTCACATCCCTGCTGTATGAAGACTACAATGTGCATGAAGTGCAGTGTGGTAGTGCAGCACCAGTCGTTCATTGTGTACAAGAGCGTGTTGTGATGTATGAGCATCTGCAGATGTTAAGCAGTAAGCACAGGCTAGTGGCAGATCAGATGAGTGGAGTAGTGAGTGGATCTGATCAGCTGCTCATGAGGCTGGTTAGTCTGGCTATCACCAGACCAAGCTCAATCTTTTAAGATTGAACATTAGTCTGGAGAGTCTGCTCTGTACTTTCTACTGCACAAGAGGCGCAATCAATGGGTAGTATAGTTCAAATGACTCCTTACGCTTCAACCAATCAGACCAACGATCCAGGTGAAGCGAGCTTGCGATTGGTCTCCGATTTGTAATGGAAGCAGGATAGAAAAATGTACAGTTTTCCAGCCTGAGCTGCAGGGCGAAATCAAATCGCCGGCAGATCAGGCTGGGTTTACCCAGTCTAGATGGCAAGAGGACAGCAGCTGTTCCTGGATGTGGTGGCTCTGCTGTGAGAGGACTTGTAGCGCCTCCCAGAGGGGAGAAGTAGAACAACTCTGTGAGCAAGGTGGTATGAGTCCTTGGTGATTTTATCTAGCCACTTCCTAGTTCTTGTGATCAACATTTTTTATTAGAAAAGAATGTGATGTTACATTTACAGTCACATTTAACTTGAACATACACACCACAAACTACAGTATGACACTCATCACTTCCTAGTTCTTGTGGAGTCCAGGTGGAGGGAGGGCAGGGGAGCATCAGTGATCTTCTCAGCTGCCCTTACTGTGCCCTTTAGCTTAAATGCTAAAATGCTAAATGTTAATGGCTTAAATGTTAATGTCTATTATTGTAAGTCCCTTTGGATAAACGCGCCTACCAAATGAATAACTGTAAATGTAAATGTTTTTATGACTAAACTGCGGGAGTTCTAACATACAGTAGCTGCAGTCTGTTCCTGTCCTGTTCTGAAGCTGCTCCACACCAGACGCTAGTGGATGAGCACAGGACAGAGTGGACAGCTGCTCCGCACCAGACGCTAGTGGATGAGCACAGGACAGAGTGGACGGCTGCAGAGTAGAACTGTGGAAGCAGCTCCTGTGGCAGAGCAGACTTCCTCAGTTGTCTCAGGAAGTGCAGCCTCTGATGGGCCTTTTGAAGGACTGAATGGATGTTGTCCTCCCACTACAGCTCATGGGAGATGGTGGAGCTCTGACAGACCTGATTCAGCCATCGTCCTCCTGAGCTCATCAGTGAGCTGGGGCCAATGCATGAGGGCTCTAACACACACACACACACACACACACACACACACACAAAGAGATAGATAGAAAGAGAGAGAGAGATAGAGAGCAAGAGAAAGTGCACAATCCCCGCCCACTTACTCAAACACAAACACACACACACACACACACGATCAGTATCACTGACTGACCGTATCGCTGGGGTTATTGCACATGCGGCCAGTAGGGGGCGATCAGTATCACTGACTGACCGTATCGCTGGGTTTGTTGCACATGCGGCCAGTAGATTCCCGCTACGGGCCGACAATGTTGCACAAGCAGAACACGAGATGAGCGCACACACCCCAACCACAATGGGCCATGGTGTCAACGGACAGCAACAGCTGACTGGCAGCACTAGGGGGCTACTCACATCCAGCCAGTAGGGGGCGATCACCAAATGGCCTTCCGCCCGTACCCTGTCCAGCAGTGCTGGGATGAGCGTGATTAGGGGAAAGGAATATAGGTGTCAAATGGACAGATCGTGGGCACTGGGGCTACTCACAGAAGGCTGGGCCATGGTCTGCGTTGCTGGGGCTGCTCTGCAGGGCCTCGTAGTGGCCAAAGTGGACACCGGAGCGTCCAGGCCTTGTCTGGGAGGGTGGACAAGGTCAGCTGCAGGTGCCTGGACTAGGCCACCAGGAAGCCCAGCGCACAGCTCTGGACTAGTGCCAAGCTCTTCATCATCTGCAGCACAAAGTGGAGGGCCTTCCTCAACTGGACTAGTGAGCACTTCACCTGCAGCACAAAGTGGAGGGCCTTCCTGCAGCACAAAGTGGAGGGCCTTCCTCAACTGGACTAGTGAGCACTTCACATGCAGCACAAAGTGGAGGGCCTTCCTCAACTGGACTAGTGCCAAGCTCTTCATCACCTGCAGCACAAAGTGGAGGGCCTTCCTAGCTTGACGAGTCAGACCCACATTAAAATGTAGGGTCTGGGCACTCACCGTTGGCAGTGCTCAGTCTGAGGGGCGGGATAATCGGTTGTCTTTCAAATTCCCTCTGCACGCAATAGGACAGGGCTATGATGAGTCCCATGCATTTTCCCACCAGAGGAGCTAGTTGGCTAGTTCAAACTTTTGCCAATTTAAAAAAAAAGCTTAATTCTTCACGCTGTTCGCCAACAGCAACATCCATCTTCTTTGTTTTCAAATAGCAGGGAATTCAAGGCAAACCGTTGCAACTCTGCCATCAATCATTATGTTAAGCCTGCCTAACGTCAAAGATTGTAAAGACGGAGCAAGATACTTCGTCGTAGTTCATGTCTATGGGCGCGAAATGGGGATCGAATCCTGTCTGCAAAAAGAGGCGTGTCGATGACGTATTGATGAGCGTACGTTGCAACCCGCCAACAGCAGCGGCATAAATAACCGGCGCACATCTGATATAAAGTCGATTTTCTCCAGACTGGAATGCTCAAAAATGCTAAAAATGTACCTGAAATGTTCACAAGGGTTTGAGGATCATGAAAACGTGCCCGAAATTCACATTCCTAACTCTATAGAACTAAGACCTTAGCATATGTGGTAAAATTCTGAGCTATGCCCATAGACTTCAATGGAGCAGTCGCTGCCTCTGCTCTGCATAAAGGGGGATTTTGACCCCCCCCTCGTGCGATCCGGGTTCCCGGAAGTGGCTCCTGATGAAGTATCTTGCTCCGCCTTAACAATCTTTGCTAACGTCTCTATAGACAATTTGATTGGCCTGATAGAAGTTTAATTGACAAATGGACAGATCGTGGGCACCTGGGCTACTCACAGAGGGCTGGGCCGGGGTCTGCATCACTGGGGCTACTCACAGAGGGCAACAGGGACCGAAGGTCTGCATCACTGGGGCTACTCACAGAGGGCAACAGGGACCGAAGGTCTGCATCACTGGGGCTACTCACAGAGGGCAACAGGGACCGAAGGTCTGCATCACTGGGGCTACTCACAGAGGGCAACAGGGACCGAAGGTCTGCATCACTGGGGCTGCTCTGCAGGGCAACAGGGACCGAAGGTCTGCGGCGTCTCTCTGTGTGGACCGCTTGGGTGTGGTGCACACGTGGCCTCGTAGTGGTGATGGAGAGCCGCTGTCCCGTGGCCGAAGGAAGGGGAGCCTCTCCTTGTCCTGGAGGATGGACAAGGTCAGCTGCAGGTGCCTGAACCAGGTCACCAGGAAGCCCAGCGCACGGCTCTGGACTAGTGAGCACTTCATCACCTGCAGCACAAAGTGGAGGCCCTTCCTCAACTGGACTAGTGAGCACTTCATGACCAGCACAAAGTGGAGGGTCTTCCTCAACTGTGTAAAGAAATATACATGTGTTAATAATTTGATTTGGAATTGAATATGTAATGTTTCCATTATATTTCAAAAATGGAAATTAAAACTACTAAAAAGATGTAGCACTTTATTCACTGGCGGGGGGGGGGCACAGCTGGTTCACAGGTGAGGAGAGGAGTTAATGGCTTTGACTTTCTAGCTTTCTGAAGCTGTGTAGTTTCTCTCTGCTTGGTGTGTGGGCACCTTATAGGATCTCTCAAGGTGGTCGTCCTTGGAGGTGGACATGTTAAAGCAGTTTACTCTTAAACTATCTCTTGGGTGATGACACAGTGTCTACAGAAATACTGTGCAGACATCAAATTATCAGTTGTGCCTTCTATATAGTGAGAGGCAAGCTTGTCCCCCATTATGCATTCCACAGTGCTCTTCTACAGTAAACCGTGTCATTAAACAGTATGTCATTAGCCTCAAACTCAAGCAAGTCTGGAAACTTCAAGTGGAAATGTTCAGTAGGCCTACAGCCTCCTCCAGTATATGGTGATGAGAGGTTGTCTCTCATTCATGCATTCTTTCATTGGATGCGGACTGGCTGTGTGGCTTTACATTTCTCACCTTCCTGTAAGGTGGACTGCCAAGACGTTCTTGCAAAGCATCTTGAAATAACATATCTTTAAGTGCATGAGAATATCAATCTAATAGTGTGTGGCATGCAGCCACTCATTCCTTCATTAGGACAGTAACATTTTTTTTTATCTTTCAACATGGCTGCAATGCTGTCCAACAGTGGCACATGATGGTGTCTTTTCTGCCTTTTTTCATTGCAACCAAGATGAACCCCAACGGTCTCAACAGGGATACGTGAGTTCTGCTGGAGAGGACACTGACAGTCGTCTGACCCCTCACCCCACTTTTCTTTCTCTCTCCCTACTGTGTCTCAGAAGCTGGATGAGATGAGCCAATGAAGAACAACTGACCAGAAAGATGATGTTTCCTCACTCCCTATATGACCTCTTCCTGGGAATGAATTAACCAGCCTCGTCCTTTAAATGAGACATGAGTACGGAGGATGGTCAGTCTGTTATCTGGACTTAATTTATCTAACACCTGCTGCCAGTGGATGATGCATACTGTAGAGGAAATGTGTTGAGCTGAAGGAATAAATGCAGTCAGTATTGGTTTCAAATCTGCATCTCAAAAAGGCAGTGGACACCCCCTACACTATTTCCCAAAATAACACACAAGGACAATTACACCATTATTTAGTCATCTTTATTTATTTGTATGTAGCTATAAATCAGATGCAGTTGCCTGTTGTTTATATACACATACAGTATAAAGTAAAATAACATTTTGTTTATATACACATACAGTATAAAGTAAAATAACATTTTGACCAATTGCATATTTCATTTATTATTAATATCCAAAAAACTGCATCAAAGTGTATCAAAATATGAGAAAGTCTTTGCAGCAACAATCTAAAGTAAAATATCATTGGATTAACAATCCTAGCTCTGAGAAAACCCGTCCATTCTCACTCTATCTTCATCTGTTTAATCTTCAGAAAACATACAATATCCAAGTCCAAATTGTATGAAATTCAACACAGCATCTGAAAAGTCTCAGCAGCAACATACTCCATTAATACTAAAGTGGATTAACACTCCCAGCCCATAGAAAACCAGTCCATTCTCACACCATCTATATAATCTTCACATAACATACAGCAACACACAACATTCTGGGTTCAAGCTCAAATGTCATTGTAAGACATTCTACACACAGCATTTTCTATATGCCACCATTGCGTTTTGTGTCCACTCTGGTGTCTACGGGGCTCCCATAGCAGTTGAGACGGCTACTTCTGTATGTGTGTGCGTGACGTGGGCTTGTAACTTGTGACTGTGAGGCTCTGACAGCACAAAAAGAGGAAGCACCTTATATGTCTGATGCGAGGGCCCCTTTTCGACAGGATTAGGATGTACTGTACGAGAGGGTTCACCTGATTGAGAGGCTCTCTCTATCTGAATCAAATTCCCTAATCTGGGGTTTGGGGCTAACATGGATGGACTGACTCAGAGGCTACTACTCTCTATCTCTGAGTCCCTATTCCCCTAATTTCCCTATTCCCTTGTCTGGTACTTTCAATTAAAGAACTTCAGAGCTGTATTTGCAGAAGTTGGTTTGTCATTCCAAACTCCAGAGTCAAACGTTTCTGGCTACAGACGTTTGTCTGCCCATCCAGGGTGTAGAATTCTGAGGTATTGTCACTGTATTCTGATGTGTGCATATGTTACTGTGTGTACTATACAATGGGGAGAGGTCCATACCATTGTGCATAACTTTGTCTAATACCAAAGGCCTGGCCAGATGTGAACACTAAGGGAGGCTTAGGACTGTGTCTATTTACCATCAGGAAGGTCATACAGTCACACACACACACACACACACACTCATACAGAGAAAGAGAGAGAGAGCGAGAGAGAGAGGAAGCAACTAATACAGAGAGCAGGGACAACAGAAGGAGAGATGATCTTGAAATACACACACTCAGAACCCCCTGCCCCCAAAAACACACACACACGAGTAGAAGGAACACATATACACAGGAGTGTGTGGCTCTCCTCTCCTGCAGGATTAGGTCATGTGATCTGGCACAGGGACACTGAGCAGTTATAAACCCCAGACCCAGGATAGAGGGGCTCAGTGAATGTGGAGTGGAACGTGTGCAGGTGGGTGAGTGTGTTAGAGGAGACGCTGTAGAAGGACAGAGTGCCTGCTGACCAGTCCAGGTACACTCCTACTCTTCTGGAGTGGGAGGAGGGGGCACGTATGGCAGTCTCCTTACTATTGTGCCAGGCATAGTAACTGTTACCATAGATACTCAGACTCCAGGACTTGTCATTACGTCCAAACCTGCTGCTCTCCCCACTCACCTCATTCCTCGGGGTGCTTTTATAGGCCACAGTTATATTAACCCCACCACCACCACTCCTCTCAACCTCCCAGTAGCAGCGTCCAGACAGACCCTCTCTACACAGCACCTGATGCCAGAAGGAGACAAATCTCTCTGGGTGGTCAGGATACGGCTGCTCCTCACTCCCATGTGTCACCTTTCTGTTCCCCTCAGAGAGAGAGAGAGTTCTGCGTGTTGTGTTTGGGTCCAGTGTGAGCTCACAGGCATCTGCACACAAGAGGAGAGGAGAGCGAGAGGACATCCTCTTCAGAACATGGGGTAGGAAAGGACATGTTTACATCACACACACACACACACACACACACACAGACACACACACACACAGACAGAGACATGTACAAAAATGTATATGGACAGACAAGCAGCAAACACAGTGATCAATAACAGACACACACACACACACACACACACACACACACATACACAGAGACAGACAGACAAAAACAAACACATACACGCTCGCACGCATACTCAGACACATACACACACATAAACAGACACACAGTAAACAGCAAACAGAAACAACAGAGGGGTGGGACTAAATTTGTAGAAGTTTAGCAACAGACAGTAACAGGGGTGATAGTAGAAAAAAATCCTGAGCCTGAACTTTTTTACCTGGGAGGCCAAGCCAAGATATATGCCGTGATCAACATAATTGTCAAGCGGGATCCAGGGGTGTGCTCCCCTGGGAGAAGACTTTGATAAATAGTACCTTAAGTGATAGATTCTGGTGACTTTCGTGGATATAAATGGACATCATTCAGACATGAGATGAACAAACCCAATACAAGTCTATATTACAGTAGCATCTTTGTGTAGAGCACTAGAGCTCCTGGGACCCTGGGCCTGGTAGGCCTGTTCATTAATCCATCCCTGCTTTTAAGTAGTCACTTACCTGCATACTTATTGCTTGTATAGCATATTGAGACCACACATACTATAGCCAAACCAAGAAAGGTCAGTGGGTGGCAATTATAATACTCCAAAGTAAACTAGGAATTGATTAGTAGCCTAACCATTGACTAAAGGGCATGAACAAGGAGACATTAATTTTTCTGCAAAATATGCATCATTTATTTTAAATATTTTTTGAAACAGTGCTGAGGCATTTGCAACATTAACCTTTTTGCTGGCAAGGTGATGTTCTCACACTGACTGCCTGCATCCTCGTCATAAAATCGGACCAGTACATTTAGAATCTTATCCATGGTTTTGTCCGTGGCCTCATCAATGTTAAGTGAACATGTTATTTTTAAGCTTGTCGGACAGATTTCTTTTAAATTCTGGTGAGATGCCGTGTATAATAAAATAGCCCGCATGTTGCCTCGAGAAAGACAGATGCGTAAGGGCGAGTTTATCCTCGCTAATTTCTGACACAAAGTGACGAATGGATGAACAATTGTAAATGACAGATCGAACTCGGCAATGAAGGAGCACAAGAGAATGTTTAAATCAGCCACGCGATCGGTCATTGAGGGTCGGATATCTGCTGTGACTGTTGCCCCCTGCAAACGTGAGGTGTGTTGAATTGCTTGGACAGCTGCTTGATGACTAGGGTCTAACTCGTGCCATGGCAGCACTTTATTCCCACTATTGTAGTTCCATATAATATTTTCCTTGCGCACAAAGTGCAGAAACATGCTCCTGGTTGCCGGAGTTTTTGACACCAGCTTCCAAAGGGCTTTTCGTCTCTACCCACTCCCTCTATCCAAGACCAGCGCCATTTATTCTTTATACCTTTATCAACAAGTTTGGTGTTTTCCCCTGGCTTCATAAAGTTGCAGTCCATGACTTTGGCTACGTTTCGCGTTGCCAGTGTGGGAAACACATTCGTAGTGTATGGGAAACACAAAACAAATTTGCACGTGGAGTGAATGCTGAATCAATCTGATTGGCCAAAACCCAAGACCAGCTCCTACCCTATTACCGATTGGCTTAAGTAGGCCTCTCAGATCACGCGAACGCGAAACTGATTTTATTTTCCGCAGACATGTCGGTAGGCTACGCCGAAAATCCGGTGTGGCGCCGGAGCGTTATCAGGCCTGCAGTAACTAAGTGGGCAGGACTTCATGTTGAAAAATCACCAATCACAATCTTGGTTTTCTCCTCGAAACTATCAAGTCAACCCACTTGAGCAAAGCTGTACTTCAAGAGAGGAAGCAGAACTCATCTTGGAGAGTGTATGGCCCCCTAGTGGTTGTTTTGTGCACTCACAGCTGTTTTTTCCTCACTCACTGCTGTGTCTACGCGTGTGAATTAATATTATTTGCTTGTGAGGATGTTTTATTGAGCTTGTGAGATATGGCACTATTATATCACCATAGACCTCTGTCAACCTAAAACGATCTACTCCACACGCTGTCAGAGGAGGGCTGAGTCCATCATCAAGGATGCCAGCCACCCAGCTCACTCCCTCTTCTCTCTGCTTCCCTCTGGTAAGAGCTACCGGAGCATTAGCACCCACACCACACCATTCAGAGACAGTTTTTTTCCACAAGCTGTCAGAATCCTAAATGGTCAGTGACTGAACAGTTCCTTCCCTTTATTGCCCACATGTGCTGCCTTATTTCTTTTGTGATATGCTATACTGTATGCATTGCCATGGTCGCTACTTACTTTTTAAATTTTACCTACACTGTTAATTCTGCATCCGGGATGTATACTGTTTTTAGTACATGTCTCATGTCCATGGGCCTGCGGTTTTATGTATGTACTATAGTCGTCTTACATGTAAGTACTGTATAGTGGTTGTGTGTGTGTGTATGTACAGTATATGTATGGCTGTATAATGTGTGCATGTATGGATAGTACAGTATTGTCTCAGAGTTCTCTCCTACTCAAACGTATTTATTGCCCCAGTCCCCACTGCCCCTCTGTGTTTATTTACCCCTTTTATCTTTGCACTACTGCAACTGTGGCAGAAGTTTCACTGTATTGCAAAGTATATGCAACAATAAATCTTGAAACGTGAAATAAACACACACACACAAACAGACTGACACACAAACAGGGGAACACACTCACACAAACACACACAGATAAACACACACACACACACACACACACACACACACACACACACACACACACATGTACTGTCTCATCGTCCTACACATAAACCCAGTGTACTAAAGCAGGTCTCCAACAAACTGTCATGCCAAATTACAAAGGGTCAGACGACTAAATGATGTTAATGGACATTGACCGGTACAATAACTTGCCATCTGCCATTACAGGTGATTGGCGTGTTATTATGCATGTGAAATCAAATGTTACCAGACATCAGAAACTTTATCAGAGCTATACGGCTATGACAACATGATGCAAAAGGCAAACAGTATTCAGAGTCAGGCTCTTCAGTTGGTCATTACCAGCTGTATTAACTGGGAGAAGACTTGACGATGACAGGACTTTGCATTTATTGGCATGAAGCTCTGCAGGTAGCACAGAGGAGCAGGAAACCCACAGGATAGTTTATTAGCCATGATAGCATCACCTGCCCCCTTCACCCTGCCTGGCTCCCCAGTTAACACAGTGGAGTCCTGCTTAATAAAGAACACTTCAACATCATTAGTATATCAGTACAACAATCAACAGTAGATCAACACTTACATTTTTTCAGTTCTCCACGGGCATGTCTGTAAAAGGAGGGAGAGAGAGAGAGTAGAAGAGTATCAGAACATTAGAGCTCCACTCTGTAAATGCCAGCATGTGAAATGTTTTTCGTGAAGAGTTTTAGTAATGGTGGTTTGAATAAAATAAATCATATTGTATCAGAACTAAATTTGACCATTACTGAATGTTGGTGGACACTAGGCTTTCCCAACTTGAATGTTTAAAATGGCTACACGGTACTATGTTATAAGAGCAATGTGACTTTGCAGGTGTATTCTAAACTTTGTCGTGATGGTGAATGTTTGTACATCATAGGCCTCATTAGTCATCTAATTACAAACAGTTAATGAATTCATTCATGAATTAATGAAATTGCAACTTCAATTGCATCAATATGTTATAATGTATCAGTGACTCAGCCATATCAGACATTAGACTGGACTCTGACATGACTACAATGACACTCAACACACTCCTCACCTAACCCATATTTACTGCTGGGTAGAAAAAACACTGAAATAATGTTGTGTGGTGAACATACTAGGGCTGGGCACCAAACGTCGATGCTTTTATGGCACCAATGCTCCGATCCTATTGTATATTGAAAAAAATATTATATTTTGACGCCAAATTCCGATACCCCAAAAAATAAATCTTAGCGTCTGTTAGCCAATACACATGTGTGTGAAGAGATCTAAAGCGGCTGGTGATTGGCTGCCTGACGTAACGTTACAAAGGTCACACAGAAGGAAGGTTGAAATGAAGGATCTTTGAACATTATTTAGAAACAGAAATGTATGCCATCTGTGGTTACCAAGAGATAAGGCTTCTCCCTTTTTTATTTTTGAGAACTCTCTCTCACCTCCAATCATGACAGCTACGACATCATCCACACCACGATGAATGGTTTCTGGGCGAAATTATGTCCTTTTGTCTCCCAATAGCTGGCCACCGATTAGCATTGATTACCTAATTATGTTAGCTATTTAAAAGTTTAAGGTTTCCCTCAAATGGCAAGCATTATACACAATGCTGACTTGCATTAGAAAAAATATCTCTTCTCCAAACAGAGTTGACAGTGTGGCGTAATCCACAGACATCACGCTCTATTTTGTGGCAGCAGCATTGTTATGCTAAAGTTGCTAATTGTGGGTCCTTAAACAACATGACATGCTTCTGTCTCTTACATATTTTGTGAAAAATAAAAGGTATAAGTGCCCATATTATGAAAAAAACCACACTTTTTCTGGGATTTGGGATGTTATTGTGTGTCTCTGGTGCTTCCACACGCATACAAACTTGAAAAAACATCTATGCTGTTTTGAGTAAGATGTAAGAGTAAGATGGGTTTCTGAATGTATCCTGCCTTCAGTCTCCGGGTGAGCTGTTCAAAATCGGCAGGGCCATCTACGTCACTGGCCGAAACATTTGAATATTCCCACCCACTACACCGTCTGATTTGTTAGTCAGCACAAATCCAAACAGTTAGGTTCACACTCACAGAAAGTTTTTTGGCTTCTCGTCGAGGCAGTGGCAGACTGGGCTTCAGCAGTACAGACATGGAGGTATTATTTATAACTGGAGAGAGTGATTAAGTCCCGCCCTCCATAGAAATGAATGGTGATGGCTAGACTAGTAAATCCGGCCCATTCATAGTCAACACCATATTGAACACTGGGGCTCAGATCCAGCATCGGTCGGCTATGACCATTCGCCAAGTTTCAAAGCTGGAAATGACGCATGGACCAACTCCGATTTTTATTTGATATTCTGAAAAACGAGAGTCGTCCTCCAGTTGAGAGTGTGGTGATAATGCACATACCTTGCTTGCCACCTAACAAAAAGAAGAAAAAGTTGCTCGGGAACGTGCGTGGAGTCCCGCACTGAGAAGGTACCCGCCCACCAACATGTACGTCAGTGGCGGCCGGTGGTTAAAAAAATAACGGAGGAAGGAAGGTGCGCTTCATTGGTGTTAGTGGCAAATGTGAGGTTGTGATGGTGTTGGTGGCATATGTGAACAATAAAGTATGTAGGCCGCCTACCCAGACACATTTATAGCAGCAGTATGTACTATGTAGCATTTTAACTGGCAATGCTGTGCAATAAATGCTGTTCTGACATGCTCCAGGAACAATGGACTTTGTAATATAATTTAAATATATAAGTCACTTTGGATAATAGTGCTAAATTAATAAATGTAAATGTAAATAAATGTAAATTTAGGTCTGGGAAGTCAGGGAAGATACCGTATTTTCCGGACTATAAGTCGCTCCTGAGTATAAGTCGCATTAGTCAAAAAATGCCTCATGAAGAGGAAAAAAACATATATAAGTCGCACCGGACTATAAGTCACATTTATTTAGAAATGTATTTAATAAAATCCAAGAACAGACACGGGCTATGTAACTCGACACATACTGTAGAGGCCAAGACGATTAATATTATTGAAGAGAAGGAGTGAATGGCAGCGATAACAACGGCAGCCAAGAGGAAGGCCTAAGGGTAATTGTAAAGCAATGTACAAAAGATTCACAGCAAAAATGGTGATGTGGTACACGCAAATTTAGCTAAAAATGTGCAGAATACAATGCAATCAACCATTTTGGGATGTGGAGTCAAGCCTGCAGCAGATTAAATGCTCACGTTTTAAAATGACATAGCCTAGGATGAATGGCAAAGCTGCTGTGAGCGCCGATGTTTGTAAAGCAATTTACAAAAGATTCACTAAATGAAAATGCTGATGTGGTACAAGAAAATGTAGCTAAAAATGTGGAGAATGCAATGCAATCAAGCATTTTGGGCGATGTGGAGTCACAAACTGGCAGCAGATTAAATGCACACGAGGGCAAAATATGCGGTTTTAAAAGAACGCGCAGCCGAAGGAGGGAATGGCGAAGCTGAGGCCAGCCAGGCATAAGAGGAGGACCCGACGGTAATTGTAAAGCAATTTACAAAAGATTCACTGAACAAAAATGCTGATGTGGTACACGTAAATTTAGCTAAAAATATGGACAATGCAATGCAATCAAGCATTTTGAGCGATGTGGAGTCACAAACTGGCAGCAGATTAAATGCACACGAGAGAGAAAACATGCTGTTTTAAAATGACGTGCACAAAGGATGAATGAAGCTGCGGCGTGTAAGGCGATAAGAGGAGAGCCCGACGGTAATTGTAAAGCAATTTACAAAATATTCACTGAATGAAAATGCTGATGTGGTACACCAAAATGTAGATAAAAATGTGGAGAATGCAATGCAATCAAGCATTTTAGGCGAGGTAGTCTCAAGCCGGCAGTGGATCAAATACTCGCGGGAGGCTTATTTAGACATTTATTTAATCCAAGAACAAGAACAGACATTTAATCCAGAAATGCAAGATAAACACAATAGATCACAGTATTTAATATTAATAAATTAACATAACACGCCACTGAGTTAAACAGGCAAGCTACTGGTAGCCAGTTCACCATCCATTAAATTCTTCGTCCTCCGTGTCGCTTCTGAACAACTCCGCCAACTCCTGGCGAAGCGCCGTCTCCTCTTCTGCGGGGCTGTCGTCAGACTCAGCATCAGTTGGAGTTATCCCGGCCTTTCTAAATCCAGACAGGATGGTTTCGGTTGTCACTGAAGCCCATGCTGTGTCGATCCATCCAATGACTTGCTGGAAAGTTGCATGGCGCATCCTCCCGGTTGCCGTGAAGCTGTGCTCTCCATCCACCATCCACTCCTCCCACAGGCGACGCAAGACTGCCTTAAAGCTCCGGTTCACTGAGATGTCGAGTGGCTGGAGTACTTTGGTTAAGCCTCCAGGGATGATGGCAGGTATGGAGTTACAAGCTTTTATTTTATCTTTAAACTGTGGCGTTATGTGCGCTCGCATACTATCCATAACAAGCAGTGCTTTGCGTGTTTTAAAGAAGCCATCAGGACGCTGAGTGTAGCACCGGTTAAGCCAGACGTTCATCATTTCTTGATCCATCCACCCTTTCTCATTCACAGTCAGGACAACTGATCGTGGAAATTCGTCTTTTGGCATGGTTTTCCGTTTGAAAATGACCATCGGTGGCAATTTCGATCCATCTCCACAACATGCCAACACCACTGTAAAGTGTGATTTCTCATGACCAGTTGTCACTATATTCACACTTTTTTGCCCTTTCTCTGTGACACTTCGGCCCATGGGGATGTCAAACGTGAGGGGGACCTCGTCCATGTTGACAATATGGTCCGGCGAAACGTTGTGTTCAGTTACCTGCTTTTCAACGAACTCACGGAAACTGTCAACCTTGGTTTGGAAGTCTGCTAGCAGTTTCTGGCACACTGTTGTCCGTGCTCTGATAGAGAGACGGTTGCGTTGCATGAAGCGGTAACACCAGGATGGCCCGCCTGCAAAGTCGTCTATATTCATCTCCTTTGCAACTACCAGGGCGTGGAGACGTAACTGCACAGTTGACAAGCCTCTCCCGGCAGCACGTTGTTCAAGCACCCATCTGTGGACTCGTTCCTCCAGCTCTGGCCATCTTGCTTTCAATCCACGATTAGCTTTCTTTGTTTTCTTCATTGCATTTAGATTAACCTCTGCTTTTCGTCAGTCCCTCGCAAGTTTTTCACTCACTCCAAACTTTCTTTCTGCTGCTCTATTTCCATTTTCGGCTGCATATTTCGCTACCTCTAGTTTGAAAGCAGCAGTGTATGACTTTCTTTTGGGTGGCATTTTGGTTTTCTCAAGTCTTTTCAGTCCAGTTGCCAATGTCTTTAATGAATGTTTCAGGCCTGCAGTTGTATACAACGGCTCTGGTTATCCTAGAGCGCCTATATCGCCCTCTCGCGACTGTAGACGGTAATGCTTACTCCTCTTTCATTTCGGAATTATAAAAAAAAAAAAATGTTACCAGTAAATTTCATATACAAGTCGCACCTGACTATAAGTCGCAGGGCCAGCCAAACTATGAAAAAAAGTGTGACTTATAGTCCGGAAAATACGGTATATAGGTCTAGTTATGAAATACTGTTTTCCAGATGTGCAAAATTATGGAAAGTCTGGAGGCTTTGCTCAATGTAATACATTTGCAGAAAAGTCTATAATAAGCTACTAAAAATAGACACTTGTTTTATAAAACCATGTAACTATTTACCATTACCAATTTACATGCTATTGTTTTTAAAGCCAAATTGCTATAATTGAAAGCCAGGTTGTAATAGCTAAGTGGGAATTTATACTCGAAAGGCAAATGTTATTGAAGACGTCATTAAAGGAATGCATCATGGTCTGAAACGTTCATTAACAATGTTACCATCCAAAGATACAGTTAGAACGGTGAAAACAAGAACATATTATCAACAAGAACAGTATTTAACACTTGTTTAGTTAAGGCATAACGTGGATGATTATAACAACGCATAACTATCCAAAAATGTTTTATCACCAAATCCCTGAACTGTCCACGTTTGTGACAGGCCAGCAGGCTATAGCTGATTGTTTTCTGTGCTAACATTACCAGTTAGCCATGAGTATTTGTCATACTACGTAGCATTCAGTAGCCTAAACTAGCCTAACCATCTTTTTTTGGGATATTAATTTTTTGAACTGGTCTTCCTGCCTTGATCCTAACCTTCGCACTGTATTTGAATGTATAAAAGATGGACATTGTCCTCTGATTCCATTGTACTCTTTATTTCACGAGCAAAAACGCCTTCCGTTCAACACAAGATTCTTAGCTGTATGGCTGCACATAACATTCTTGCAGAGCAGCTAGCTGCTCATTGGTTCACCGTTGCCGATAAAAACAGCACCCCCTATCGCAATTTAAAATTACTGTTTTCCTCCCTTGGCCATTGAAAACGACGTGATTCACGAGCCGCTGGGGTCTGAGGTGTTTATAATGGACTTCAATGAGGGGCTTGAGGAGGAAGCTCCTCCATACAGTAATTTGCGTTAGGGGGTGCTGTTGGCATTTTGACCTAGGGGAACGATTTTGTTCATTCAAAGTGTTTAAATAGTACATTTAGTACATAATAAAACAGTAATTTATCAGATTAGTAATTCACTTTATATATTTTTTAATTTTTCTCTGAAATTTTAGGGAGGGTGTTCCTCCCTTTCCTCAATGAAGGAGCCTCCTCTGATGTACGCCCATGAGAGCTCGTGCCCAACACGGACTTTTGTGCACGGAGCTGGTTCCGAATGCTCCATGCGGCGCCATACTTGAAAATGGTGCATGCTAACATGCCGAAGCTAATCTGGACGCCTGAGTACGGAGCTATTTTTCGAAGGTAAAGTACATTGTCTCTTTGATCCAGATCCATAAGTAAAGTGCCCACTTCCTCCATTTAGCTAATTCCCGATTAATGCACGTTAGTGATATGCTGTTTACTAGTTAGCCTACAAACTAGAGCCTTGATAGGTGTCAACATAATCCAGACTCTCGCCATTTGGAAAATGTAATGTCAAGTTAAAATATCTCACAATTTGGTAGTAAATGTGACGTTATAGCTAGGCAGGCTCTTAGCCAAACAGACTATAACCAAAGTCCTTTAAGACCCTCCACTCGGCAGCCATATTGCAACGCTTTTTGGGCAATTATCAGGCATCTATTTCGGCAGAAATGCGTGTGCGCAAGGCTTCACGACACCAACCTTGCTTGCTCCAGCTGCGAGATCACAACACATGATTGGGACAATGTTTTCACAACACACCACATGATTGGCTCAATGTATTCACATGTCGACGTTTTGCCGCGGAAGGGGTGGGATATGTGTAGACAACTGCCATATTGGCATTACAAACTAACCCCTATGCATTTCTATGGAGGATTTTTTGAGTGCTGTGTCTCCTCATTAGAAAGTCTCTGCTATAACGTTCAATAATAGATAAGTCCCAAATTATGTGATAGCGAATGTCAAAAAGTCTAGTTGCTCCTTTTTGAAACGGACTGGTGAGTGAGTGGGGCGTGGGGAAATGAGCAGCAGAAACAGAGGGTAAGACTCTTTAGAGAGGTAGGTAAGACTCTTTTCCTACAAGCTATTTCCAGTAAACAACTTCAGAAACATGTTTTTTTGAACTCATAGACCTATTTTAACTTGTTGAATATACTTAATATGGGCACATATTTTACAGATGTCCATGCAAAAAAAGTTTGTAATATGTTGTTTCACCACTAAAGGAGAATGTATTAATTTACAAACATATGGTATCAGAAAAAGTATAGTTTAGGAACCAGCAGCATCGGAATCAAGGTATTGAAATTGGCACCATATCAAAAAGTTTTGAATGACACCCAGCCCTAGAACATACAGTACTGGTACTGAAACCATATCTCAAAGACACTGTTTAAAATCCTGAGGAGAAAAAAAGGAAAGTCAAACACAAACCTCAATGTCTGCAGCTTACAGTTGATGTCACTTTTCAGTGCACTCAGAAGCTGAATTCCAGTGATGTTTATGTGATTGTCACTCAGGTCCAGTTCTGTCAGTGAGACCATGTGCTGCACAGCTACAACCTCACAGGATTCCTCTGTCAGTTTACAACCAGCAAGTCTGCATAGAGTAACAAAGACAGAGTGCAAAAGGCAGATAAGAATGACGTCATTTAATCTAATTACTTCATAATCATAATGTTGTTAAAGTCCATATAAAATCATACAATATTTTAAGAGTAGGTGTGGACTTAAAACTACGCCACAATATGTCATGATAGGCTATTCACCAAAGTCATTTCAACTTACATAGTCCATGGGCGGGCCAGACCAAATGTCGGTACCACTAAAGGTGGCAAAGGTTACTTGTCATTTTTGGAAAGATCAATGTCTATACACTGTGTTCCAAATTATTATGCAAATTGGATTTAAGTGTCATAAACATACATTTTTTTGTTATTCAATTAAACTCTTGGATGCTATTGTGTCTCAGGGCTCTTTGGGTCATTTAACTCAATCTCAGACACCTGTGATTATTAGTTTGCCAGGTGAGCCCAATCAAAGGAAAACTACTTAACACTTTGAATGCCGCGCTGTTTTCGGAAGCTTTGGCTCAGAGTGCCAGCAATCTTGATCATTGTTGATGATTTTTGTAGAGCCAAAGCGTATTCTATATTATAGCTATGGACACATGCTATGGCTCATTTTAATGATGAGACTTTAAGCTCTTAGTGGGTGCAAACCGTTTATTTCTACATGCCTCTATTCCTGAGAAATCCCAAGCTAAACAGTGGCTAGTTTTCATCAAAATCCCTGTTTTTATTTCTAGAAATGGATATATAGCGTCTTTTATTAAATATGCACTGTTTGAGACTGTTCATTTCTGACACTAACATTTCGGTCAAAGGACTTGTGTAAGATAAATATAGTTTTTCTGTTCACAAAACCACCTTTTTACTGCTGTTGGGCTCCATAATTCCTCCTCCTCTTGGTCAGTAACGTCTGTGTCGATATCATCGACATATTCGGCACTCTTGCAAGCGCGATTCGTCCTATCACCCACTCCGCTCAGTCCGGCCCATGGTGGAGATGGAACTCCCTCCTCAGCACGGTGGTCAATCACTCTTTCTAATATTTTTGACCTGGCATGTGGTGCCCTAGCGAGACCTGGCGAGACTGCCACCTAGTAATAAACCCACGAAAATAAATGGCCTGGTTTTGACCTGGCGTGCATGTGTCACTGATTCGACCCAAAGGGGCAACCATCAAAAGCCGAGTTAAGATAAAATGTCCAGATCGTGCGTTTTCATCAGTTTTCAATCGTCATATATTCATATACATATACATTCATCATAGAGTTTCCATTTTCGTAATTAAAAAAAAAAGAAGCTAAAAACGCAATATTGCGTTTTTTGCACTCATCGTGTTAAGAAGGATGTTCCACACTGTTAAGCACGCCACATGTTTCAAGCAATATGGGAAAGAAAAAGGATCCTGCTGCTGAAAAGCGTGAAATTGTGCACTACCTTGGACAAGGGATGAAAACATTGGATATTTCCCGAAAACGTATGCGTGATCATCGAAGAAATGTGTCGCTGATTCAGAGCACATTTGGGTTTGTGCAGACAAAGGCATAATAAGGAAGGTTTCTGCCAGACAAATTCATAGGATTAAGAGAGCAGCTGCTAAAATGCCATTGCAAAGCAGCAAACAGGTATTTGAAGCCGCTGGTGCCTCAAGTCCCGTGAACCTCAAGGTGTAGGATCCTCAAGAAGTTTGCAAGTGTGCATAAACCTACTATTCGGCCACCCCTAAACAATGCTCACAATAAGAAATGGTTGCAGTGGGCTCAGGAATACATGAAGACTAATTTTCAAACAGTTTTGTTTACGGATGTGCCATGCAACCCTAGATGTCCAGATGGATGGAGTAATGGATGGTTGGTGAATGGCCACCATGTCCCAACAAGGCTGAAACGTCAGCAAGGAGGTGTTTTGGGCCGGACTCATGGGGAGAGAGCTGACCACTTTCTTCCGTGGTACAAAAAGAAGAAGCATGCCTTCCGTAGCAAAATCATCTTTATGCATGACAATGCACCATCTCATGCTGCAAAGAATACCTCTGGGACATTGGCTGCTATGGGCATAAAAGGAGAGAAACTCATGGTGTGGCCCCCATCTTCCCCTGACCTCAACACTATTGAGAACCTTGAGAACCTCAGGACATCCTGCAAAAACATTAAAGCAGAAACTCTCCAAACTCAAAATGCACTGTTCCAAATGATTATGCACAACAGAGTTTCAAGACATTTTATAGGTTGTAAAGAACTAAAAATGGTAATTTGTTGAATGTGCAGCATTAGGAGGTTATATAAATTAAAGCAAAAGTTATTTAAATCAAAAACATCTTAAAAGGCCAAGTTACATGTTAACATAGGACCCCTTCATTGATATCACCTTCACAATTCTTGCATCCATTGAACTTGTGAGTTCTTGGAGAGTAAACTTGCTTTAATGTCTTTGCAGAATGTCAGAATAGCCTCCCAGAGCTGCTGCTTGGATGTGAACCGCCTCCCACCCAGCACACATGGAAAATATAACGCTATTGCTAACTGAAATAACAAGTTACTACTTTCCAAGACAACATCAAACTATCAGGCCTAGGTGAATTCACAATCGCACTCACTGGAGATTTTTTAGTTTTGCAAAACGGCATCTAGGGGAACGCAAATTTGCTAGTGACACTTGTTAAGCTCACCTCATCAAGTCTTTCATTTAGCCGAATGTGTGGTGGCTCCACAAAATGTGTACAGGTTGGCAGGTCTGCAAATGCTGGGAGTGAGACGCTTTACAGACAAAGTAGGCGTTTCATTCCTTATCCATTTCAATATCGGCTTATCAGTGGAAAAAAAAAAGACCGATACCGATGATTATAAAAATGCTAAATATCAGCCCTTATAATTGGCCTGGCCGATAATTGGTCGACCCCTAACTCACACTATGCCATCTGTACTGTATCCGAGTACGTTTGACCCCTAAAGTCCGGTTCGTTTGACCAGTGTGATCGCTCCGTACCGTACCTCGGCACAGTACCCTTATCCATGCCTGCGTCCACTTGAGGAGGTGGACTCGGGCACGGTATGGTTGGGCTTATAATTGCGCTTGCAAAGATTTTAAAGCACAAAAGCTCAACCGTGTATGGGTACAGTTTGATAATATGCAGTATGAGTGCGGACCAAGAACTGGAGAAAGCCGTACTCCAGCACGGTACAAGTGAACTGTGCCCAGTGTGAGTTCGCCCTTAGTCTGGTCTTCAGCACACTAGCCCCTTACCGTACCTACAATGCCTTTACTGTGTAGCAAATAAACAGCCCATATCTAAATGACACACTGGAGATAAAGGATGAAAACCAAAAGAAAATCAAAACCCAACCTTAATATCCTCAGTTCACAGTTGGGGCAACTTATCCCAGCACTCAGAAGCTGAATTCCAGTGATGTTCATGTGATTGTCACTCAGGTCCAGTTCTGTCAGGGAGACCATGTGCTGCACAGCAGAGGCTACAACCTCAGAGGGTTTCTCTGTCAGTTTGCAACCATCAAGTCTGCAAAAGAGAAAAAATAGTTTTAACAACATGCTTCTTATTATTGGCAGCAATATGAGTAGAGAAAGAGATTAGATAACACAACATGGATGATGCTTTTCATTCAATAACACCAACCTGAGTGTCTCTATCTTACAGCATGGATTCAGTGATGCAGAGTCCAGCTTTCCTCCACAATTCCCAAGAGTATTCTTACTCAGGTCCAGCTCTCTCAGGTGGGCATTTACTGACTGCAGAGCAAAGGCCAAAATATTACCAGACTTCTCAGTCAGTCCACAGCCAACAAGTCTGCAAATCAAACGGGAGAGTCACATGAGAGTCAAGGAACATAATTACTATATGGGGAGAGTCCATTAAAAGTACATCACACCAATGAAGAACCAAACCCTGCCCAATGTCTGCCATGTTACAGATTAGCAAACAAAGTGGTGTTGTGGTAGAAAATTCGCAAATAGGCCAGTTGATAAGTAGAATATTTAGCTCACGACTTCAAGAAAAATTCACTGTTTACTAATCTGATACCATTTTAAAAGGCTAACTGAGAAAACATTGGAGAACCCTCTCAATTAGCCACTCTGGGCCTGGGCCAGGGAGCTTTCCGGAGAAGTTAGATGACCGCTCGTTTATGCATAGTTTTCAGTAAAAAATCGTACCGGCGTACTCTGATGTGAAAATGTGCGGTTGCTACGCAAAATACACACAGGTTGACACAGGGCTCGAATTATCTTTTTGTTTTTAAGGGGGTCTCTCTATCTCATAAAAAGTTGGCACACCCCGTGCATAGCCTAACAAGGCGATGAAATAGCCTAGGCGTACAATATATGCGCACAGTAGGCCTAGGCTTTACCTTGACACACGCACACAACAGACATAGATTTTTTCATAGAAATTGATTGCTTTTAATTAATTTCAACATATTATTGATTGTAATAGTCCATATTTCATTTCAATTTCACAATACAAAGAAATAGACTCAACGATTTAGTCTGTGCCATTCTCAATTTCACAACGTAACTCATTTGAACCAGACCACCGTCTTAGATAGGCTATTCCCAGTGTCAAACACAATAATGCATGTAGTATAAGTTATACACAGGGAAAAAGCACTAACTGGCAGAAATTATAAGCCATTGCAGCCAAACTATGTTCTAGTATTGTTGAACCGTGGACAATTAATAGACGAACAATTTTGGAGTTTGCACTGAGATGTTGTTGGGTAGCCATTGAATATTCCGACATCAGAGATTGCTAACAGGTGTTTCAAAATATCTGGGAACTTTCCTGAGCTCTGAATGGCAGAGGATAGCTACAGATCATCAGACGACACAATCATTGTAGGCTGCATTATGGGCCATAATTTATGGCTTTGTCAATCAACATAGAAGAGGTGAAGCGCAAGTTCAACAGCAAACAGGACTTTTCAGCACATATCAAACCATATAGGCTAGCCCAATGAACGCCTATGTAAATAGACAAAACACTCGCATCAAAGCAGGGTGACTTCTTCAGATTTGCGAGTGCTGTCAAAACGATCATATACGGTTTGCTCATATAGTCTAGTGGTGTGGTGGTGAAGTGTCATGCTGCGTTCAAGAGCGTAGGGTAGGTCTACATCCCGTAGTAGCCTATATTTTAATTTAACGTCTTTAATGGTAAGAGATTGCACAGGGATGGATGATAAGCGGTTGTTTACGATTAAATTGCAATGCCAGACACCTTCAGATATGGGAGCCAGTCCTCACTCTATGGGAGCTCGGCTCGTTCTGGCTCCCACGTAATTCGAGCACTGGGTTGACAGGTCTGTAGATGGGCGATTCTACCGAATTTGTGCAAATTGCTGTCCCAGACCCTAAAAAGTAATTTAAAAAGCATTTATACAGAAAAATGTTACATATTTATGAAGATCTTTTTATTATCTATTAAGAACTAAAACAATATTTGAGGTAGCATCAAGCTTAATATATATAAAATCATCATGTTTAGGGTACTTTCAATTGAGAGGTGGCTGTCCCAAACCCTAAGGCCTAAATTTCACCTTATGAAAAAAAATATGAAATCATTTTTGTAATTTTTTCCACTGATGTTTTTCTAAAGATCTTTTAAATACCTATGATAAAAGCAATCGAAAAAATATATTTATTGCATAATTTTTTCAAAAATCATAAATTATTATGTAAAAAATGTTGTCCCGCATTTTTATGTCACAACCGAAACACTGTAAGGTTTAGCCCATAGGATGGTAATGATTTTAGCCACACCCCTCCATTTGGACCAGGAAGTGTGTGTGAATCCCTCTCTCTCTCATGGCCACATGGTGAGTAGATCAGTCCAATAATTTTTGAGTAAATGCATTCAAAAGTCTCAAAATCAGGCTGGAACATTTAAAAACGTCACTACCGAACACATATTTATTTCAATTAATCAAGTTGTTTTGGTTGTTTTTTTTTTAAAATGTAGTTTTATTTGTGTATAAATGTTCAGAACTGTGCTATCTAACCATGTGCTGACTAGCATCTTTGAGATAGGCTCAAAAATATATGTTTTCGTCACTACCGAAACAGTCACAACTGAAACATGTATTGAAGTTTCGGTTGTGACGAGATTGTTTCGGTAGTGACTAAATGGACCGCTAGGTCCTATATTTTGGTAAATCAGTGATATTTCCAAATGCACATTTATATAAATAAAATATAGACAAATATTGAGGGATGACTCAGTGAAGTACCAAGAATATTTAAGAAAGGAAAGTGAAAGAAATCATTGTTCAACTGCATATTTTTGCAGAAGCATTAGTTAGGAAGACTGAGGGCCCTATCTTACACTCAGTGCATTGAGGAACCAGGCGCAACACAATTGTTTTCCTAGTTTTAGGTCAGCGCATTTTATCATTATTCCGCCAGACACCCATACTGTGTGATCCTTGCACACCCATGGGTGTATCGATGAAAAAACAGGGGTGGTCAGACATATGATCACAAATTGCTATTTTGACGCCACAAAAAATGATAACACCACTGACCAAGGAAAGTGATCTAAAGTTAAATGGGCATTATTTCAGTTATTTTGAGGGTGCACTGTCAGAGGAGTCTAACAGCCTGGTAAGACCTAAGCCAGTGTTTCTTGAACTGGGGTTCGGGACCCCCAGGGGGGTTGACAAAAATATGGGAGGGGTTGCGAAATGATTTGCAGAAGGTGTTCAGTCCAACATGTTTAAAAACTGGGATATTCAGTAGCCCTAGATATATGGTTACAATTCACAGTGTTTCCATAATGTTCCTCCGAAGGTGGATGCTTTGTTTACGCAAACTCAAATCTCTATCTGCGCCTCTTGCAACGATAACTTCAAAGATGCTGTGCGTAAGCTTACCAGTGACAGAACATTATGCAGCCTTTTCTTGCCACAGGACTGCCAGTTATACATTGGATGAGTGCTAGTTATCTAAACAATAAATCAGATTGTCAAAGGCTTGGTTTTGATGTTGACATAGCGTACCATTTCTGCCTCTGCCTCCAATGCCAGTCTTGCAACATTTTCCAAAAAGGAAACCAAATTTCATTGGCTGGAGAGAAGGGGGTCTCGAGACTTGGCCAATGTTTTTTGGGGGTCGCCAGTCAAAACGTTTAAGAACCACTGACCTAAGAAACAAGTCCCTGGCAACGCAATTCAAAGTCTGTGCTGGTGTGCTTAGATAAATGTCCTTAGCATTTTTTAACATTCATTGGAATGTTATCGGGGTGTTAGGAAGCAAAGTGCATGAGCATAGACAGTACACAGATACATATATACTCCATACACCTGGGGACGCTGGTTTGCCTGTGTAATCTGTGTTGTGTTGAACCACGTAGCTCAACCTGTCACTCGTCTGGAAACTCGCAAACAGCAGCACCTCGGATCAGGAGCATGCTAGCATTAGCAAAGCAAAAGCCCAGGCTGCAACACTACTCTATAGGCGTCTGCAGGGAAGTTTACCAACATACTGCACACCTACCGTTACACTCCTAAAGCCCCCTAAACCTCACTCCTGATCCGGGTCATGGTCCAGGATTCCTACACAGTGGACCACCCCTCCACCCTTGTTTTGTTTTCATTGTTGAAATTTGGGAAAGAACCTTGTCTTACATTTAAAAAACAAAAACTGAACTGCAGATTTGCTTAACTACTTGGGCTGTCTGACCGAGTGGGTCAGAGTTTAGGCTGGCTATGGACGAGGCAAAGCGGTGTCGCCTGGTTTCAAGCATTCTAACAATAGTTCCATACATACTTTCACATTTTGTTTTGCACACTTTCACATTTGTGTGAGTACCTAGTAGGGGTAATTGTTGATTTAAATAGTAAAAAAAGAAATGTGTTTGCTCATCCAGATGGTGGTACTGTGCCATGGTACATGCAGTAGGCCTACTTGCTTTTAGGGAATGGGAGATGGCACTGTTATTGTTTTTCTTCTGATTGGTTATGGCATACCTACGGAGCCCAGGAGGTGTCATTGCAAGATATGTTTGTGTATCGAGAGAAAATGCGCTCATTTTACTAAATCGTGCACACGTTTTACTACATTGTGCTCTCAATTTAGTAAATTGTCCGCACGATTTAGTAAAACGTGCACACGATTTAGTAAATTGTGCGCATGTTTTACTAAATAGTGCGCTCGTTTTACTAAATTGTGCTCTAGATTTAGTAAAACATGCGCACGCACGATTTAGTAAATTGTGTGCACGTTTTATGAAATTGTGCGCTCAATTTACAACAATTAAAATGAGAGCACAATTTAGTAAAATGAGCGCACTATTTAGTAAAACGTGCGCGCAATTGTGCGCACGTTTTACTAAATAGTGTGCACGTTTTACTAAATCGTGTGCACGTTTTACTAAATCGTGAGCACGATTTACTAAATTGAGAGCACAATTTAGTAAAATAAGTGCACAATTTAGTAAAATGAGCCCACGCTTTCTGGATATATACCAAAAAATACCTTGCAATGACTCCTCTAGGGCTCCGTATATACCTGCCGACATTTAGCTTTTAAAAAAATCGGGTTTTGGGTTGCCAGGTTTTATGACAACAGGATTGAAATTGAAAGTAAGTCATTGTGTTGGCTATGTGTAGGGTGCATATCATACCCAATTTGGCAACCTGGGAAATGTCAGACTAACAGAAAAAATGAATACATCCGTGATTTTAAAATTAAGTTTGATGGTCATGCAATATTCTGGGAGTTTCCCCGGGAGAAATAACAAAACGGGTGGGCGCCGGGAGATGACCTTGAAATACGGGAGAAACTAGGGAAAACGGGAGTGTTGGCAGTTATGGGTTGTGCGTTATACCTAACAAACATTCATGCTTAAAGGGATACTCCAGCGTAAAAACAAACAAAACAAAATAGCCTTACACTTCGGCGGTAGTGTCCATGGGCATGCTACAGATAAACCGATAAACCCTAGGTAGTTTTTACTTTGAAGTAGCCTTTCAATTAAGGAGGGACATTATAACAATCCTTTTAAACAATGCACATGGCGTCTGATCACTTATTCCGCTGTCAAACTAGGAAAAGTGAACTAGACACTCCCTACATACATCTGAACCATATGCTTCAGAGCATGCGTCTTAGGTTATCAATATAGGGCCCTGAAGGTAACAAATTGAACACTTAAATGAGATCTGGAGGTTATGTGTTCTTTGAGAAAATGTCAACATGTTAGATACTAATACTTTTAAATGTGACCATTTTTGAACACTTTCTTGAAGGATTATAAAACCAAGCATACATGTTCTATCTTGCATCCCATAACACCCAAACTATCCATCAGCTGTTCAGTGAAATATTAAACAGATTTCTTTAAAAAAAAATTATATATATATGTCTGTTAAATGTGCTAGCTGCATTATGTGCAACATTTGTGACTTATTTGTAATTTTTATCAACACAAAATACTGGCAGTCTGATGTAGTAGTCACTACCGAAACACTACCGTCACTACCGAACATGTGCTGTCACAACCGAAACATGGGATGTTTTGTTAAAAAAAAAAATATATCTAATCATCTGACAAGATAACAGGGTGGTGTTTGGTTAAATATATATTTATAGTAATACATCCTTAAATTTGAAAATGGTATGATCAACTTTATGCGTTTTACAAAGAAATATTGTTTTTAAAATGCAATTAATCTTATAAATGACCTTTATTTTGTGTTAAAAAATATTATTGTTATCAGTTGAATCATGGAAATGCTTTAAGAAAATTCAAAAAAATATATTTAGAAGGTATATGTAAATAAATTCCTGATAGGTTATCATAAAACTTCTTATTTTGTTAATTTTTATTGTGTTTCGGTAGTGACACATTTTGGGAGAAGGAAAACATTCCAAAACTGTACAAAAAGACAATATGAAATTAAAATGTCCAATTATTAGAAATGTGTACCTTAGATGTTATACAATGCATGTGAATGAAAAGTTTTGGGGAAAAAAGACACTTTTTTCAAAATGTTTCAACCTCTGAATTTGCACGAATTCGGTAGAATGGCCCAGATATGTCTGAGACGCAGAGGCTGAGAATCGTGCCGAGACCAAGAGGTCATCAGGAGGAAAGGACAGATAGCGCTGTGTGTCGTCTGTATAGCAGTGGTATTAGAAGCCGTGCGAACGGATAACCTGTCCCAGATAGGATGCCCATGTTTGAGAGTAAGGAGAGAAGGATGCGGTGATTAACCGTGACAAAGGCAGCCGATAAGTCAAGCAGAATGAGTAGGCTACTGATGACTGTGCGGTCGCCCTGGCTTCCTTTAAGGCTTCTTACTTTACTAAAAGTTCACGCAATGGTAAACTTTTAATTTACCATTGTTTATGACTTTAAACAGCGTGCGTGTTTTAACATCAGTAAACCATAATTCTGCTTCATTCAGCATGATAATTCAGCTCCTCTTTGGCATTCATACCAATTTACCTTGTTCTTGCCCATCTGAAATAACTCCTCTACCTTTGCTGCCTCCATCCTTTCTGTTTTTGCCGTTTGGATACGTTTTATATCCATGATGGCCTTGACGTCTTGAGTTAGTGAATTAGCTTAACATTGTTTAATGGTAACCAGCAACAAGTAGGTGTTTGCTGCGTGCGTGAGCTGTCATTCTCTCGGCTACGCAAACAAAATGTGTGCGTTCCAAGTAGCCTAGTGCGTAATTTTGCTTCATTAAGCTGAAAAACACAACTCGCTACACACCACAGCAGCCTTAACGCTACAAAGCCTTAACACTACAAACAGACCTCAGGCAAGCTGTTGTGACAACACTGCAACCATGGAGGCAGTGAGAGCGAGAGGAAGAGGAAGTGGTAGAGGTAGCAGTAGAGGAAAAGAGGGTAAGGATGTGGATAAGGCACATGGAAAAGCACTTTTTTTACTTGTTGTTATTTTACTTGCCTTTTTTGTTATAAAAACTTTTATAATTGGAATAACTATAAGCTGATTACTGCAGAAGTTCTACTTTTGAGTTTTAAATTAGAGAAGTATGCAGTCTTTTGTATAAAACACTTCAGCGTTGCTATAAGACTGATTCAAATGATGCATGTGTTGATCGCTTTGACAATGATGTGAGTTGTTTATCTACAAGTGTAATGTACAGTATTACTTCTGTGTAGAGATTTGACACAATGAGATCGGCAACAATCATGCAAGCTAAAACAACATACTAGACAGGTAATAATAGACAGGTTTTGGACAAATTATCTTACATCAACATTGGCACAACAATAAAACCTCTGTGCTTTCAGAATATTACTGACCTCAGAGTGTCCAGTTTGCAGTTTGAACTTTGTAGAGCAGAGAACAGTTTTTCTCCTGATGCCTGCAGATCATTCTGACTCAGGTCCAGCTCTCTTAAGGGGGAGTTTGCAGACTGCAGAGCTGAGGCCACAATCTCGCAGGACTTTTCTGTTAGCTTACAGTCAGCAAGTCTGCAAGAGAGGCAAAAGAGCATACAATGGTAATGTGTCACATCCAAAACTGCAAGTGGGATAAGAGAGGTAAATCAATATAACTGCCCCATATACAGTATGTGAGGGATAAGAGAAGAGAATAATATTAGTTCATAATTAGTGATGACAAGGATATGAGTTTATCAGTTAAAATGCCATTGTTGAGTCTGCTTGTTGCTGGTCTTAATATTGATTCACTGACTGATTCCTGATCAAGTTTTGTTGAGGAAAAATTACAGTTACTGAAATCAGAGAGGATATAATCAATCAAAAGTAAAGCAGCAATGCTGATATTGTCTGGTAAACACAGTCTACTTTTAACACCAGTGTATTTGTCAATACAGTCAACAATATTACTGACCTCAGAGTCTCCAGTTTGCAGTTTGGACTCTGTACAGCAGAGAGCAGTTTTTCTCCTGATGTCTGCAGGTCATTCCGACTCAAGTCCAGCTGTCTTAAGGGGGAGTTTGCGGACTGCAGAGCTGAGGCCACAATCTCACAGGACTTTTCTGTTAGCTTACAGCCAGCAAGTCTGCAAGAGAGGCAAAAGAGCATAAAATGGTAATGTTTCATGTCCAAAACCGAAAGTGGGATAAGAGAGATAAATCCATATATCTGACCTATATAGAGCATGTCAGGGATAAGAGAAGATAATAATATGAGAACCAAATTATGGATGGAATTGGTAAGATTTTATCAGTTCAAATTATGTTGTTGATTCTGCTTGTTGGTCTTAATTATTTGTGATCTAGTTCAGGGAAATTTCAGATACTGAGAATCAGAGACCGGGCTCCAGACCAACTTTTTGCATTGGTTGCACTGGTACGCCTAACTTTTTTATTTAGGTTCATCCAAATTTCATCGCATCACCTTTAATGCCACAATTTCAAGGTCACCTTTTTATCGCTCTCTGTATACCAGTGGTCCCCAAACTTTTCCTTCCGAGGGCCAGCTCACTATGCCTGGCTCAAAGAGAGGGCCAGAGACTCAGAGTATATTAGTAACCATAAATAGCTTAGTGCTGTAAACAACAGCAGTCTACTTTAGTTGAATATTCCATTACATTTAATCATAGGTTACTACAATTTAATACCATTGTTAGCTGTGTTTATATTGCAATCATGCCATATCAGTGTAAAATGTAGCTCAAATGAAATAATACTAATAAAAAAAAAATAGCATTCCCAAAAGTATTAGCAGGGAGTCCCAAAAATGTATTTTATTCAAAATATGTGAACTCTGAACTCTGTGTCTTTGCATACACAGCTCAAGTTGTGAACAAGCAATATCCTACAAATAATAATAAGTTCTCAAACTATGAGAGTTTTATGAAGTGCTGGCAAAAACATCTGAAATGACCACTTTCACTCACCTGATGAGAACTTTGTGAATTGTGAATTTGTATGAACATTTGAACGAGTGAATAAAAAATAGAAATAATTATCCCAGAAAGTCCCAGAAATATGACTTGAATAGAAGTTAGTTAGTTATTAACAATTCATTGATAAACTTTTAGAATACGTTGAGCACTGATGAAATCAGCATATGCCTCTGTTTGCAGGTAAGCCTACATTTCATTCCGTTTTCGATGGCAAACGCGAAACAGCGCCAAAACAACCACCAGTGGACAAAAAGAGTATTGCATGTCTACTGTTAAGACTCGCTATAGAGAATGAATGGGGAAAATGACGGAGGTTATAGTTTGACGATGTCGTACTCCCATGCGGGCCAGATACTTTATACCACGGACATGTTTTGGGGGGTCACCTAAAATGCCGTAGTTTGGGGACCACTCCTGTATACATTCCGTGCCTGAGCTGTTGTCAGAGCATGGACCAGGAATGACAGTATAGGCCTACTTTTCTTAACAAAAAAACTCTCTATGGGTCTATTCTCTTCATTTTTCGTTGGCTGTTTTGTCATGTTTATTACCTTCATCAGTTGCTGATTTTCTGGTACTCGGGTCGCAATTTCAAACACACACAACCCGGAGCAGTGTACAGGAATATCTGGACCACAGCCAATCAGAGGCAAAGACCCGCCTCATCTGGTTTAGACCACAATATGATCCTACCATGAGTTCAGTCAAAGGTAGTGTTGTCATAATACCAAAATTATTGTTTCGATACAGATACCGACTGAAGATGTTCAATTCCGATACTTTTTAAAAATCTGATTTGATTTGGGGGCCCCCACCACCTTGACGCCATAAATAATATTGAATATTGTGTGATCATTCACATCAGTGGCTATCCTAGACTCTGATCGACTCTCCACACACATGGAAAATGATGGCTTATGTCATACTGTATGTTTCTATTTCATATTTTAGAATTCATAAACATTATATATTTTGTTAATTATGTATATTATTTTATGATCTGCATAATTATTAAAAATATTGAGTCATTTGAATACTTCATATTGATTTTTAACACTTGTCCTTAATATCATTACAGTGGTGGTGTGTAGGTCTAATTGAGTGCCTGTCATTTTAAGAAGAACGTGAAATTTATTAGCTTTCATTCTCACGGTTTTAGGCTAGTGAAAGATAGTTTCACATAGTGTTGTCACGATACCAAAATTATGACTTCGATACGATACCTGCCATAAATATCACGATGCTCGATACTAAAACGATACTACGGCGAAATCCTAAGATATCTGGAGAAGAAAGGACTCATACCTCCTCCAAGTGTATTGAGTCATTTGTGTTAAATTTGGTGCACTTTTGTAGTGTGTAGGTCAATTCTGGGTTCTAAACTTCTAAACTTCCTACATAATTATTCTTTTTTTATAGTCAGTAAAATAGTAGGCCTACTTTGTGTGATTAAGTCCTTTATTGTTTGTTATAGTTCATTTGACAAATGACAAACTATGAACTCAGTAAATTCCTGATGATTAATTAGATATTAATGAATGAAGTAATACATAAATCATGAATTAATTCATGTACCCTTACCGTAAAGTGTAACTTACTCTGAGACTACACACATTACCAACCTAATTCGCTTCAATTGTGTAAAATGTAATGTAAATCAGGTTTTATGGCCAAGTATACTTTGGTATACAAGGAATTTGGTCTCTGCATGTATCCCATCCGTGAATTAGTGAACACACAGGTCACACATTGAAGCACACATTAACCTGGAGCAGTGAGTAAAATAGTAGGCCTACTTTGTGTGATTAAGTCCTTTATTGTTTGTTATAGTTAATTTACATTGTGTTGTGTTTTGGCAATAAAGTATCTTTAAATAGCCAACCTAGGCTAGATCAAGGTCAGTGTTAAAATTACTGCATGCAAATCACTGAATGCTATGCAGAGGGGCCTAATCTGTAGGCCATCTGATGTACAGTAGGCTACCCTAGGCCTTCCCGTGTTCATGGGATTTCTTTGACAGTTGCAAAGGGGAAAATGTGAGGATAGTCTTCTTTGCGCCCAGTGTACAAGTACGACGTTCCAACCACTCAGGTCTTCGTCAGATAGGCCTACACCATTACCTGTTGCAATATATATGTGTGCATTCCTACATTACGTCTATTTCTTTGATAACATGATTTGCTACCATGTAACAATAAGCCGCTATTATTATTAGGACTCAACACGCTTTGGTGGTATGCTGTGGGCTTTAATTAGCGCATTTCAGGTAGCCTATCCTACATCTGGGCAATAATTATTGAACAAATTGCAGTCTACATGCCATGACAAATATTACCAGTAGTAGGCTACTGACCGAACATGAAATAGATCGTTTACAAGTTATGGTAATGTTATTCTGGCGTGAACATTGCGCTTTCATCACGTTAGCACCCTATGATTACAGCTCGTTATGTCTCGTCAAAATGATTACAGCTCGTTATGTCTCGTCAAAATTCATGGATGAAGGAAGGTTCGCTTTATCCCAGATAACCATACTCGTTTCACTTAGGCTAGACTAAAACATAAGAGAATAACTTGGCACTAACCATGTAGTCGTGTTTTCTATAGCATAATCGTTAACCTGTCATTCTTTGAACTCTTTAAAAATGTTGGGATATGTCTGCGAGGTGTTTAGCCAAGTTCCATGCGTAGCCTACTGCTTTTAAATGACTTTGTGTACCTGATGGCTTGCCTTCACTATTCGCGATGTATCCGAAATAGTTGCAGATTTCACTGCACCTTTTGTTTTATCCACAAGGCCTAGAACTGTCGGCAAAGAACTATGTTGACGTTGGCTGCCCACTCACTCACTCAGAGCTGCCTGCTTAGACACGCCCACTTGCCTAGATGCGTGCAAGGAGCAGTGAGAGCAGCAGTTCACACAGACACAGAACGTTATTATTTTAATAAAGTATCGATTCTAAAAACGTCTGAAATCGTATCGTTTTTTGCGTGAAGGCATCGCGATACCTTTTTAGTATCGATACACCGTGCAACACTAGTTGCACATAGTCCAAGGATGTAATTCATTATGTTTTCTATGTCATTAGATAACATAAATGTCAAAAAACGAACAAGTCAAAAACAGTCTTTCTGGGATCATAGAAGAGATAAGTGTATTGCAATGTTAATTTCTATTATTATGGTGAGCACTACACGAATTATATAGATGACGTGTGAAATAACAAGATAGTTACTTACAAGGAACTCTCTCCAGATGTAAAAGTTTGCCAATGGCTTGCTTAGCTTATTTCAGAAATCCCATTAAATCCAAAAGTAGACTTAAATTAACTAAATGACATAGCCTAGGTAGGTTAGCAACACAAACTTGAGAGGTCCAAGTCAACAAATCAACTTAACATTAGCATCCACAGCATCACCTATACTAGCAGCCATGTCTCGCTGTACCAAATGACAGCTGCAGGTTGAAAGCTGCGTGTGAGTGAGGAAAAGACACATAGGCTATGGGATGCATGCTTTGCGCACACTGACCAGTGTTTCCCATACATTGACTTATTTGTGGCGGCCCCAGGGCTTAATTTGAGCCGGAACACGCCGGAACATGTTCCGGCACCTCCGACCTTGGATCCGGAACCTTTTTTATTGGATCCGTCAATTAAGTCAATAAAAAATAAATCGCCTAAACGAAAAATAAATAAATTACTGTTTGTGTAGTGTTCAATGTTGATATCTTTCTTATTAGTCTTTAGAAATAGGGGAAATACCAAACAGGATACAACAAGCTTGAGAATTTGAAAATGCTTTATCCACAATATTGGTCACAGGAGGGTGACGCGCTGTTCGGGGAGAGAGAAGTTGAGACGCTCTGCCAGCAGTTTTGCATCGATAGCCCGCGGAATGTCATCAGGGCTTACCATCTCCTCCCCATTTGCCTTGTCGGCCCGCCGCTTGCCCAGTTCAACCCCTTTCCTTATGTGAGGTCATGGATTTCTAAAGGATATAGGTGTAGAAAAAGAAGCAGGGTAATGTAGGCCGGGGGTCTGGATGCTGTATGGGCCATTTTGGACAAGTAGGCCTAGGCTACGGTAGGAAGAAATCGCGCTTCCACGCTGTATCTAGTTGATCATGGATTACTGGGTGTGGGTGGTCATCATTGCAACATATAGCATACTTAAGCGCCGAGGCTATTAGCCCCTTGTTTGACTGTTTTGTTGGTTCCCCTGTATCTCCTGTTTTCCCGATCTGTGTGCGCGCTTGTGTGTGTGTGTGTGCGCGTGAGTGTTTGTGTCTCCCGCTCCTTCTCTGTGTCATATTATGTGTCAGTTCCGATGTGTTTTGATTGGGGGGAGGTGTCGGGGGGATAGGGGTTCAAATAGGTATTCAGATGTGTCAATCAGAAATGACTAATCATTCCACGCTGTATCTAGTTTATTGATTACTGGGTGGTCATCATTGCAATATATAGCATACTATAGCCTATATGTTTTTATTTCGGCCTATGCGTGTTTGTCTAGTTTTTTTAGATAATTTGATAATGGATAATTGTTTTTTTTTTACATTTTACACACATGCAGTGCAGTGTGTTGCAAGTTCTGAAGTTAATAAACATTGCCCTGGTGTACACACCGCGTTGTTTAGTTTTTTTTAGTCAGAGCTATGTACACAGGTTTTTTTTGTTGTTGGTCCGTAACCTCAAATCCCCGTTTTGAGTCGCCGGATCCACCCCCCCTTTGCGCTCCGGCACCTCCCACTTTACAAATTAAGCACTGGGCGGCCCACAACAATATCAACATTGACCACCACAGAATAATTTTCCAGGTTGTACTAAATTGTGCTTAAATCTGGTTCATCATTACCACACTACGCTAATTTGTTAAAAACTGCAATCCTACCCCCACAAATAGAATTCAGTTCTGTTGGAAACACTGCTGACATGAAATATTGCAGGTATTCAGGGTATTGTGTTACTTTTGTAGTACAACACTAGTCAAAGGAGAACAAACGCTTAGTTTGTGGAGAGACAGCAGATGTGAGGAAAGGCTAGGCGCTCACCCTTATGACGTTAGGTGGACCAGTGCCACCCAGGAAAAATATTAGTCACACCCTTAACAATTTTTGTTGCATATGCCAGACAAGAAAGAAAACACACACATACTTTAAAGATGTTAGATCTGGTAAAGCCTGTGAAACAGTATTCACCTATTAACACTAACCTGAGTGTCTTTATCTTACAGTGTGGATTAAGTGCTTCAGAGCCCAGCTTTCCTCCACAATCCCCCAGAGTATTCTTACTCAGGTCCAGCTCTCTCAGGTGGGAGCTTACTGACTGCAGAGCAAAGGCCAAAATATCACCAGACTTCTCAGTCAGTCCACAGCCAACAAGCCTATAAAGCACAGTTGGAATGATGGTAAAGTACACGTTAAGGATAAATCCCCAAAATACATCACTGAAGAGCCTTTGTCTAATGGTAAATAAATGTGTATTTCTATTCAACCTTAGTGTCTCCAGTTTGCAGTTTGGACTCTGTAGAGCAGAGAGCAGTTTTTCTCCTGACTCCTGCAGGTCATTCTGACTCAGGTCCAGCTCTCCTAAGGGGGAGTTTGCAGACTGCAGAGCTGAGGCCAAAATCTCACAGGAATTCTCTGTTAGCTTACAGCCAGCAAGTCTGCAAGAGAGGCAAAATAGTATTAAAAGGTAATGTGTCATGTTTAAATATGCAGAAAGACATACAGTATGTGCCAGGCCCAAAACAACACTACTAAGGGGGATAAGAGGAGAGAATAACATATGAGCCCTGAATACCATGCACAGTTAACGCTGCCCAACCACAGACAGAACACCACTTAAGACTGATCAGTGTGATTAACCCAGAGCTGCATTAACAGAGATCTGATTTATTTAACCAGTTCAGACTGGAGAACATCATATTCAGTGTTTTTTACCCCATTTGTACCATCTACCTCCATAGCACATCTGCACCTGTTGGCGCTGAGATGGAGTATTCCCATAATGCAAACACAATACTGAGGAAGGCTCAGGAAGACTGATGTCATCGCCTCGCTTACCATTGAAACATGTAATAATTTATTCAAAAGGAGAAATCTGGGGATTTTTCACATACGGTAGATCTGAGTTTCTTGAGGTCATTGAATACTGTTAAAAAAAAAAAAACACGAAAACAATCGGTTTTACCTAGCGTGAGTTGCTGCAACCAACAGCTGAAGCAGCCAGGCAGCTACAGCGCTACACACTGGGGGCATGAGAACATGGGGGCTTATGAAAATGTTTCATACCGACCTCGGTACGTCCTCGTGACCTTGAGAAACGGAGATCTACAGTATGTTAAAAATCGCCGGATTTCTCCTATGTCATAGTTCCTGATAGTCACCACTAGGTGGAGACATTATTCTCAAACACATTTTGCCTGAGCTTCTGAGTTAACCTGTGATTCAATGAGTAGATTCACCACTTGACTCATTTGTTGAGTATGTAAGCTGTGCTGAGACTGACTTCAGTGATTGGACATGATCTATCAGTGCCTGGTCAAGCTCATCTGGTGGAGTCTGTTCATCTGCCAAACTTCCGTGTGAAATACTTGTGTTGGATTACTCATTGGAAGTGGACTTCTTTCTCTTTTTGTAGACTTTTCTCTCGTGGACTGAATTCTTTGATATCTTCTCTATTTTGGGAATAATGCAAAAGCCCTGGACCTTTATGTTGGTGGACTGAACTCTCCTGTCTCGCTTGGCAATTGTCTCAATTTGTGAATTATCTCATGTGAATATTTCCCTGTGCTGAATAAAATGAATTCGGAATCTTATCTTTGTTGGAGGAGACTAGGAAGAGAAAAAGGGAGAGTGACAAAATCAAAGGCTGTTCGCTCGCTGGCGGGAGCTAAAGGAGGAGGAGGGGTGCCTGACCGATGCTGACTTGGCCGTCATGCTGTTGTTATCTCTAGTTTTTTAGGACAAAAAAAGTCAGAAGTAAGCCTATGTCTAAACAGCGTGTACAAGTTTGGTAGGGGCTACATTCTTGCAAGTAAATGATTAGACGGACAAATCATCTGAATCATTGAATTCAATAGCATATCCATTCTGTAAAACAGTAGCCAATAGGCTACTATGACACTGACTTATAAATGTGAGCTATGCAATCTTTTGGGGTTTGAAAAAAATAAAACCCATTAAATTATATTCATATGACATGCTGAAATATATGCCACTGTACATGGGATGAAGACATTTCACACACAACGCAGGCAGTCTGCCCAACGCAGGCAGTCTTCCCCACGTGAGAACTCCAGCAAACTACGGTTGCTGAGAGGACGCTGGCGTGTTTGTCGCCGCTTCTCGCATCCGACCTTTCCATCTCTCCTGGCTGTTTAAACTACTAACGTTATATTGGAATTCTCCTACCGTGGATGCTCCAACGTGGATGGCCTGGTCCCATCTCGGCTGGCTGCTGTACCGCCTGGACAAAGTACAAACATCTCGTCGGAGTGCTACAGCTGCGGCTCGTTCACCGGCTTGTCAACTCGCCTGGAGCTAGTACCGTACAATCATCTCGTCGGAGGGCTACAGTTGCGACTCGTTTATGGCTTGTCAACTCGCCTGGAGCTAGTAGCACGCCAAGCTAGGCTGCTAACAACCGAACATCTCATCATGTCTCGTTTCAAATACTCTGCAATGGAACTCAGGAACATCATCCCGCACGCGCTCCCGGACTGCCTTGAGGTGATAAAATCTCTTCGGCTCCTGCGCCGTCCACCCTACGTGCATACCAGGCATAAGTTTGTTTACCTGGCTACAACTATGGCTGTGCCGGCCGTCAGGGCAAACTCACTTCGGCGACGTCATCGACCTGGGCCACGCCCACCACCTGTCCTTCTGAGCCCCCTGGTTAGTGTGGCTGCCAATACTGCGTCTGCTATCACAGTGCCTCCATTTGCCTCTTTTATGCTACTGAATGTTCGCTCACTCAACAACAAGGCCTTACTCCTCCACGAAATAATTCTGGATAAAACTTTGGACTTTCTCTGCCTGACTGAAACATGGCAGAATCCCCATGAATTTATCACACTCAATCAAGCTACTCCCTCTGGATATTCCTACATCCAAAAGCCTCGCAGCTGCGGCCGTGGTGGCGGCCTGGCTGTTATACACCGCACTGACATCCTGTTAAAAGAAATCCCAGTCACAACATCATCATTTGAGTGCCTCCACTTCACGCTGTCTGGTGCCACACAGGTCCAGGTGGTTCTTGTCTGCCACCCCCGAAAGCCTCCTCCTGCTTTCTACAGGAGTTCTCGGACCTGCTGGCCTCGGTCTGCCCCATGTCCCCAGCTACTCTCATACTGGGTGACTTTAACATCCATGTAGACTCCAGCAGCTGTTCCTTCGCTGTGGATTTCCTCTCACTGTTGGACTGCTTTGACATTAAACAACATGTACAGGGCCCTACACATGCCAATGGGCACACCCTGGACCTGGTGTGCTGTGTTGGCTTAAGCCCCTCCCATCTCTGCTGCACGGACCCGGCTGTCTCCGACCACCAAGCCATCCTGTTCTCTGTCCCAGTGTCCCTCCCTAAGCAGCCTACAAAAAGGTCTATCACATACACGAACACAAAGCGTGTGTGTGTACCTACACTGGCTAACACCCTAGCTGCCAACCTCGCTATCCTCCCCTCTAACCGCACTGCTGACGGCTTGGTGGAACACTATAACAGCGCCCTCACCCTTAGCCTGGACTCTGTTGCTCCACTCACCACCAAACTGGTCTCCTACACCCGCCCCGCTCCCTGGTTTACCCCAGAGCTGCGGAGGCTTAAGTCCATGGGGCGCCGGCTTGAGAGGCTTCACAAAAGATCCGGCCTCACTGTCCACCTCGAAGCCTACAGAGACCACATCAAGTGCTACAAAGAGGCTCTCACCCAGGCAAAAACACTCCATTACTCCACACTTATAAACAGCCAACAAAAGCATCCGAAAATGCTTTTCTCCACCATCAACCGCCTTCTTGACCCTCCCGACGCTCCGCAACCCTCTGATGCCGCTGACCTCTGCTCCAGGTTCCTGGACTTTTTCCACCAGAAAGTGGCCACCATCCACCAGCAGCTCCAGGCATCCTCCCCGCCGGCCACACTACCTCGGCAGGACATGTACCATCCTTCTGCCTGACCACCACAGCGCCGCCTCTCCACCTTCTCCCTGTTGGATGCTGATCAAGTCCTCGACCTCTTGACCAAAGCCGGGACTTCATCCTGCTGTCTGGATCCACTACCCACGACCCTTGTGAAGGCCTGTCTCCCCACCATCTGCCCCCCGGTGGTTGACATCATCAACGCCTCACTTGGCTCTGGTGTGGTACCCTCCAGCTTTAAGTTGGCGGCCGTGACCCCAACACTCAAAAAGACAGGCCTGGACCCAGATGACCCCAACAACTACCGTCCGATCTCCAACCTTCTGTTCCTGAGCAAGATCTTGGAAAGAGCAGTGGCTGCCCAGCTACAACATCACATGTCCCACCATGAGCTCTTTGAACCTCTCCAATCGGGCTTCAGACCCCATCATAGCACCGAAACCGCCCTCATCAAAATAACAAACGACCTCCTGATTGCTGCAGACAACAGCCTTGTTTCCATCCTCATCCTCCTCGACCTCTCTGCTGCCTTCGATACCATTTCCCACTCCATCCTCCTCTCCCGTCTCTCTGAGCTCATCGGCCTTACCGACACTGCTCTCTCTTGGTTCCAGTCTTACCTCTCCAACCGTAAACAATACATCACTCTGCAAGGCTCCTACTCCACCACTGCAACAGTTAACCATGGCGTCCCCCAGGGATCTGTCCTTGGCCCCCTCCTCTTTACCATCTACTTGCTCCCCCTCGGTCAGATCATCCGCAACCATGGACTCAGTTTCCACTGTTATGCAGACGACACCCAACTGTATGTCAGCACCAAGCCCTCCTCACAACTCCCAATACAACTCAACAACTGTCTGCATGATATCAAAACCTGGATGACCAACAACCTTCTGAAACTCAACACCAACAAGACAGAGCTCATGGTGGTGGCCCCAGCACCACTGCTCAGGAAGGTTGGAGACATCACCCTGGTCATCGACGGCTGTCCCACCTCCCCATCTCCCAAAGTGCGGAACCTGGGCGTCATTCTGGACTCCACACTCTCATTCAGTTTCCACATCCAGAGCATCACCAAATCTGCCTTCTTTCACCTCCGTAACATTTCAAGACTCCGGCCGTCACTCACCGACTCAGTCACCGAAACTCTCATTCATGCATTTGTCACCTCCCGTCTGGACTACTGCAATGGTGTCCTGTCTGGGCTGCCCAACACAGCCCTAGACAGATTGCAGTATGTCCAGAACTCAGCTGCCAGGGTGTTAACCCACACCAAGCCCTGGCAGCACATCACCCCCATCCTCAAGAAACTCCACTGGCTGCCAATCAAACAACCCATCAGCTACAAAATCCTCCTCCTCTCCTACAAATCACTTCACTCACTGGCACCCAAGTACATCACTGACCTCCTCCACCCGTACACCCAGTCACGGTCCCTGCGCTCCACCAGCAAGGACTTATTCTCCACTCCCCGCACCAGACTCAAGACCTTTGGTGACGGGGCTTTCTGTGCAATTGCCCCTACCCTTTGGAACACCCTGCCCCCTCCTATCCGTTCCGCCACTTCTCTGACACAGTTCCAAAAGCACCTCAAAACACACCTCTTCTCTCTTGCCTACCCTCCCTAAACCCCCACCCTGCCCCTACCCCCCTACTCCCACTCTTGTAAAGCGACCTTGGGTATCTTGAAAGGCGCTATATAAATTGAAGTTATTATTATTATTATTCTGCAGAGTTCGGGGGTATCGGCTTGTCAACAAATGCACGTGTATCCCCTGGTGTAACCATGACAGATTTTACGACAGTAGTAGAAGACAATACTGTTTCCCAACTGTAGGGGGACCCCAAGAGCAAAACTTACATGGTGTTGCTTTAAAATAGATAAACTCAGAATTGTATGTATCTGTCAAGTCAACACAGTCAACAATATAACTGACCTCAGTGTCTCCAGCTTGCAGTTTGGACTCAGAATAGCAGAGAGCAGTTTTTCTCCTGACTTCTGCAGGTCATTCTGACTCAAGTCCAGCTTTCTTAAGGGGGAGTTTGCAGACTGCAGAACGGAGGCCACAATCTCACAGGACTTCTCTGTTAAATCACAGCCAGCAAGTCTGCAAGACAGACAAAAAATGATAAAAAAGTAGTGTGTTGTGTGAAATCTGCAGAAGGAGTGAGAGGAAAATATTATAACTGCCCCACATTTATGTGCCAGGCCCAAAACAACACTACTAAGGGGGATAAGAGGAGAGAATAATATATGAGCCCTGCACAGTTAACACTGATTAAACCAGAGCTGCATGAGCAGAAATCTGATTAATTTAAACAATTCAGACTGGAGACCATCATATTCACTGTTTTTACACCCCATTTATACCATGCTCCTCCATATAACATGTGCACCTTATTTGACTTGATTTGGTTCAGAGATGGAAAATGTTCATGATGGCAACATTACAACTACAGATAAATAGCAGGAAGCCTAACACTACACACTGGACATGAAATAGATAGGTGTTGTGAAATACAGGTTACAGGTGAAAATGTATCTTACATTTTTCTGTTGGCTTTATCAATTCTTACTTGCATATGAACCATTACTAGCCCTACAGAAAATAGATAAATAGCAGGAAGCCTCACACTACACTGGACATGAAATAGATAAACTCAGAACTGAAGTATTGTGATACTCACAGAGCCTTTCTGCAGCACCTCACAGCTGGCACCAGCCTCCTCCGCCCCTCCTCTGATGTTCTGTATTTGCTCAAGTCCAACTCATCCAGCACCTCCTCAGACATCAGAAGCATGTGGGCCAGTGCTGAACAGTGGGCAGGTGACAGTTCACCTGAGAAGCCATCTGGAGATTTGAGATATTTCTGAACTTCTTTATGTAGGGAATGGTCATTCATTTCAAACAAGCAGTGGAGAAGATTGATATATCTTTCAGGAGATGGGTTCTCCCTCTCGAGTTCCTTGATGTATTTACATGTTTTTTTGATGCACTCTGAGCTGCTGTGTGTATGTGTCAAAAGGCCTTCTAAAAGTGCCTGATTGCTCTCCACTGAGATGCCTGAAAGGAAGCGGAGGAAAAGGTCCAGGTGTCCAGTTTTACTGTCCAAAGCTTTATTCACGGCTACTTTCAACAGATCAAACAGTCGAAGAGGAGAGAACTCAGTCTCCTCCTCTTTCTTTTTTTCCTCCTCCTCCTCTTCATCATCTTCCTCATCCACCTCTTCCTCATCATCATATGAATGCATTGTATTTAGAAATGTTTCCAAGGCCAACATGTTCTTTTTCAGATAGGACACAAACACATGCAGTGCAGCAAGAAACTCCTGGATGCTCAGATGGACAAAGCAGTAGACCTTCTTGTGGTGAAACACACATTCCTCCCTGAAGATCTCAGTGCACATGCCAGAGTACACTGAGGCTTCACTGACATCAATGCCACACTCTCTCAGGTCTTCCTCATAGAACATGAGATTGCCATTCTCCAGATGCTTGAAAGCCAGCTCTGCCAGTTTTAATATGACACCCTTGTGTGATTCCAGGAGCCTCTGTCTATCTGTCTCACTTTCCTCTTGATACTTCTGGTTCTTCCTGGTGGTCTGGATGAGCAGGAAGTGTATGAACATCTCAGTCAGAGTCTTGGGGGCTTCCTTCCCATCATCCTGTTCCAGTATCTGCTGAAGGACAGTGGCTGAGATCCAACAGAACACTGGCATGTGGCACATGATGTGGAAACTCCTGGTTGCCTTAATGTGTGAGATGATTCTGTTGGCTTGATTCTGGTCACTGATTCTCTTCCTGAAGTACTCTTCCTTCTGTGGATCATTGAACCCACGTACTTCCGTCACCTGACTGATGCAATGAGAAGGGACTTGACTGGTTGCTGCTGGTCGGGTGGTTATCCAGATGAGAGCACAGGGAAGCAGAGTTCCCTGAATGAGGCTGGTCATCAGCACATCCACTGATGATGTTTGTGTCACATCAGACAACTTTTGGTTCTCTTGAATATTAAGTGGAAGTCGACTCTCATCCAGGCCATCAAAGATGAACACAATGTGGCAGTCTTTGTATTCACCATCCTGTAGCTCCCTAAGCTCAGGGTGGAAGTCAAGCAGAAGCCTGTGAAGACTGTACTGATCATGTTTGACCAAATTCAGCTCACGGAATGGAAGCACAAACATGAAATCTACATCCTGGTTAGCTCTCTCCTCTGCCCAGTCAAGGATGAACTTCTGCACTGAGACAGTTTTTCCAATGCCAGCGATCCCTTTGGTCATCACAGTTCTGATGCGTCTCTTCTGTCCAGGTAAGGGCTTGAAAATGTCATTGCAGTTGATTGCTGTGTCTTTTGTAGTTTGTGGCCGGGATGCTGACTCTACCTGCACAACCTCATGCTCATTATTCACCCCTTCACTCTCTCCCTCTGTGATGTAGAGCTCTGTGTAGATCTTGTTCAGAAGTGTTTGAGTCCCTGACCTTATGATGCCTTCACATATGCTCTCAAACCTCCTCTTCATGCTGGCTTTATGGGTCGTCAATACTCTGTTCAGGACATGGTTGTCTGTTTGGAATTAAGAAAGAAAATACAAAATCAGTTTCATACAACTGGTTTCTGTGCCATTTTAAACGGATTGAAGTGAAGCAAACAATGAACCTTAAATGTCTTGATGATTTAGAACAGAAATGTTTTTCATAACTGTGCCTGGGCGCTGCTCTCGGCAGCATTACTTTAGAAAAACTGCTCTGAATGGAATAATTTATGACTCACCTGTTAGTTTGGCCCCTTTGACTGGAGGGTTTAAAATGGGTTGTGTTCTGGGTCTCTTTCTGCACTGGGGACAGCTGTAGTCTCCTGATGGACCTGACTGGTTCCAGTAGCTGCTGATGCACTGCCTGCAGAAACTGTGTCCACAGCTGGTGATGCCTGGGTCCCTCAGTAGCTGCTTACACACTCCACACCTGGACTGATCCTGGGTCAGTACGTTCCTCAAAACGTACACAAAATGCAAATTACTTACTTAATCATAAGATCAAGAGATGTATAATGTCCACACATTAAGGCTGCCAGTCTTATGACATGTCATTTTCTATATTTTTGATATGTTGCTGAGTGGATCATAAACGGCCCCAGCAATGAAGAAATGTGATTGATAATGACTGACTGACTATTATTTTGTTACATGCTTCAAATGTAAAGCACTTTGAGCTGCATTCTGTGTATGGTGCTATACAAATAAAGCTTATTATTATTATTATTATTATTATATCACACACACACACACACACACACACACAGAACAGAGTCTTGTTTTGGGGAGAGTGAGGAGGGCACAGTGGAGAAAGCTCCATCACCCATGGAACAGAGTCTTGTTTTGGGGAGAGTGGAGAAAGCTCTATCACCCATGGAACAGAGTCTTCATTTGGGGAGAGTGAGGAGGTCAAAGTGGAGAAAGCTCCGTCACTCATGAAATGGAGTATTGTTTTGGGGAGAGTGAGGAAGGTAGTGGAGAAAACGCTGTCACACATGAAATGGAGTATTCATTTGGGGAGAGTGAGGAGGTCAAAGTGGAGAAAGCTCGGCCATGGAACAGAGTCTTCATTTGGGGAGATTGAGATGGCCACAGTCAGAGGAGTGAAGAGGTCAATACAGGACAGTATGGGGGAAGATCACTCAACTTTCTCCCACCTTGGCCTTGTTTTCGTGCAGAAAACATTACAAATGGCGACCACGTGATATAAGCGTATTGTATCTCCATTCTTACATTGTGAGTTTTTTTCTTGCTCTGTATGTACTGTATGTGTTTCAAATGCCCCTCCCTTTTCTTGTCATTTTCTTGCCAATTTAAAAAAGCTTAACTCGAGTCGCGATTCAAAGACCGCTGTTCCACAGCAGCAGCATCGATCTTCTTTGTTTTCAAGTAGGAAATTCACGCGTAACCGTCTCCGACTCTATACACGATGTGATTGGCCTGATAGAAGTTTAATTTTTCCAGTTCGCAAGCCAAAAGAGAGTTGCTAGACTACCCTGGCTGCAAATTACATTTGCTGCCGCTAGGGTGCGTCTAGATTTCTAGGCTAATGTATGGTGACAAATCATCACAATGGTGGTTCTATAAGAAATGTTAGGTCCCCTATCATTCTCTTTCTTACTGAAACTTGCAGATCACTCAGTCACTCTCTCTCTCTCTCTCTCTCTCTCTCTATCTCTCTCTCTCTCACACACACACACACACACACACACACACACACATATACACATATACACACACACACACACACACACACACACACACACACACACACAAACAAACACACCACACACACACACACACACACACACACACACACACACAGGGATGCACCAATGCTGAGTGTCTTACTATGCTGATGTCCTCATATAACATATCTGATATGGTGAAACGCTGATAACTCACTTTGGATCAGACTGTGGTGGTCCACTGCTGAATGTGATCGGATCTCCCATGGAACAGTCACTCTTCATAGACACACAGCTGGGCACTGGAGACACTGGTCTGGGTGTCTGTGGTCTGGACATATAAGGTGACATAGAAACAAAGACAACTGACTTTACCAAATTATCTTCACAATGGTCATTGTATAAGAAATGTTTAAGTCCCCTATCATTCTCTTTCTTACTAAAACTTGCAGATTACTCAGTCACTCTCTCTCTGTCTCTCTCTCTCTCTCTCTCACACACACACACACACACACACACACACACACACACACACACACACACACACACTCTATTTCAACAGGTGAGGCCACAGATATTCAATCAGACTCATCTGAAGTCGCTGGGGGAGCAGTTCTCCATTGCTCTCTACACATTCACTAGACATAAATGAGACCAAACATAATGACTGTGCTGAAATAATGTGTATGGACCTTGAGCTGGGATCAGCACATGCTGCTCTCTGTGACTTATCTTTACGAACAGCATCATGGCCATCTTGAGGGAAATCCATCCTAAGAAAGAAAGAGGGTGTGAATAGGGCTGGGCGATATGGACCAAAACTGATATCCCGATATTTTGGGGCTGATTGGCGATATACGATATCGATACGATATTGATATTTCAAACAGAAAGAGCGAAGTGCTTCATATATTCACTCAACACAACAATTATGACAACACAGCTGGTTTTAATTATATTCATTTCAGACTGCTCTAACAGAGCTGTGCAAAAAAGTGTAAACAATAACATAAGCCTACAATAGACATAGGCTACAGTTGCTCTGATAAAGCTGTGCAAATAACAAAAGACCAAAAGTTGACCCTGACTGACATTGTACTGCACAATGCAATATGATGACAAGCAAATGTAGCCTATGATGGCCTAGACATGTTGCTATCAACAAAAATAGTTTTAAACAATTAGGCTACTTAAACAATGTAACTGAGTCACTCATCAAGAGTGCGATAGACGCTACCGTCATTTTGTATGCGTTCATTTTTGCATGTTCCGGTTCGTAAGAAAAATCCCTATGCACGATTGAATGGGGTTTCAGGAATCATAAAAAATGATGCCCCTAACTGCTCACGAGTCGCGTGCATATCCTCTTAATAAAATCAGCGTGTAGGTTGTCTCCCTGAGGATCTGCTACTGCATAACGCAAGCATTCATCAGTGTATTTAAATTAGCTAGGCTATGTACCAAAAATGACATTTTACCGTGAGTCCAAGAGCTGTAAACAGCGTTGTAACTTAAATCTGCGTGTACAAAACCGCTTGGAGCTCCAGTGGAATTTTGATTTCAGAACGAGAATTCTCGGTCTAGCCGTTGATGTGCCGACGGAATACGCATCAGCACCAACCTCTGATCAAGGTAAACAAAATCTGACTCGGTGTCCGTCATGTTTGAAAGTTTGTAGTGCTGCGAGGGAGAACGTGCACACGCAAGGGGCGCAGTTAAGCAGAGCTGCGGCTGTCTGAATGGTCTGAACACAGAAGAGCAAGTGGCTTTGATAAAATGGCCCATTATTTGACATAATACCGGTATTACGATATTGTCTCAACTACATATCGTTTTCAAAAATATATCGGTCGTAGTCGTAATACCGATATATCGCCCAGCCCTAGGTGTGAAAGACAGAAAGAATGTTATAAAGTGCAACCAGAACGTTTTCAGACCCTTTCAAATTTTCCACATTTTGTTGTGTTTCAGACTCATCTTTAATGGATTTAATTATTTTTTTCCCTCATCAATCTACACAAAATACTCCAATACTCCACAAAAAGGCAGATGTTTTGTAAATGTATAAAAGGATAACTTTCATGTCTCTACTACACTCACAAACACACACACATACACACATACACACACACACACACACACACACATACACACACACACAAAAACATACACACATACACCCACATACCCGCCTCAAACACACAACTCACTGTGGTTTAGACTGTGCTGGTCCACTGTTGAATTTGGGAGGATCAAACATGGATCCATCACTTCTCATAGACACACAGCTGGGCACTGGAGATGGGGCTCTCTGTGTCTTTGATCTAGTTGTGGAGAGATTGATGATTACTATCATTACAAACACACACACACACACAGCTGGGTACTGGAGACACTGGTCTGGGTGTCTGTGGTCTGAATAAAGTGACATAGAAACAAAGACAACTGATTTTACTAAGTTATCTTGGTAAATGGTGGTTCTATAAGAAATGTTAAGTCCCCTATCTTTCTCTTTCTTACTAAAGCTTGCAGATCACTCTCTCTCTCTCTCTCTCAATCTCTCTATCTTCTTCTATCTATATCTCTGTCTCCCACACACACACATATACACACTGACACACACACACTGACACACACACACACACGCACACACACACACACACACACACACACACACACACACACACACACACACACACACACACACACACACACACACACAATCACACACACTCGATATTGTTGTTGAGTAAAACAGCTCATATTGCTACTCCAGTTTAATAACTCTATTTCAACAGGTGAGGCCACAGATACTGAATCAGACTAATCTGATGTTGCTGGGGGAGTAGTTCTCCATTGCTCTCTACACATTCACTAGACATAAATGAGACCAAACATAATGACTGTGCTGAAATAATGTTTATGGACCTTGAGCTGGGATCAGTAAATGCTGCTCTCTGTGACTGATCTTTACGAACAGCATCCTGGCCATCTTGAGGGAAATCCATCCTAAGAAAGAAAGAGGGACAGAAAAACAGACAGACCGTGTGAAGGACAGAAAGAATAATATAAATTCCTGGTGCATCCTAGTTCTGTCAATGGTCCTTGAGATGCTTCTAAGAACTTGATTGGAGTCCACCTGTGCCTAAATTAATTCATTGGACATTATTAGGAGAGGGACACGTCTACTGTATACAGTGGTTCCCTGTTAAGTTTGGACGGGTTCCTTCAGGAATCACAATCCCCATTTTCTCGGCAGAAATGGCACAAACTGCAGTTGACACAAACAACCACAAGGTGTCACTTTGGTGCCACTACTATTTTTGATGCGACTTGACTTACTGCTTCCATGATGCAGTTTCCAAGTCAGTAGAACAATCAGAGAAAGCTGAGCCATTACCAAACATATATGATAATACAATAGCGTGAGTTTATATATCTTATACCCTATTTGTCACGGTTACTTATAGATTTGATAGTGAAACGATAAGCGCATAAGAGCATAAGAGACTTTCAGCGGGGGCACGGGAACTTAAATTGATCACGGTAGTTTAAGCTTACACTTCACAAAACATCGTAATATGAAAATGTAGATGCAATTGTTGTAAAATGGTGCAGCTCCTTTAAAAAAGCACCGTGTGCAGGGATGGAGAGAGAGAAAGCGAGAGGGGATAGGCCTATGTGTGTTAGAACTTAGCGTGTGGAAAAAGTACGTGCTGTTTAAACTGGAGCGAGTCATATTCAAAATAATGCAAAAAAAAAAGCAATTATCCTCATTCATTGCAACCAAAGCATGCCTGCTTGCCGACGTTCAAACGAAAAATATATCAAAGCACCTTTTGCGTTTGAATGTAGCACGAAAAAATGTTTAAACAGCTGGACAAATGATTTAGCTAATTGATTATATAACCTGTACACCAGCAATTGTTGAACATTTACCTGTACAAGTACATTGACAGTAGCCCAGCCTAACAGCATGTTGTAGGCTAGGCCTACGGTAGAAATTTCACTTAAATTGCAACCGCAACATGCCTGCTTGCCAACGTTCAAACGACAACGAAAAAGATAATAAAACAACAAGAGGGTTGAGTCTGAATGACACTGAGTTTTTAGACACTGAGTTTTTGTAGTTAAGAAATATTTTCGTATAAAAAAATGGTCATTCTTCAATCTCCTTCACTGACGCCTATGGAAAAGGCTTAACGTCCCAAAACAACGATCAATGATCATCAAATTTCTCTCTCACATTGTTCCTCATAACCATCTATAAAAAAGTGTTTTTTTCTTTTCTTTTTGAGCACATCCGAATCCCAGGACATAACGCACTGGACCTTATAATAGGCTCGAGATATAATTCCAAAGGGGGCAGATAGGGGCCACTGCACTTAAAACTTAAAAAGATGAAGCTTTCCGAACTTTGAAATTGCGATCAGTGACTGGCATCGGGTGAACGAAGCTTTTCGAAGATTGAACAGGCTATTAAAAACTATTTGCGCACCTCCATGTCACAGGAGAGACTGGGCTCTCCCTCCTATGAAAAAAAAAACCGTGAGGCTATACTACTGCAAACTGGCCTATGATTTCATTGCTGAGTTTGCGGCAAAGCAAGAAAATGTTTTTTTTCCTGAGTCAGGATATGGCGAGTCAGTGTCATTTATTTGTCCAATGTTAGCCTATAGATACAGACCAGTACATCGTATCAATAGTTTGAATGTCGTGTGTGTTTCTGCTCATTGACAAATACTGTTCAGCACAATGATTCATGCCCAATTAATTCCCCCTGTTAAAGTGTTCGCCTTCGTTACACTATTTGGTTTCGTGATGTAGCCTAGCCTATGATAAACACCATATGGCCAAATATGTGACTCAGCTAATGTTATAGGCTATACAATTGAATTTCCCCTCTTAAAGGCAAGCTGGTGTAGCTTATTAGACTAGGCTACTATTAAAATACACCGACGGTAGCCTTGGCTATGTGTAAAGTAAGCTGTCGCATGATTTCATGCACGTAAGTGAAAAGGGCCTTGCATCTGTCAAGTTTGCACAGGGCCTCGCATCCCCTTGCGACGGCCCTGCAGCTCCTCCTAAGACAGCGAGGAAAAAGTTAAAATACGCGATAAACCCGGGAAAAGTTGACAGGTTTGTTTCGGTCCCGGTGATTATTTGTGAAATTGTGCAAACGACAGCCTTTTAAAGGCATTTCAAGGAAGGAGTCGTAGCATGCAAGCTCCCAAATTGACCGAGTAGCCTAAAGCATCAATAAATTGTTGGGACTGCCCCACTAACACAAAACGTTAAGGGAACGTTCGGGAACGTTAGTGTATGGTTCCCTAAAGGGTAGTTCGAACCAAACCAAAAACTAACGGTTAGGGAACGTTACCTAAGGGTTTCTTAACGTTCCTAAACGTTAAGGGAACCAACCAACCAAAACGTTCTCCTGTGGTTGCACAGTACCTTCACACAACGTTCCCGTTTAGTTGTTATTGGTTGTTTTTGGTTGTTCTGAGTGCACCCCCACGCCAGTAGGGGGAAGACGCCTGGTCTGCATTCAGAACCGATTGCAGTTTCACGTTGGATTAAACAAACAATAATACTTCGGTAAATAAAATATAAAATATTTTTATAATAGTTTTCTGCTATCACTAGAATACATTCAGAACATGTTTCATTTGTTCCTGTAGCCTACCATTACCATTTTACATTCACACATTTTACATTATTTGCATTCGAGGCTTCTGATTAGGTGGCAATGACGTCAATGGTAATGCGTCTCTATTCATTCCAATTCCATGCCGTGTTAAATGTGTTGGCATTGTGTGATTGATTGCGCCTCTATCAGCTTTAGAAACTGGAGACAATAACAGCTATAGTCGATACTAACACAAGCTCCCTTTCAGTTTTTGAAGTAAGATACAAAATGTTTGCAGTCACTTGATTTAGATCCACTCAAATGATTGGTCTTATAAAATCTAAGTAAGGTAAACATCATATCAAGATAATATTTATTTTAGGCTAATATCAATTTTACTAAATAAAAAATATATACTTTTGTGCTTTTTTTACGTATTAGGTGAACTTTAAACAAAAATCTATCAATAGAACACTTTTCACAACTAAGAAAATTCACTTCTTTCATTTCTCAATTCACTTCAGTTCAATCAGACAGGCTCTCCCTTACACGTAGGCCTACCCCCACGCCAGTAGGGGGAAGACAGCGCCTCTGCATTCAGGTGATCGATTGAAGTCTTGTCCTGACTTCCGTAAACGGGCTCTGTTTGAATTCCGTGATTCTTGAACGCCGCTGGAAGAAGTCTTGGAATGGATTACACTCGTCTTGAATTCGATCTCACGAAAGTAAGTGAAATATGTTACAGTTTCATGATGTAGGCCTAGTGGTTGTAATGCAAGAGTTTGAGGTTTAACCTTAAGTCCTTTCACTTGTAGAGCTTTGTTATATTCCGATTCTGCCAAGTTTGTAATTTACCAGAGCACATTGCTCGTTCGTCTTTGTTTGAGCTGTTCTCAACGTGTTATGTTTTGCAGCATTGTATGTTTTGTGTCATCGTGTTAACCTGCTCACGTTGATGTTACAAATAATAGCACTAGGCTACCGTTTCTTTTAATTAGTTTTAGTGTACAGTCAGTCCTTTTAGGCAAGTCACTCGGCAGCAGTGGTGTAGGCTATTGGATATAGGCCTACTGTATGTAGCTGGATCTAGGCTACTGTGATGTAGGCTAGTTAGCTGTAGTGGGTAGGCTATACTGTGATCAACCCCAAATGTATCCTAGTCTATTTTAAGTGGGTATACTGAGATGGTGATGCTTTTTAAGTTGGTATAACCTACTGAACAGTCCTGCATATGTAGGCTACACTAGAGCCATAGAGATGGCTATAGATAATGTCAGAGAATGTCTAATAATCCTTAGAAGGGCTCTGATAATGTATAGGCTACACTGTCGGCGGCCATTTTGTAACACAGTTGATCGGATAGACGATTCAAGTGAATAGACCTCTGAATTTTGCCTTCAAAAAGCTGAGATCCGGTAGCCTATCTTGCAATTTTTGCTATGGGAAAATAACATGGGGAGAGAATTATTGCACTCTCCCGGGGACGAAGAAGTCTGAAATGCAGACATTTTGCTCAACACACCTTTGTCCTCTGTCTTCGAGTGGTAGGCTAACTGTGATCTTCAACAGGCCTACGTTAAGACAGCAACTTAGATTTTTGCTACCCCAGACCTAACTTGCAATGTAACTTGTCATAGGTAGTTAGGTTAAATTAACACCCTGATCTCCTTATAGGCAAAGATGGCAGTTTTGGTTCCTTTTTGTAGGCAAACTTCAGAGGTCTGTTGGGAAGCATACAGGAAGGGGCGGAATGTGTCTAGTAGGCTATACACAGCTGCCATACTGGCTTTACAAACTAAGCCCATGCATTTCTATGGATGCTGTGTCTCCCCATTAGAAATTCTCTGGGCTACAATACAAAAATCAAGTCAAAAGCTGGGCCAAATATCCAGTCAAGAAAATCTGGTTGTGTACAGATGACTGATTGCTGCAATACTATCAATAATAGTTTTCTCTATATGGAAATACTGCTTTGCTCTACTACTGGCTCACAAAAACGTTGTTCTCTTAACGTAGATTCATACACCAAAGCTATGGAAAAATGTCAGCGGCTGATGGACACTTCTAGCATTGAGGCGGAAGAAGATGCGAGCGTCCACAAAAGGCAGTGCATGGTCACGTGATGGTAAGACCTCTTAAATACAGACTACATTATTTGCACAATTCAAATATTCTTTTTGCAATCAGTGCAGATTGTATGGTCTTTTATTTCAGATGAATCCGTTCCGCAAGCAAGAAAGCATTCCAGGATGGTGCGTGTGCCTGGAAGCCCTGTCTGTAAGTTAACATTTATACATGTATTATTTAAGAAAACCAGTTGAGTCATATTTCCTACCATGGAACTACTGACATTCATGTTTATTAACCTAGTGCATATCATGTTACTGTTCTGATGTATTTGTCTCTTCCTGCCTTTTATTAGGTCAGCAGATGTCACTGCCTCCACCACCTGCATGTGAGTTTTTCTTTTTAGCGATTGTTTAATGTAACAGCATAGGTTTATCTTTTGCAAATGTCATGTGCAAGAAACCTACCATAAATTAACTGACCAATATTCATATTTACTTTCTTTTTAGATGAGTCAACACCACACAGGCAACCAGCTCATTGCCCAGAGCTGGATGGGTCTATTATAACGCCTGCCACTTCATCTTGGGACCCAGTTGAAGGTACAGTGTCTTTGAATTTTCCATTTCCAAGTAAATACAATTTCATGACAAGGAACTTGAGAGTAAGTAACTTTTTTTGTTGTTGTAAACAGCACAAGTGACTCATCACACAGAGGGAGGTGGCTTGGCCATGGAGACGGAAATAAGAGGTAAGAACACTCACTTAATTTGTTCACATATGCAGGTATATAATGTATTTAACAACTAAAACTAACACCATCCATTTTCCATAGCAATAAGGACAACCATTACCGCATGGCACAGCGAATGGAGGAGGAGATGGATGAGCTGCTCATGCTCTTAAGGAGCTCCCAGTCACCTCCCTCTGCTCCAGTCGATGACATATTGCTGTCGACCTGCTCGACAGTCACTGAGCTGCAGGAGAGGAGGAACAAAATGCCCTCCCTCCAGGACTTGGGTGCCAGTTGAAGGTACAGCGGCTTTGAATTTTCCATTTCCAATTAAATGCAATTTCATGACAAGGGATTTGAGTGTAACTTAACTTTTTTGGTTGTAAATAGCAGAACTCGTCACACAGAGGGAGGTGACTCCTCGCCCAGTCGGTCGCCCAGTGCTGGATGGGTCAACTTTGACTCGCCCTTCTTCACCTTGGGTGCCAGTTGAAGGTACAGCGGCTTTGAATTTTCCATTTCCAATTAAATGCAATTTCATGACAAGGGATTTGAGTGTAACTTAACTTTTTTGGTTGTAAATAGCAGAACACGTCGCACAGAGGTAGGTGACTCCTCGCACAGAGGGAGGTGACTCAGCCATCGAGATGGAAATGAGAGGTAAGAAGACTCGCTTAATTTGTTTACATATGTAATTTTATAATGTATAACAACTAACACTATCAACATAGCTGTGAGGACATCCATGGTCCGCATGGCACAGCGAATCGACTTGATTGAGGGCAAGATCGAGGAGGTGCTCAGCCTCTTAAGGGGCTCACAGTCACTTCCCTCTGCTCCGGTTGAAGACCTTTTGCTGTCCCCCTGCTCGACAGTCACCGAGCTGCAAGACTTGGACCAGAGTCTTGGTAACCAGGAGAGGAGGAACAAAATGGTAATTAAATGGCCATAGTCCTGCACTTAAGATAAACACTATGTAATTGCATAAATTCAAATCATTATAACTGAACTGACTTACAATATGAGATTGTATAAGCTCTCCACTTTCTATATGTTGTTCTATATAATTTGTATTTCTATGTTTTACAGCTACTTTTCTTGGCGTCCCTTGGAGGGTTGACTCCAGGTGCTGCCATCCGTCGTATGCTACGGTGGGTGGCAACCAACAACGTTCTAAAGGAGTACAGCCTGCGGGGCAGGAAGGCCAAGAAATCCTTTCAGGACCTAACCCTCTGCAGGGTTTTAACAGGCAGGTGTTATTTTATTGTTCACATCAGTATTATGCTTAACTTGGCTGATAAGAAGTTTTAATTTGACTTAACTTTTCTCATTTGTTGATTTCTACTATAGCTGCGGCCCAGAAAAACTTCCCTGCGCTAAATGCTGCAGAGGCGGAGGACCTGATTGGGCTAGCACTGAAGTTTGCCCCACACAGACGGTAAATTGAAATTTGTTCATAACAATCAAAGGAATGGGAAAACTACTTTTTTTGTGATCAGAAAAAAAAGGGTTGTTAGTAAGGCACTTTGTCTTGTTTTTTTCAACATGTTCATTCTTAGTATGACATCAAACTTTTTTTTTTCTTTTTAGGCAAGCTGAGGACTGATCTTGTTGAGACTCGACTCGGACTTGAAGGACTGGAGCTCTATTTTTTTTAATGTATTTTTTTGTTGTTGTATTAAACCTTTTGTATTTTTCTTTAATTAAAGCTATAGTATTGTCTATCAAAGCTATAGTATTTTTTTGTATTACAGCAATTGTATTTTTTACACACAAAAACAACCACACACAGGAGCAGCTTCTTTCGCACTGTTATCACTCTGTGGATAAGTGGAGTCATCCCCACTTTGACCACACCTCACATTACTTACTTTATCATTCCAATATACGTCTTGCACTCTACATTTGCACTATTACTTTGCACTCAACAGCCCACTCCATGTGTACTTGTATTGGTATTATGTCTTTGTATATTGTGTTGGTATCTGCCACAATGTATATTGTTGTCTATTGTACAGTGTGTCTATTTGTTGAATGTAGCACCTACCAAAGTCAAATGCCTTATGTTAATATACTTAGCTAACACTAAGTCTAATTTATATATATATATATATATATATATATATACACACACAGTGAGGCCTTTTATATTGTTTTTTTTGTCTTTTGATAATTTTATATTAAAGCTATAAGTTCCATCGATTTTGCCTGTTCATTCTTTCCTGCTAATATATAATAATGCATTCCTGCTCGTGCTGTTTAAAGTAATTGGTATGCAAAGGTTGCAATGTTAGGGGAGGGTTCCCTAAAGGTTGCAATATTTAGGGAAGGGAACGTTCCCTAAATGTTAGGGAACGTTATGGGAACAGTTAGGGAACGTTAGGGGAAGGTTTTTTAAAGTTTGCAATGGTTGGGGAACGTTAGGGGAAGGTTCTCTAAAGTTTGCAACCTTTAGATAACGTTAGGGGAACGTTCAGGGAACGTTTTATATAACCAAGAACTAACGTTTCCGGAACGTTCAGCAAACTTTCCATGGGAACCAAAACTTGCTCAAAAACTAACCTTAGGGTAACGTTTGGGAACCAAAAACTAACGTTTCCGAAACCAAAAACTATGGTTCCCAGAACGTTTTGGAAACCATAAATTGTTAGCTGGGTGGAGAGGGTCATGCGTTTTTTCTCAATCACTTTGGAGGGTCATAGAAAAAAATCTTGCTGGCGAGGGAGGGTCACGTCTTTTTTGACTAATGCTCCCAAAACTCCTCCGGTAGCCCCTTAATTAAATAAATAACGAACAGTCCCTAATTGATTAATAGCCTAGGCCTACACCAGCAATTGTTGAACATTTACCTGTACAGGACATTGACAGTAGCCCAGCCTAACAAGCAAATGTTGCAAAATACATCAAAAGACGCAATTAATCAGAAATAAATAATGTAATCTGCATCGCTTTATTTAACAAACTGCAAGCAACAAGAGCATTGAGTTCGCTGTAAGGCCAAACCCAAGAGCAAAGTCTATCTGTTAAGGCAGTCGATAGGCTATATAACAAGCTGTGTGCCTGGAAAGACGATAGATGACGGCTCTGGTCATCCCATACCCTCCCCCCACTTCCTGTAGCCTACCATTATGAAGGCCTGTAGCCTAAAACGACTCCTTGCCTTTTTGTGACATTAAGCTTTTTTACGTTAAGCCCCCCCTCCCCCATCCCCATTCTTTCACAAGCAGTGGGGGAGCGCGGGGCACAAAGTAAACCTTTTTGGTAGACAAAGGAGGGTTCTCCGCGCTTCTGTCGTTTGGCCACAATCCGTTGCAACCAGGCCAGGACAGATATTTTAGAGAGAAGGAGAGACGCCGGTGCAGCTCAGATGTCTTCTTAATTTTCTTTATTCTTTAGTAAAAGGTGCAGAACATTATTAAACTTTGACTAACATTTGACTAACCAACATCGAAACGTTAGTCAAAGTTTAATAATGTTCTGCACCTTTTACTAAAGAATAAAGAAAATTAAGAAGACATCTGAGCTGCACCGGCGTCTCTCCTTCTCTAACACTTTTTGGCTTTGGCTAAATATTTCTAAAATAATTTGAGTTTCACTAGTCACATGTTTTAACAAGCAACACTTGTTATTGAACTAATAACAGACGTGTGTCGAAAATTGACTTTATTTTCCATACGGAGAAATTACATATGCAGAGTCTAACCAAGGTCAATCTTGCCAAAAAAGTCCTCAAACCTGAAAACACATGAGGCAAAAGTGCAAAACATCACAAAACTAACTAAACTAACACGCATATTTTTGTATTGCAATCATTGTAGCCTACAATAACAGCGTGTAACAGTCGTTTTACTCCCCGGATGCGCTCATTATAAAGAACGTTTAACGTGTCCCAAAAACAGCTATCAATTAATCACCAAACGTCTTATAAACAAGTATTGCCAGGAGTAACACCTTGCAAAAAATGATAACAATAGGCCTAGGCCTTTATATGGCTCTGCTCCTGCCTAGATTCGAACTCAGAACTGCCTGAAAGTTGCAGACCTGTTCTGGAAATACGTGCATTAACCCACTCGACCGTCAGACAACGCTATCTGCTTCGAGTAGGCCTATTGGGTAGGACTGGAGCCTACACTGGTTGCTGTGGCACAGTCTTGAGTGACCGAATTCGTTTTTCTTTGTCATATGAATGCTGATCATTTTGTTAACATTACTGTTAAGGAGATGCTGTAGGCAAAGTCTATATTTCAACCTCGTTAGTGTAGTAAAAAAAATCAGAACTATTCACAAGGTTTCTGGGCAGCATATTTATGTTCTGTTAGCAAGCGAACTTCTCATGACTACCGACAAAGTAGCCTACTGCCAGCTGACGAAGCTCTCATTTTAAAACATTACTGAGAGACAGACACTGTACAATCAAGAAATCTTGCCACTGAATCCAAAACTATGTTTAACATTATGTACAAGGCTTAGGGTGCATTCAGAGCACCTCGGAATGACAAGGACCGCCCCCATGGCTACTTTGTTTTTCCGACAGCAAGTGTTCAAGTGCTTTGCCATCGAATGTGTGACAAACACGGATGCCACAACAAAGGTTAAAACATACACTCACTAATCCTAAACAAACAACTGTATTTGCTTAAAATATAGAGTAAGATGCTCGTGAAAGAAAGATATGCAGCTTTTCAAGTGATCAAAAGGGCAAATTCCCAAGTTCACATTAAAACTGTTGGACATGAAAGGCCACATGGACTACAAACGAACTACAACGTGACGACAAAAGTGATGACTAGCCCCTAACTGGGCAACTCTGTTAGCAAAATCTAGCCCCAGTTTCCGACCTCTGACTCACACATTAAGTGACGTGAATGACGCGGAATGATGATGTTTTCACTCGGAGAAAGGTTTTTCCGAAGCCCGTGAACGCTAGGTTAGGCTACAGTGGACTAGCATGTTGCAGGGGCTGCTAAAAACACAGAGAAACGCACTGAAAACTCGGCCAATCACAGCCCTTGCTGTCGAATTCGTCTGGTTCGACCGTGGAACTCCACAGCGGACTATGCTTCCCCCAAGCGGCTGCAGTTGTACTTACATTTCACCATTCACCATGATCGTGAATGAAGTGTCAATTTTTAACGGGGACCCACTGTATAAGGTCTCACAGTTGATGGTGTACGTCAGAGTGAAAACTAAGCCATAGATCTGCGAGACAGGATTGTGTCAACACTTACTGTAGATCTGGGGAAGGATACAAGAACACGTATGCTCCATTGAAAGTGCCCTTAAGAGCATGCAGCCGTCATCATTCTCAAATGGAAAATATTTGGAACAACCAACACACACAGGCACGCTCGCACGCACGCACACACACACACACACACACACACACACACACACACTCTTACAAAGCAAACTCACACGTACATTATTTATTTATGAGGAGAGAATGTGCAGGACTGAGGCGGTCATATTTTGTACGGCTATGCGGTACATCTAGTTTATTGCTGGCGTTACTCATGTTACTCTGTGGGTATTAGCTACTGAGGATCTGACACTTCAAATACTGGCACATCGTGTTGTAAACCTTTGTAAATAGTAGAGCGTCACATTTCAAATTAAACTGTGTTAAACAGACACGAACGGCAGGCTGCAACAGAAGTATGAAGGTATATTGGGTGCAAAAGTGGCGAGCACATTTAACTGCAGATTTTGCATGTGCACACTAAAGTCGTAAATGTGTAACAGTAAAGTTGAAGTTGTACATATTTTTTTATATCTTGTTAACACAAAATAGGGGCTACGGGTTCACAAATCCTTTTTACAGGTACACAAATCCTTTTTACAGGTACACAAATCCTATCCTGTGAGTCACAACTTTCAAGAGTCACGCACTCGACACTTTTGCTCCAATCGTTGCAGCGCAGTAGGTGCGAAACACATTTGCACATCCGTGTTTCATAATCTGAGAACATGCACAACATTCGTGCATTTGTAAACCCAAATGTGAACTAATGCATCCGAAGTTGTGCATCTGTGAAATAATGTCTCATTAATAAAATTCTACAGATCGCTTTGATTTTCTTGCACGACTACAAGTCAATTGATACAAGTGCTCGAATCTGCTTCTATGAGTGACGAGTGACTTTTGCTCCTGGCTAGGTGAAATAATAGGTGCAAAAAGATTTGTATGTGTGCACGTCGAGCAATCGATCGAGAAAACAAGGCGGCCGGATCTGGATCCTGGATCACGCTCAGACTACCATTGCCTGCTCATAAAGTAAGTAACCTCAGCATGTTTCCTTATCAATGAAGGACACACGATTTATAGTTTTTCTTTGCACAAAGCGAGGAAAAAAATGTTGCGGTGTGCGGTGTTAAGTTCTACGACCTTATTATTCATAATGTCTGCACAGCAAACAATTGCTAACTTGCCTTGCACTATCCAATAGTCTTCGTGCAAGATACAAGTCAGCTGTTCGAAAATTGCAGAACGATTGTGTCAGATTGTGTGTCCTAACGATTTTGGACGGGCAGTGTTATATTTCTGTACTTCTAAACTAGTTATTTATCTAGCGATAGCTAGCTTGATCTGGCACTGGAGGATTTAGCAAGCAGGTAAACTAAGCTAAACATAGCTGTCATGATAATGTAAACCAACAAACAAGATAACTTTCTTCATATTATTATCATGTTACTTACCTTATGAGCAGGCAATGGTAGTCTGAGCGCGATCCAGATCCGGCCGCCTTGTTTTCTCGATCGATTCGCTCGACGTGCACACATACAAATCGTTTTGCTCCTATTATATCACCTAGCCAGGAGCAAAAGTATCGTCACTCATAGAAGCAGATTCGAGCACTTGTATCAATTGACTTGTAGTCGTGCAAGAAAATCAAAGCGATCTGTAGAATTTTATTAATGAGAAATTATTTCACAGATGCACAACTTCGGATGCATTAGTTCACATTTGGGTTTACAAATGCACGAATGTTGTGCATGTTCTCAGATTATGAAACACGGATGTGCAAATGTGTTTCGCACCTACTGCGCTGCAACGATTGGAGCAAAAGTGTCGAGTGCGTGACTCTGGAAAGTTGTGACTCACAGGATAGGATTTGTGTACCTGTAAAAAGGATTTGTGTACCTGTAAAAAGAATTTGTGAACCCGTAGCCCCTATTTTGTGTTAACAAGATATAAAAAAATATGTACAACTTCAACTTTACTGTTACACATTTACGACTTTAGTGTGCACATGCAAAATCTGCAGTTAAATGTGCTCGCCACTTTTGCACCCAATATACCTTCATACAGAAGGAGCCTGCTACGTTAACTCCAGCTGCAAAGTCAGCCTTCCTCACCAGCTAACACTTACTGTACAACAACAGTATGACAGTTACGGGAAGATAATCGCGCAGATTTTCGTTATTAGGCCACTCGAAAATAGGCTATGTCAATCACCAGGGGCATAGCACCAAATTCTGGGCCCTATGCACAAGTGGTGGCCATGGGCCCCCCCCAACCAACCAACCAACCAACCACCAGCTGTAAGCATGAAGCATGGTTCACAACTAACTAGGCCTACTATCTAATCACACATTGAATTAATCTAACAACTCTTATATGTACTGTATAACAGAAAATAATCTTATTACCCAAGACTTCACTGAATTTCTTATGTTTAAAGAATGTTTAAAAGCTAGAACATGAAATGAATGAAAACACTTTTGGCTGAGAGAACAGCTATCTATTAGCCTGGCTAGCGCCACCACTTCTCAATGAGACGTGGTCTGGAAACCAAACGTTCATTTTCTCGTATTTGAAAAAAATGCCCAGATCCGTTTATTGGGTGCCACGGATGTCTATCAAATGCGTCTGTGCATAGCTCATCATCGTCTTGCTTTCCCCCTTGTTCTGTGATTGGTCCCCTATCTCAGGCGAAAATTTTGCTCCATGGTCTCCAGGCTGCCTTAGCAGCGTGAATCAAATCGCGCGCAAGGCAGCATGGGAACACCCAGGCTAGCTATCTATACAAATTGAACACTTTTGGCTGAGAGAACAGCTATCTATAGCTAACGGAGTGTGATGCGTTTCACAAGTTAGCTTTGCTACTAATTTGACAGCCTTTCCTCATGAACCTATATAACATTGAGCCTACTAAGTTAAGCTATTAGCTCATAATCATTTTCGAATTAGTAGGCTATTGAAATGTTGTGGTAGGCTATAAATCAGGCATCATGTTATTTCTAATTTTGTGTTAATGCTGTTTTAGCACTGATAATCGCGGATTCGCGGTGGTATTGAAGTGTTTTGTAACCTTCAGGAGTTCATTTCATTTGTAGACTATTGCTTTCACATTGGGCTCACCTTTCTTGGGAAAGAAGGCTGTTAACACTTGTTTTCCCTCATTTCTTTTTTTCTCCCTTTCTTGCCTCTCTTTTCTTTTCTGGGAACCGGATTTAGCTTTCTTAGACTTAGACATCTTCACACCGTGACCGTCTGCATTGTCGCTTTCAGCAGAATGAACGTTACTTCAAAAATGCGCCTAGCAGGGGAATGCGGACTGAACTATTTCGTGCAAGGGAGAGGGTGCCTGCCCTCAAACAATGTTGGCTTGGACACAATTTAATACATCAATCAACTGATGCATTTACCCGAAATATTTGCATCTATATTAGTGAATAACATTTATTAAGATCTTTAAATTAAGGAAATTATTTATTATTAAGGAAAATAAAATTCAACTCCTTAGGGGCCCTCCCCCCACTTGGGGCCCGGGTAATTTATTCCCACTTGTCCCCCCACTACGACGCCCTTGTCAATCACGGTATTTTAATATCACGTTCTGTTTTGCTAACGCTTAGGCCTTCCTGTGGTTTTGATCAGCCTTATAATTTCTTAAATGTCAATTGTAAACACTAAGGTGAAATGTGTTAAAATTGGCATGTCACCAGAACAGACGCTTACCATCTTTGAGGTAAAATAAAGTCTCCTGTAAATTCACATTATGTATCATCCATAACGTCACATCCATTACGCACCATTAAAGGTTTTAAAAGTAAGAAAGGGGCACAATTTGTTCATCATACTTTACAATGATAAATCACCTTTGCACACTTTGGACATTGTCGCATCAGCACGTGTAGCATAACCTTTTCCTATAAAACGTTATGAAACTTGCGGACTTATTAAACAAGAGCCTTACAAATGTAAGGAGCTGTGCTCTTAAAGGCAAACTGAGCATACACATTGCTCTACCATTCCCTTGATAATCTGGAATTTGTCAAATGATAAAAAAAATTTGGAACCTTGAGTCTATTTATCCCCTTTTTAAATGTATAATATCGCCATGTGAAAAATGTTGTTTATGTAGGCCTATGTTGCACACGCCATATTTATGATGTAAAAAGAGTGTAATGTGTAATTCGCCGTCCAATTCAATCAGGTCAGTTACAAACAATAAAATATAGACCTAAATAAACATTTTAACAACAGTTTTGTGTGTGCACAACTCTATTTTTCCATGGTAATGATGACCTTTGCATGGAATTGCCCTATTCACAATATTGAAAGAGATACAACTATCTAGGAGCATTTAATTACTGCAGTAGACCATCAATGGGCCCATCCATGTTTTTTTCATGAGTTATTATTTATCCATTGTCCATGTAGATGCGTGATGACTAACATCCTTAATTTCACGGAACCAAGATAATTTAACACCTCTAATATCGATAACAACCATAGCCTAGCCTACTTTTAATTTATTATTCTTACTTACCTTCATAAAAACCGATGGAAACGGTCTAACACGCAACTCTTTTTCTCGGTCGATTTAGGCTACTTTCGTTTTCATCTCTCCCGCGTTTATCACATGACCAATAGCACGCCCCCCTCCCCCATGTCAGTCTACTGATGTTAGAGCCACTATAGTTAGTGCGCACTATGTGCTTACTGGAGGAGTGTAGCCTACATTCATCTAAATTAATAGCATATATCATTTTTGCTGTGAAAGTATTTTAAATATTTAAATTCAAATGAATCATTGAATAATCAGCATTAGTGACTTTTAAGTGACAAGTACAAAAACTCTTTTATTATTATTTTCAGTGTTCAAATAATTGCCATAATAATCTATGATATGACCTAATAAGCTGAGGAAATAAATTCAAAAGTGCTTCGGGAATACGTTTTTTTTTTCACATACAAGGCATTTCAGGCCACAGATATAACCTAGGGGACACAATGAAAATAAATGAACACTCCCCTCAATGTCAACACTTATTTCTTTGCATTGATGTGCCACTATAGAGTTGATGAACTCCGGTGATATGCAAATTCCTTGCTGCACACATTGCAGAGGACTTTATTTTCAACACTTTATTTTTATCAACACCATCAGGCCATTTTTTAAAAGTAAATGTTCCAATCAATGATCCAGGCAGCACGTTTTCTTCTCTCTTCTTCATTTTACAGTCTAATTTTTACTGACTAGAACGGCTCGAGGTCAAAGGTCATACGGAATCGATTAATCTGCACAAATTTTTTTAATCAGTTATTTTTTCTCAAATTAATTAATCGAAATTAATCAGTTATTTTGACAGCCCTAGTTAAAACCTAACTTGCTTGTAGAACTACCTCTGTAAAGTGTGTTTTCCATTGCTCCTGCTCATGGCCGTATAGCTACCATAGAGGACACAGAGGTCATGTCATGTCAGGTCATGTATTTTTTTTCTTCCTATTTCGATTCATTTATTAAGTAGCCTAGGCTAGCCAACAAGCCGACAAGACAATTATCCTTGCATCAACGCAGTCACGTGACACTTCAAGTCAAGTGGGTTTTATTGTCATTTCAACCATATAGGCTACACTTATGAGACAAAACAACGTTTCACCATGGATCAAGTGGTGTTACACTCAAAGCACGCTGTTACGTTTAGCCTAAAATATATAAAAACTAGATGTACCGCAGAGCGGTACAAAATATGACCGCCGCCCAGTCCAGCACATTTTTTCCACAAAAAGAAATCACGATGAAAGGCCTATATGATTCTAACTGTCTCACTAAATTGCATTATCCACACTCAATTCTCACTGGTATCTGCCAAGTACCAAAACATGATTAGTTCATAGATTTCACATGTAAAATTCATTTTATACAACCCCACCTCCATCTTGCCTGTTCATAATTCTGAGAAATTCTTGATTGCTTGTGTTATGTTTATGTTATGTGTGTGGGTGTGTGTGTGTGTGTGTGTGTGTGTGTGTGTGTGTGTGTGTGTGTGTGTGTGCGTGCTTGTGTGTGTGCCTGTGCATGCAAGCGTACATATGTCTACTGTGTGAGTATGTGTCATACGTATGATTACTGTGAATGTATGTGTGTGTGTGTATCTGTTTGTGCACATGTGTGCACATGAAATGAGTTAACATGACCCCTGGAGGCAAACATACGGAAAAAAATGGTCATCCTAGGCCCTACAGTTCTCAAGATATTCACAGAGAACTGTGTCTGCCCTACCCTCCTTTCGGGGGGTCCAGTCCAGCGGGGGGGCTACAGATCAAAACGAAAAATGACGGTTCCATGCTATCGATGTGGGGTACATGCCCACCAAGTTTTGTGTACCCCGGTCTTTCAGTGTCCCGGGAATCCTTGTTGGTGTACGTCACTAAATGTACACATAAATTATTTTATTGTAAGGCCCCCCATGAACGAAAGTACACAACACTTGGCATGCATTTGGAGGGTGTCATAATGATCCTACACTTTTAATTTCGTGCAGTTTTGACCTTGTCAGCCAGAGATATTGTGATGAAAACACCTAATTTTTTGCTTTTTAATTTTTAACTAGGTGGCGCTATACATGAAATAAGTGGTAATGGGATGGGTTGACATGCCCCCTTAAGACCAACATACATAAAAAAGGTGGACCTCCTAGGCCCTACGGTTCTCGAGATATTCACAGAAAACTGTCTCCGGCCACCTACAGGCCAGTTGGTGTATAGTAACATAAATTAATTTATTGTGTGGCCCCCCATGAACGGAATTCCACAAAACTTGGCGTGCATACAGATGGTGTCATAATGATCCTACACTTCCAATTTCGTGCAGTTTTGACTATGTTAGGTCACAGATACCTTCAATTACAACACCTCATTTTTACTTTTTTGTGTTTAACTAGGTGGCGCTATACATGAAATGAGTGGTTATGGAATGGGTTGACATGGCCCCTTGAGATCAACATACAAAAAAAAAATGGTCCTCCTAAACCCTACGGTTTTCGAGATATTCACAGAAAACTGTGTCTGCCCTACCCTCCTTTCGGGGGGTCCAGTCCAGCGGGGGGGCTACAGATCAAAACGAAAAACGATGGTTCCATGCTATCCATGTGGGGTTACATGCCCACCAAGTTTTGTGTACCCCGGTCTTTCAGTGTCCCGGGAATCATTGACGGAAATTTGGGCATGCGAAAAAGAAAAAAAAATTACAAAAATTACATTTGAGTGCATAAGTTTACATTCATACGTATGCAAATGTTGACTAAAAAGAGTAATAAAATTCATCTTTTGGAAATTGATCTTAATGCTTTCATTTAAAAAAGAGTAAAAATCTAACCTTTAAGGACACCAATCGTCTTTGTGAATGAGTAATGTATCGTAAATAAATAAATGTTCTTCCTTAAAATACAGGTGCTCACAAGTAGGCTATACATACCCCTATGTTATATTCTCCTAGAGGCAGGCATATTTTAATTGTTAAAGGCCAGATATCTTATGGATCCAGGATACTATGCATTCTGATAAAGTTCCCTTGGCATTTGGAATTAAAACAGCCCCACATCATTGCATACCCTTCACCATACCTACCTTGGCATGGTTTTATTTAAGTTAGTCTATTAGCTGGTTTGATTAGTATCCTGGATGAAATAACTGGCCTTTAAAAATAAAAATCTGCCTGCCTCTATGGGCATTACAATACAATACAGCCTATAAAACCAACACAAGTCTATTGGGAGTTTGATCTCTTGATATAGAAAATATCAATAGAGTAGCTCCTGAGCAACTATAGCCTGGCAGCTTTGAATAATGTAAAGGTGAAACCTGTTCAATTCAACTCAGCATGACATTTACTGAGGGCAGAAAAATTCAAATACACCCAAAGCTGAAAACCCTTGAGAAGAGGGGACAGGAAACTAGCTGTCAGAGCTACGTGACTACATGCACAGACTATGTGACAGTATGCACAAAATGAAAGCAGTCATTGAACCACAACCTTCCTCTGTGTGTGTATGTGTGTGTGTGTGTGTGTGAAAGAGACTGTAGGCCTGTATATCTTGTCATTATTCCTCTAACTCCTCTATCTACAGCTACGTGACTACATGCAGACACTATGTGACCACATACACATTCAAATGAAAGTAGACAGAACCACAGCCTTCCTATATGTATGGAAATAGTCAACTGAAATCTTTCCACACTGTTAAAAACATCTGTACAGAGTACATTATATAATACTCACCGCATTTACATGTATACATTCGGAGTTTATTATTATATGAAAATTGTAACGTTACATATCCAGTCGGTCCAGTCCTAGCTGAGTTTGAATTTGCCCATACGTTGTAACATTACATATCCACTGAGGTTGCTATCATGGGGTGAAAGTGGCAGATAATGTCAGAGGTGGATGCACAGATCAATACAATGAATGTGCTAATGTCCAACGTGGCATCTTCATGTAGATCAAGACTAACACATGTCTTTGTGATGCATGAAATCTACACATATAGTGCAAATAGAATGAGATACATTCTATTGAGTATGTATGAGATACATACAGTACATACACAAAGTATGTATGAGATACATACACAAAGATGTGGCCCAAATGTAGGTATGTTTTTATATAGCATCTCTTTTCAAGTGCCTATGAATGAACTTTACCCTTGCACACTACTGTATTCTTACAGCAGTTTTAAATGATTATCTTTCATGTTTACTTTTGGTCTTTTGTTCTTTTTTTCCCTTTTTAGTTACGTAGAACGTTGAAGTGCCTCTGTGTATGAAATGTTCATAGAAATAAACTTGCCTTGCCATTATTCATTCTCAGAATGGGTGGGATTTCTACCACCCTGTGCCTATCTACTTCTCAAAACACTAGAGACATTGAAAAGAGGAGCATAAGTGCTGACATACTGTAGGGCAGGTAGTATATAGTACATAGTTGTGCAGGATGAGCCTGTGGAGCAGAGAGATGCATCATGGGTGGCAGCAGCCAATCAGCTTCTCTCGCCAGCCAGCCGTGCCAGCCGTGCCCGCCTCACACTATCTCAGGGGACAAGGTGGAGGCACACCTGGGTCTCTCTCAGGGGACAAGGTGGAGGCACACTTGGGTCTCTCTCAGGGGACAAGGTGGAGGCACACTTGGGTCCATCTCAGGGGACAAGGTGGAGGCACACCTGGGTCTCTCTCAGGGGACAAGGTGGAGGCACACTTGGGTCTCTCTTGCCACCCAGCAGTGCCCGCCTCACTCCCCCCCTCAGTGGACAAGGTAGACACATATCCATTCATCATTAGGGGGCGATCAATTAACATTTAACAAACAAGTACATAACAATTATGAGCCCTAGAATGAAGTTACGCCTGCCATAAGGAGGTTTGGAGCCCTTGAATAAAGTTACGGCCCCCATAAGGAGGTTTGGAGCCCTAGAATAAAGTTACGCCCCCCATAAGGAGGATTGGAGCCCTAGAATGTGTCTGGTTGTATGGACTCTGTATCCTCCTTTCCATTGGCTGTTGGTATGTGGTAATGATGGCTACTGTGTTGGGAATGCAGAGGTCTCCACCATCCCCCATGAAGCAGCAGGAGGAGGAGACAGAGCCCCTCTGTAGATCCTGCAGGAGGAGGAGACAGAGCCTCTCTGTAGATCATGCAGGAGGAGGAGACAGAGCCTCTCTGTATATCCTGCAGGAGGAGGAGACAGAGCCTCTCTGTAGACCCTGCAGGAGGAGGAGACAGAGCCTCTCTGTAGATCATGCAGGAGGAGGAGACAGAGCCTCTCTGTAGACCCTGCAGGAGGAGGAGACAGGGCCTCTCTGTAGATCATGCAGGAGGAGGAGACAGGGCCTCTCTGTAGATCCTGCAGGAGGAGGAGACAGAGCCTCTCTGTAGATCATGCAGGAGGAGGAGACAGGGCCTCTCTGTAGATCCTGCAGGAGGAGGAGACAGAGCCTCTCTGTAGATCCTGCAGGAGGAGGAGACAGGGCCTCTCTGTAGATCCTGCAGGAGGAGGAGACAGAGCCTCTCTGTAGATCCTGCAGGAGGAGGAGAAGACAGGGCCTCTCTGTAGATCCTGCAGGAGGAGGAGGAGACATGGGCCTCTCTGTAGATCTTGCAGGAGGAGGAGGAGACATGGGCCTCTCTGTAGATCCTGCAGGAGGAGAATACAGGGCCTCTCTGTAGATCCTGCTCTCGACACCTGCGACTCTGGTGTCGTGGAGCAAGCCGGGATACCCAATGAAGATGTTGAGGAATGTGCCCCTCCCATCACACACACAGCCTGCATTTGATTGGATGGAAGGAGCTTCCTGTTCAGGTCATCCTGGCTTTGTGGTCCAGAGGGGGTTTTGATGTGATTGAACCTGTTTGCGCGGCTCCAATTGTTTGAAGCGTGGAATATCCAATTTTTACTAAAAACTGACCTTTTTCCTCCCATCATCACATGTACAGTCCTAATGACCTACTGCTGCCATCTAGTGTTCCAATATAGAAACAACAGGCAAAAGTCCAGCAGTATTCTGTAACACTTCATGACCTCTTTCTAAAAGACTGAATCTGTTGGATGCTCACAGTTTGTGGACAACTCATGAATTAAAAAATAATAATAGTCGCTCTTCACCACCCAACTCACCTGTGAGTTCTTCCTTTTCCCCAACAGACTGTTTTCATGCTGAAGATATGGCAGTTTGTAGGAGCACTGGAACCTGTGTCACTGCTTTAAGCAGCATGCTAATGTTTGATTGGATGATTCCTCTCCCTCCTGCTGTACTGCTAGAAAGAATATATTTCAGCTGAAAAAATGTATTTCTGGGTAGAATAATGATATTTGATATGTTTGGTCTAGTTTGATACTTGTCTACACAAAAGTGCTCACCATACGTCATGTAAATGATCAAATATTAAAAGAATAAAAGAATAAAGCATAAAAATGGAGCAACAGAGAGAGGGAGAGAAACGTGTGTGTGAAGGAGAAGAGGGGATCAACAGCCCTAACATCCAGGTTCAAGGGCAGATGTCACTCTGAGAAATTCAACACACAACATTCATTTTCTATCTGATATCGGACATGTTGGGTCTAGTTGGATACTTGTCAAATCAGCATTCTTACCATATGTCATATAAATGATCATATATTAGAATAACAATAACATATATAAATGGTATAACAGAGAGGGGTAAGAGAAATAGACAAAAGAGTCTAAAAAGAGTCATGAAAAACATGAATGCCATTTATATACAAATATATGTAGTGCACATCGAATAATGATTCTGATTCACAATTCTTCTTTCCTCCTCTAAGTGGTCTGATAGCTACAGAGCAACTCCATTGAGGTCGTCACAGCTCCCAGAGGGAGTTATTTAACCATCAGTTCAGCCTCAGTGTCCACCACACTCTCACACGGGTCATCAGTGGACAACAGCTACACACTCTCCCAAGTCCTCCCAATGACAGAAGGGTCACTATCAGCAAATAAACACAGGAGGTGTCCATCTCCATCAGTATGTTTAACACATGGAGTTACTATGCTCCTGGGCAAACTACTGCAGGGGTCTCAAGGCCTTTACAAAGGAAGGTTAGAGCTCCCCCTACTGTTGAAAAGTAAACACAGGCAAGAGCCAAGTTTGGGAGCTCCTATCAACTGATACACTAGTGACCATTCAGAGCCCTCATGGCAGCCACCTGCCTGCATTTGACCCAGTCTTTCTCTCACTCAGCACTATGGGGAAGGGAATGTGTATTACATGTTGTATGTGAACACGTGGGCAGCTGGGAATCCACTGATGTCTCAATACAACACTTGAGATATCTAAAGAAAGAATCTGTGCCTTTGTGTTGGTGCTCTAAACAAAATGCTGTTCCAACACAACACTTCACACAGTTGAAAAATAGAAGAAATCCCTTTGCACAGCCAACTTGAACAAGGTGCTGGTGGATTGCAGGTTTAAAGTTCATATATCAAAAGAGGTGGTCACCGCACACTTATATTTTTTAGTGTTTTTTATTGAGCTCAATAAAAAAAAAAAAAAAAAAAAAATTATTGAGCTCAATAAAAATCACTAAATCCCCAACTGTGTGAAGTTCATATATCAAAAGAGGTGGTCACCGCACACTTATATTTTTTAGTGATTTTTATTGAGCTCAATAAAAATCACTAAAAAATATAAGTGTGCGGTGGCCACCTCTTTTGATATATGAACTTCACACAGTTGGTTCAACAGGCATCCCAGCAGGCCTGAGGCAGCAGGAGCAGGTGGAGCAGCAGACCTGAGGCAGCAGGAGCAGGTGGAGCAGGAGCAGGTGGAGCAGCAGGCCTGAGGCAGCAGGAGCAGGTGGAGCAGCAGGCCTGAGGTAGCAGGAGCGTGATGGGGCAGCAGGCCTGAGGCAGCAGGAGCAGGTGGAGCAGCAGGCATCCCAGCAGGCCTGAGGCAGCAGGAGCTTGTGGAGCAGCAGGCATCCCAGCAGGCCTGAGGCAGCAGGAGAAGGTGGAGCAGCAGACCTGAGGCAGCAGGAGCAGGTGGAGCAGCAGGCATCCCAGCAGGCCTGAGGCAGCAGGAGAAGGTGGAGCAGCAGACCTGAGGCAGCAGGAGCAGGTGGAGCAGCAGGACTGAGGCAGCAGGAGCAGGTGGAGCAGCAGGCCTGAGGCAGCAGGAGCGTGATGGAGCAGTGGTAACTGGGCAATCCTTGTCTGATATCCCCAACCCGCCGCTGCGAGTCTGTGTCGCTCTGGATATAAGTGTCTGCTTCATATTACTCAACTTAAACTTTTAACTTTAAGAGTGGACACTGGCAGAGTTGTCTGACCCCTCAAGACCCAATGAACAACTAACCAGAAAGATGATGACGTTTCCTCACTTCCTATACTAACTCTTTCCCACAATAACTCCACATCAAAACTGTAAGGGGTAATAACATGTAAAGTGGACTTGCTGACTGATGTTTCCTTTAGGTCATGGTCAAGTGGAATGACCTCTGCTCAGTGCGAATACACGTGACATGTAACTGAACATGATGCTGCACACACAAACACACATAAAGGCAACAAACCTTTTTTTAATTTCATTTCAATTTATTTGTATGCAGTTTTCATATAAATGTAATGCCTTTGCATTGCCCACATCCAAGTAAAGCATTTTACGTATAACATTTTAACCACTTATATATTTAATTTATTATATAACAAAAAAAGTTATTATTGAAAATAAAATGACTCCCCATCTCTCTCTCTCTCACACACACGCACAGTCATATCAGAATGTAGAAAGTGTGCAAAAGCCTCACTCGCAATCATTCCCCATGATTCGCCCGAATTGCCTGCAGCTGCGACTCCACGTGTTGCACAGACACACCTGTCACTAATTATTAGGCAGGGGATATAACCAGAGACTTTCTAATGAGGAGACACAGCACTCAAAAAATCCTCCATAGAAATGCACGGGGTTAGTTTGTAACACCAATATGGCCGTTGTCTACACATATCCCACCCCTTCCTCGGCAAAACATCGACATGTGAATACATTGAGCCAATCATATGGTGTGTGTTGTGAAGACATCGTGCCAATCATGTGTTGTGAACTCACCGCTGGAGCAAGATTGATGTCGTGAAGCCTTGCGCATGCGCATTTCTGCTGAATAGGATGCCCTATGAGTGCCCAAAAAGCGTTAGAATATGGCCGTCGAGTGGAGGGACTTGCCTAAAAGGACTTTGATATAACTTACCTGGGGGGTATTCCATCAACCTTGCTAAAGGCCAAATCCCGCTTATTTCGATAAGTCTCGCTAATTTTAGTGAGAATTCCGTTCCATTAATGAGGTTAACGTGAATCCCAGCTTGGTAACTATGGGAATTTATGCCACAGAACTAACCTGCTCCGTAGCAGGTTAACTTTCAAGCTAAATTAAGCTGTGTTGCAAAAAAAAAACAATCAGTCGGAAAACGAGTCCAAAAAGATGGTTCCGTCAACCTGTGCTTTCGTCACCTGTAGCCTACAACTTCAAAAATAGAAGTAGGCCTAGAAATGTTTTTTTCCGACAGTGTCACCAAGCATGGATTTACACATTCACTAGCTCCAAAGAATGTATGAAGATTATGCGATTAAAAATGTTTTAACTTCACATGCGTGTGGTTCTAGTAATCTTGCTACTCTGCGTCACTTACGTTCGGTGGTGGCGTAACGTGCAGCGAGACGGCATAAGAAAGGATTAGCCTACATTCTTGCGTGTTCACAGGTTCGCTTCCCATACGAAGTATTAAGGCTCCATAGTTTATCTCCTTGATAATGGCATTTTTAGTTATAATCTTTGATGAAAGACATATGTCTACTGCTGATAAAGGGTCATGCACATTTGGTAGGCTGTTCAGTGACAGTATATGCTTTGCCAGTGGGCTATATTATATCTGATGCAAGCCAAAGGATAATTCTGTAGCCTGTAGGCCTATAGGCTATAGGCAGCTAATAATTAAAACTGCTTCATGTGTCGACGATTGTTCATGAATGTCCAATCAACTATGTGCTACACAGATTAAATACTAGGCAAAAATGACAAATTGAAAGCCACTGCATTTCAGATAATTATATTTCAAACATTTTGGGACTTATGGGAGACAATAGGCTATTATGTTGATACTAATTTATTTTATGACCACCTACACCTAGACAATAATTTAGAGTGAATTCTTTTAATCTAAGAATGCAGGCTATAGATAGTTTAGAAATTATGTCAAAGTTGTTTTTGAGTTTATACTATTTATTCATTCACTCGTTTTGTTCAAGCATAGACTAGTCTATGTGTTCAAGAGTGAAGCCAATCAAACTCGGAATTGATTTCAAACCATTAGCATTGTTGTTTTAAATACACTGCTCAAAAAAATGAAAGGAACACTTTGAAAAAACATCAGATCTCAATAGGGAAAAAACTCATGCTGGATATCTATACTGATATGGACTGGGTAATGGGTAAAGGATGGCACATTATTTTTTGGTAATGAAAATGATCAACCTACAGAGGGCCGAATTCAAAGACCCCCACAAAAATCAATGAAAAAAGTGAAACAATTATGCGACAAGCTAGTCCATTTTGCCTAAATTTCATTGCAGCAACTCAAAATGGTACTCAGTAGTTCGTATGGACCCCACATGCTTGACAATGAGACGGCAGATGGTGTCCTGGGGGTCTTCTCCCAGATGTGGACACAGCCATCATTGAGCTCCTTGACAGTCTGTGGTGCAACCTGACAGTGTTGGATGGACCAAAACACAATGTCCAAGAGGTGTTCTACTGGATTTAAGTCAGGGGAGTGTGGGGGACAGTCAATGGTATCAATTCCTTCATCCTCCAGGAACTGCCTACACACTCTAGCCACATGTGGCCGCCGGCCGGCCATTGTTGTGCGCCAGAGGAAACCCAGGGGCCTCTGCACCAGTACAGGGTCAGACAATGGGTCTGAAGATTCATCCCGATACCTAAGAGCAGTGAGGGCGCTATTATTTTGCCCATAGAGGTCTGTGCGTCCCTCCAAGGATATGCCTCCCCAGACCATCACTGACCCACCACCAAATCGGTCATGCTGAATGATGTTGCAGGCAGCATAACGTTCTCCATGACATCTCCCGACCCTTTCACGTCTGTCACATGTGCTCAGGGTGAACCTGCTCTCATCTGTGAAAAGCACAGGGCGCCAATGGCGGACCTGCCAATTTTGCTGGAGGTCATTTTGTAGGGCTCTGGCAGGGCTCCAACTGTTCCTCCTTGCACAAAAGAGCAGATACTGGTCCTGCTGCTGGGTAAAGGATATTCTACCACACTGCCAAGCTCTCTTAAAGCAACTGCCTGTCTCCAGGAATCTCCTTTTGAGACTGCGCTGGGAGACACAGAAGTCCTGGCAATGGAACGTATTGGTGTGCCATTCTGGAGGAGTTGGACTACCTGTGCAACATTTGTAGGCTCCAGGTACTGGCTTATGCTACCAGTAGTGACACTGACCCAACCCAAATGCGAAACTTATGAAAAATCACTCAAGAAAGAGAAAGATGGAAAAATTATCAGTTGCCACCACCTGTAAAACCATTCCTGTTTTGGGGGTTGTCTCATTGTTGCCCCTCTAGAGCACCTGTTAACTTTGATGACACCAAAGCAGGTGAAACTGATTCACAACCCCCTCTGTTACGTAACTGGCCAGACCAATAGCTTACAAGTTTGATAACCTTGATGCTGTACACCTATGAAAAAGTGTTCCCTTATTTATTTTGAGCAGTGGATATGCTTTCCTTATTCTCCGATTTCTGTAGGCAATCTATTTTTTTCTCTCGATGTTAAATGTGATGACTTTCGATGAAAATCCTGTAGATGGCGCTTGCCAAATCAAACAGAAATCGTCTAGTATTGTCTGAATTTTACGACATATATCCTCTTTTCGTCAATCTACTGTTTTGGTCTACTGTTCTACCTCGTGCACGAGCAAAGATGAAGCTGAACTAAACCTCGCTTGAATAAACGAGGCCAAGATGCCGCTAACTTGAGTTAATGGAACGGCTTCAGCCCCATGTGAAAGTCTACGCTAGTTCAAGCCAGGCTATTTCTGTTCTGTTCTGTTGTTGTGTGCTGATTGTTCCTTTGTTCTTGTTACAGCACACATACACGCACGCCCACATAACCAGCCAAGAAGACAAAAGACAAAAAGACAATTTAATAAATACACTCTTTGAGGTGACCTTGGCTAAACTCTGTCTGTGTCCTCCTCCTTCCAACCCAACTCAACTCTCCAACTATCTGACTGTGGTTTGCCTGTTCCCTGCCTCTTTCCAAAGTGTCCCAGCCCCCCACTGAGAGTAGCCACTACCTCATTCAGAAAGGTTTTAGCAGGAATAAACAAAAAATATTACTTAAATCAAATAACGGTGGACTAACACTCCCAGTCCTGAGAAACCCCATCATTGTTAGACATTCAACACACAATATGAATTTTCTATCTGATATCTGACATGTTTAGTCTAGTTCATACATGTCTAAACAACGTGCTCACCATATGTCAAATAAATTATCAAATATTAAAAGAGTAAAAGAATATAGGATAAAAATGAAATAACAGACAGGGAAAGAGAGGAAGAGAATATGTGTGTTTGAGAGGAGGAAGAGAATGAAGGGATGACAGAAATAAAAAAGGGAGAAAACAGAAGGAGGGATGATAGTACAAACAGGAAGAAATAGACACACACAAACACACACACACACACACACACACACACGCACACGCACACGCACACGCACACGCACACGCACACGCAAACACAAACACACACACACACACACACACACACACAGAAAAACAGGGAGAAACAAACACTTAGGGGAAAAAAGAGGGTGGGAGGGAAGAATGCTACAAGGAGGAGGTAAAAGAAAGAACACACATACACACACACACAAACACACTTGCACACAAACACACTCACACACAAACACACACAGAAGGAGAAACGAGAGAAAGCTGAAGGAAAGATGAAGACAAAAGAGACAAATCACAGAAACGGTAAGAGAAGGAACACACACACACACACACACACACACTCACACGCACACGCACACACACACACGCACATGCACACACACACAGGAGAGGCCCTCCTCTCCTGCAGAATTAGGAGGTCATGTGATCTAGCACAGGGACACTGAGGAGTTGGAGTAAGGCATAAATATATTATAATAAACACTAAACCCAGGATAGAGGGGCTCAGTGAATGTGGAGTGGAACGTGTGCAGGTGGGTGAGTGTGTTAGAGGAGACACTGTAGAAGGACAGAGTGCCTGCTGACCAGTCCAGGTACACTCCTACTCTGCTGGAGCGGGAGGAGGGGGCAGGTATGGCAGTCTCCTTATTATTGTGCCAGACAGAGTAACTGTTACCAGAGCACTCCAGACTCCAGGACTTGGCATTATGTCCAAACACGCTGTTCTTCCCACTACCACTGATCCTCTGGATGCTTTTATAGGCCACTGCTATATAAACCAGATCATCACCACTCCACTCAGCCTCCCAGTAGTAGCGTCCAGACAGACCATCTCTACACAGCACCTGAGAGGACTCAAATCTCTCTGGGTGGTCAGGATACGGATGCTGCTGACTCACACGTGTCACCTTTCTGTTCCCCTCAGAGAGAAAGAGATATCTGCATGCTGTGTTTGGGTCCAGTGTGAGCTCACAGGAATCTGCACACAAGAGGAGAGAGGAGAGGACATCCTCATCAGAACATGGGGTAGGAAAGGACATGTGTACAACACAAACACACACACACACACACACTATCTCTCTCCCACACAAACACACATATATAGACATAGACAGACAATCAGACACACATACCGAGAGAGTAACCAAGTAAACAGCAAACACAGCCAACACAAACGGACACAAACAAAGCACACACACACATTCAGTAAACACACACACACACACACACACACACACACACACACACACACACACACAGACCGAGTAAGCAGCAAACACAGTCAACACAAACAGACACAAACAAAGCACACACAAATACACATAAAGAGAGACAATCAGACAAACACACACAGTCAAACACACACACCAAGAGAGTAACCAAGTAAGCAGCAAACACAGCCAACACAAACAGACACAAACAAAGCACACGCATTCAGTAAACACACATTTTAATTCCTTTATTTGTGTTCACATTTTACAATAGATTTCAATGAACACAAACAATCTTAGATGCTAGCATTGTAAACCCAGTAGCCTATGCCTCTGGTCTCAGTTCATGGGTACAAAAAACATTGCCTTCTCCATATGTGGCGACTGCCAATTATCACATAAATTGAACAGAATTTTGCTAGAGCCTTTGCTCTTGGCTTAGAGAGACCTGGGGCCTGTACTACGAAGCGGGGTTACTGGCTTATCTGGGTAACTTCGAGAGTAACTTGATCACGTGTGGCGTAACTTCCCGATTAACCCGTACTACGAAAGGTGGATAGGTTTTAACCGAGGTATGCTGCCATGGCAATTTACGCTGCATCTCAAACCTGCTCCGAGCAGGTTATGTTCTTGGTTAACCCGAGGTTTCCGTTAACCACACCCTTTATAAGTACCACCCCTCCACTAACAATTTCTCCCGAGACATGTCGGCGTAGGCTACCTGGATGATCCATAGGCCTACGACATTGGAGCGCAAATCGTGAGGGACTCTCTTCGCAGGGCGAGGGGTTTTAGACACCGCCAGAAAATATATATAGCCTACCCGGACGATATTCTCTATGAAGATATAGATTGTCAGCCGAGGGTCAGATGATCTAGGAAGACATCTCATAACAATGCCCGTATGTGGACATTCATGTACTCCATCGGTGATGCTGAACATCTGAGCAAGAATAGCCTAAAATAAATCGGACATAGCCTACAGTAGCCCTAATAAATTAAAATCACCATTTTAACAAACTTGTTGAATTGAATGTCATATTACTGTACCCTGCACATAAAGGCTACACATTTCCACAGCACCAGAATCCGACCGAATGCCTCCCTCAACCCCCTCCATAATCGGCCTTCCACTATTATTTGCGATGGCCAACTCCTCTGCTACTGTAAAACACTCTGGTGCCTTTCCTCCTACAGTAGTGTTCAAAGACACCTTTTTCTTGTTAGCTGTAAAACAGAGGCCAAGTGAAGGCTATAAGCTAGGCCTACATGTTTTCATAATTAAGAAATATTAATGCAAGCTATAACTATATAAACCTACTATACTATTTCATTTTCACCTGATGCCATGTGCGTTTGGCAATGGTGTTGCATCTGAAATGTTCACAGGATTAGGCATACACTAAATCAGTCCATGGGGGCTACTTAAACATTCAATTATCCTTATTACTGTAATCTATATGCCCACTTCTGAATTGGGTTGCATCTGTAGGCCTTTCTATGAACTCAAAATAGGCTATTTAATTATTTCAACTCATTTCAGACATTCCGCAAGCTACTAATCCTCCGTAACACATATTTGAAGAACATGTGGGAATAAAACTTTACTTTTAGGCATTTAGGCTACCTGATCTGCAATACGTTCACTGCCGACGTATTTGATTTTTGTCGTAGAGTGGGTTTTAATTCCTCATAACTTGTCATAATAGTTGTGCATTCCTCATCCGTAAAATAAGGTGATCGCGTCATCATTGAAAGTGGTGACTTGCGCTGCAACCCGCCCCTTTTATGTGAACGCGCACAAACTCCAATTAGGTTAACCCTGGTTCAACAAATAAACTACTTAATCAGCGTCGTAGTACCGATTAACACCACTTATGATAACCAGGTTTTGTCAACCCCGGTTTAACAAAGTAACCCTGGGTTACATCTGGGTAGGTTAAGCTCCCTTCGTAGTACAGGCCCCAGCAATCTGCAAACCCCTGACTACTAGTCTGTGGACATTACTTACATTTGTACCCAAGCTGTATAACAATGTCTCTGAGTGGCTGATACTTTTAAAAGCTTGGTTAGGTAGGCTTCCTCTAGACTGTAGTCAAATGCACAGCCTACTTCAAGAATGGTTACTTCTCTGCTGTCCTCATCAACAATAACAATATCTGGCTTTATTGCAGCACATTATTTCCACTATTACAGAGTTTGACACACACACACACACACACACACACACACACACACACACACACACACACACACACACACACACACACACATATATATGTTCACACAACCTCTGTCACACGCACACACATACAAACTCTCACTCACACAACTCACACAAGTTAATGCTTCCATGTAAATCATGCTCATGGCCCTTTTTTCAGGAAGTAAAATCACTCACATTTTCTGGGTCCTGGTTTAATCCTGCACTCTCCTCCATTGTCAAACCTTAAGAAGGACAAGAGAAGAAAGTACAGTTTTGACACAAAACTGAGTTTAGTATCTGAAATGACATAGTAATATACATAGTAGTATATCAAGCAGGATATTTCTCAAGAGCAGCTTCTATGTAAAGCAAAGTAAAACTAAAGTGATTAAGGGAGGGTCTTTAGTGTGTATTAATCCAAGGTCACATCAGTGGAAATTTGGTCTCTGCATTTATCTCAATCCGTGAAACACACTCAGCACACAGTGAACACACAGTGAGGTGAAGCACACACTAATCCCGACGCAGTGAGCTGCCTGCTACAGCGGCGCTCGGGGAGCAGTGAGTGGTTACGTGCCTTGCTCAAGGGCACTTCAGCCGTTCCTACTGGTTGGGGTTCGAATCGGCAACTCTCCGGTTACAAGTCCAAAGCCCTAACCAGTAGGCCACGGCTGCCCAGGAGCTTCTGTTGTTGCTCCTGACCCTAGACAGGGGTGTGACCCAAACACAGATCATATACCCAGTTTCCCCAGACAGGTTAGCAGGTGGTCCTGCAGTGTGAGCCGTTCCTGCTGGAAGAATGTAGGATTGGACAGGACGTGTGTTTGGGTGAACTGAACCAGTTTGTGTAATAATGTGCAGTGTGTGTCAGACTCTGTTTGTAAATTCTCCTGCTATTTTTTTGTCTATTTGTCCCCCTCTACAGAGGCTGTAATCTACAACTGCTGTTGGTCTGAGTCTCCGCCCTTCCCCTGTCTGCTCCTGGTTCCCACCTCTCTACCTGTTTCTCAGCTCTGCATGTCAATCATCCTCAACAGCTTGATTCTAATTACTGCTCTTATGCCAGAAGGTTCTGTTGTCTCGCGGCTGTTCCTGCATGCATGACTGTGAGTTTTGCCTGTATTAACCCTGTCTAGTTTTGACCTCTACTTGCCTGCTCTGCCCTGCCAGAAGATTTTGGTTGAGCTACTTTTTGTGTTACACTTCTGATTACTGCCTTTGATGAAGATTGGCTTTTTGTGTGTTTTTCTCTGCAGATTATTCTCTGGACCAGTGGCGGACTACTCAGACTTTTTGAAGGACAGGGGTGAAAAAAACAAAAAGAGCACATCTCACGACATGGGGCCCCAACCCCACGCAAAAAGCTAAATGTATGATGTATGGACAGAGTATGAGCCACTGGGCCCCTGGAAAAGGAAAAGGCCCCATTCAACCTCAGAAAGTTCTTAACTCAGCTAAGCTAGGGGGGTAGAACATTTAAAAACTAGATGTACCGCAGAGCGGTACACAATCTGACCGTCGTCCAGTCCAGCACATTTGTTCCACAAAAATAAGTCACGCTTGTCAAATTGTGTTCATTTCCTACTTTGTTTCTTTTTTGTGTGTTTGCAATTGAGTGTGTGCAGAGTGTGTGGTTGTTTTGTGTACATGTATATGTGTTTTGTGTGTGTTTTTGTGTGTGTGTGTGTGTGTGTGTGTGTGTGTGTATGTGTGTGCGTGTGTTTGTGTATGTAGGTGTGCAAGGCCGTAGTCATGATGTCAACATTGGGGGGGAACAAATCTGTGGTGGGGTCTGAGGGACCCCCAAACAGAATTTCAATACATTTCCTACCATGCAAAACTATTATTAAAAATCACAAACAAGTCGTTAGTTAGGTCAGTCAATTAGGTTATTCCAAACTTTTGACGACCCCCCCCCCCCTGTGAAAAGAGAAGGGTGGAGAAGAAGCAACTTCACTGGTCCGTCCCTGGACCCGTGACTCCATTTGTGTTCAAAATGTATACTTTAAAAGAAATTACAAACTAGAGTATCTTATGATAACCTAGCCAAAATACCAAATATATATTATTTTCTTTTTTTTTTACCATCGCTTTGGCACCCCCATGGTGCTGCGCCCCTATGCGCTGCATATAGCACATACCCACTTTTTGCACCACTGTGTGTGGGTGTATGTGTGTTTATGTGTTTGCGTGCGTGTTTGTGCATGTCGTGTGTGTGCATGTATGTGTGTGTGCATGTGTACTGTGTGTGTGTTTACGTGTCTTTGTGTGTGTGTGTGTTTATGTGTGTGTGTGTGAGTGTGTGTGTGTGTGTGTGTGTGTGTGTGCATGTGTGTGTGTCTTTATGTATGTGTACATAAATAAAGCAAATCAGGGAACCACCTACTCTTTGCGATAAGTGCCATGGGATCTTTAACAACCATGGTGAGTCAGGACCTCAATTTAACATTCATGCAAAGGAAAACATCTCCTGCAGTACAGTGTCCCTGTCACTGCAATAGGACATTGGGATTTATATTTGTTTGGTGGCTTTTGGCCACAGGGAAGAGTGCCACCTACTAGCCAGCCACAACACCACTTCCAGCAGGAACCTACTCTTCCAAGGAGGTTTCTTATCCAAGCACTAACTAAGCCTGCTTAGCTTCAGTAATTCAGCAAAGTCAGGGTATCAGGCTGGTCTGGCTGCTGGCTAAAAACAAAAATTGAGAGGCATATATGATTCTAACTGTCTCACTGAATTGCATTATGCACACTCAATTCTCACTGGTATCTGCTAGACAACAAGTACCAAAACATGATTAGTTCACAGATTTCAGAGGTAAAATACATTTTATACAACCCCACCCCCATCTTGCTTGTTCATAATTCTGAGAAATTCTGGAATTGTGTGCATGTGTGCATGTACGTGTTTATGTTTGTTTGTGTGTGTGTGTGTGTGTACGTGCATGTGCTTGTGGGTGTGCCTGTGTGTGTGCATATGCATGCATGCGTACATATGTCTACTGTGTGTGTATGTGTCATACGTATGATTACTGTGAATGTATGTGTGTGTGTGAATATCTGTTTATGCACATGTGTGCATATGGAATGGGTTAACATGACCCCTGGAGGCAAACATACGCAAACAATTGGTCGTCCTAAGCCCTACGGTTCTCAATATATTCACAGAAAACTCTGTTGGTGTACGGTCACTAAATGTACACATAAATTAATTTATTATATGGCCCCCCATGAACGAAAGTCCATGAAACTTGGCGTGCATTCAGAGGGTGTCATAATGATCGATCCTACACTTTCAATTTCGTGCAGTTTTGATCATGTCAGGCAAAGATATTGTGATTACAACACCTAATTTTTTGCTTTTTAATTTTTAACTAGGTGGCGCTATACATGAAATGAGTGGTAATGGGATGGGTTGACATGGCCCCTCAAGACCAATATGAAACAAAAGGTGGTCCTCCTAGGCCCTATGGTTCTCGGGATATTCACAGAAAACTGTGTCCGGCCACGTAAAGGCCAGTTGGTGTACAGTAACATAGATTAATTTATTGTATGGCCCCCCATGAACGGAATTCCACGAAATACCTATGTAATGGTGAGAAACTGTTACATCAAATCTACCTTTTATTTATTTGTATATTTATTTGTTAGTACTTGTTTATTTAATTAATAACTGTGAATAGTGTTGATGATTAATATTTGACACATTGACCATTCCGGTTACCATAACAACCAGAATGTTTACTGCCTCCTCAGTTGATGTTTATGCTGAGTGAGGCAGGTATGTATAGCGACTACGCTCCAATTAATATCATATTGAATATGATAATAATGGATAAATACTAGATAAATATACACAAAATATACATGATTTTCTTTTGTATTGTTGGATAAAAACATGTAACAAATACAGATTCTTTGACTGTATTGAGTCCCGTAAGATATTAGCCTAATGTTGTTAATCTTAATTATAAACTATAGCCTAGGCTACTAAGTAACGTCAAGAGTATTCAATTTGCTGTTATGAATTAATTAATTGTATACTGTTATGAATTAATTCTATACTGTTTGTTGTCTTTCTTAATGGGTTTTTGTAATGTCGGGACAATTTATCTTAGGATAGCTTAATGTTTAAACCATAGATTATATACGTTGGAGAGAGATGCCGTTGAAGACGCGGCGCGCGCTGAGAATGCAAGTGAAAAATACTTGGCGAACTTATTGCCTATCTACCAACATTATATGGGGGAAACGGGAACTCATTGTTTTTTTTGTCTTATTGTAGGGCTTGATCTGACTTTATCCCGTGCCTCCCTGTTTTGTGTGTACATGTTGGTTGACGACAGGAGCTGCAAACCCCTTAAATAAAAAAGCTGTTAACACATTGGTGTGAGCGTCTACGTCCTTTGTGGTGGAGCTGGAGAGATCCGCTACACCTACACTTCCAACTTCGTGCAGTTTTGACCATGTCACGGATACCTGCAATTACAACACCTCATTTTTACTTTTTCGTTTTTAACTAGGTGGCGCTATACGTGAAATGAGTGGTTATGGAATGGGTTGACATGGCCCCTTAAGATCAACATACAAAAAAAAGGTGGTCCTCCTAAACCCTACGGTTCTCGAGATATTCAAAGAAAACTGTGTCCGCCCTACCCTCATTTCGGGGGGTGCAGCCCAGCGGGGGGGCTACAGATCAAAACTTGACTAAACCTATATGACCACCGCTTCGCTGCGTGGCGGTCATAATTATTGTTTGAAGTGGCACTATAGGGCACTGAAACATTTATCATGTAAAGGTCAGTCAATAGGAGATTTTGAAGGCACTTTAACTTTTTTTCCTACAACCATGGGGACACTGTTGAAAAGATACATACATCAAGAATAACAAAAATCCGCTGGAGCAATGTGGAGAAATTTTGTGAAAAGTATAAGCTCCTAAGACAAGATTTTCAAGTGTGCATTTACAATAATGGCCACTAGATGTGGTGGCCATAAAATATTTCATGTATATATGCCTGTGTGCCTGTCTGTTTAGAGCATAAAAAATTACATTTTTGAATGTCAAAATTCTGACGTTCGACATTAGCTAATCAGAAATCTGACCAATGGACATAGTCTTAGGACATGACAGTTTTCATGAAATTTCTCCACATTGCACGAGTGGATTTCTGTTGTATACTGTATGTCTTGCTGTATTTAATCTTCTACAAAAATCTACTTTATTGTTATTAAAGTGAAATGGTTGCTGTCAAAATTCACCACCATTAGTTTGAGCACATTTTCAAAATATTGTTTTTTGGGATGAATGGGAGTCAATGCGAGCCATAAATCACAGACTAGTGGTGACCAAAGAATATTTAGCCAGATTAGGTGACTCCACCTTTCTACTACATAAATGACCCAATTTAAATATACATTCATCTTCCCAGCAGTGAAATGCTCATTCAAGTTTGTATTATTGCTTAGTGTGCTGAGGATGTTATTCATGTAGCCAAAATATTTATGTATTTCAGTATTTACCTTCAAATTCTTCAAATAATTAAACAGAACTCCTTCACCCTTCAGTGAGTCACTGTGCAAACTGTCTTAATGATCTGTTGCCTGGGTAGATGGTGTGGTGTTAATAATTTTATAACTGTAGAAGTGTGAACTATTCAGGAGCCTCATATATGTGAACTGGGGGACTTTTACCTGCAGTACATAAAGGGCATGACATGCCCAGTTTAATGAGCATGTGGAAACATGAGAATATCAGAATGGTCTCCAACAGAGGATACATAAGGATGAACAGCTCCACTAGAGCCTCATCAAACTCACATAAACACCCAACACTCACCTGAAAGTCTCTAGTTTACAGTTGGGATCATCAAGTCTCTCTGTGAGCTCACTGACACCTGAGTCTCCTGGGTGACTGTAGCTCAGATCCAGTTGTTTGAGGTAGAAGGGGTTTGAATTGAGGGCAGAGGACAAGAAAGAGCAGCCATTATGGGTGATCTGACAACCAGACAGTCTGAAACAAAAGATCATGTTTCTTCATTATTAAAGAAGGAAAAGGCATTAAAAGGTACACCAAGCACTAGCAAATTTATTCAGTAATTATGACTGAAAATCCTATTAACATCTTTAGAAAAACATACTTTACTAACTAAATGTACCGCAGAGTGGTACAAAATATGACCGCCGCCCGGTCCAGCACATTTATTCCAGAAAAATAAGTCACGCTTGTCAAATTGTGTTCATTTCCTACTTTGTTCCTTTTTTGTGTGTTTGTAATTGAGTGTGTGCAGAGTGTCAGGTTGTTTTTGTGTATATGTGTTTTGTGTGCGTTTTTTTGTGTGTGAGTGTGTGTGTGTGTGCGTGTGTTTGTGTACTGTATGTAGGTGTGTTTGTATGTGTAGGTGCATGTGTGTGTGTGTGCATGTGTGTTTATGTGTTTGTGTGCGTGTTTGTGCGTGTCGTGTGTGTGCATGTATGTGTGTGTGCATGTGTAGTGTGTGTGTGTGTGTTTTTGTGTGTGTGTGTGTGTGTGTGTGTGTGTGTGTGTGTGTGTGTGTGTGTGTGTGTGTGTGTGTGCACATGTGTGTGTGTGTGTCTTTATGTATGTGTACATAAATAAAGCAAATCAGAAAACCACCTACTCTTTGCGATAAGTGCCATGGGATCTTAAACAACCATGGTGAGTCAGGACCTCAATTTAACATTAATGCAAAGGAAAACATCTCCTGCAGTAGTGTCCCTGTCACTGCAATAGGACATTGGAATTGATATTTGTTTGGTGGCTTTTGGCCACAGGGAAGAGTGCCACCTACTGGCCAGCCACCAACACCACTTCCTGCAGGAACCTACTCTTCCAAGGAGGTTTCTTATCCAAGTACTAACTAAGCCTGCTTAGCTTCAGTAATTCAGCAAAGTCAGGGTATCTGCTGGTCTGGCTGCTGGCTAAAAACAAATATTGAGAGGCATATATGATTCTAACTGTCTCACTGAATTGCATTATGCACACTCAATTCTCACTGGTATCTGCTAACAAGTACCAAAACATGATTATTTCATAGATTCCACAGGTGAAATACATTTTATACAACCCCACCCCCTCTTGCTTGTTCATAATTCGGAGAAATTCTTGAATTGTGTGCATGTGTGCGTGTACGTGTTTATGTTTGTGTGTGTGTGTGTGTGTGTGTGTGTGTGTGCATGTGCTTGTGGGTGTGCCTGTGTGTGTGCATGTGCATGCATGCGTACATATGTCTACTGTGTGTGTACAGTATGTGTCATATGTATGATTACTGTGAATGTATGTGTGTGTGTGTGAATATCTGTTTATGCACATCTGTCCATATGGAATGGGTTAACATGACCCCTGGAGGCAAACATACGCAAACAATTGGTCATCCTAGGCCCTACGGTTCTCAAGATATTCACAGAAAACTCTGTTGGTGTACGGTCACTAAATGTACACATAAATTAATTTACTGTATGGCCCCCCATTAACGGAAGTCCACGAAACTTGGCATGCATTCAGAGGGTGTCATAATTATCCTAAACTTTCAATTTCGTGCAGTTTTGACCATGTCAGCCAGAGATATTGTGATTACAACACCTAACTTTTTGCTTTTTTAATTTTTAACTAGGTGGCGCTATACATGAAATGAGTGGTAATGGGATGGGTTGACATGGCCCCTTAAGACCAACATACAAAAAAGGTGGTCCTAGGACCTACGGTTATCGAGATATTCACAGAAAACTGTGTCCGGCCACCTACAGACCAGTTGGTGTACAGTAACATAAATTAATTTATTGTATGGCCCCCCATGAACGGAATTCCACGAAACTTGGCATGCATTCAGAGGGTGTCATAATGATCCTACACTACCAATGTTGTGCAGTTTTGACCATGTTAGGTCACAGATACCTGTGATTACAACACCTCATTTTTACTTTTTTGTTTTTAACTAGGTAGCGCTATACATGAAATGAGTGGTTATGGAATGGGTTGACATGGCCCCTTAAGATCAACATACAAAAAAAAAGTGGTCCTCCTAAACCCTGCGGTTTTCGAGATATTCACAGAAAACTGTGTCTGCCCTACCCTTTCGGGGGGTCCAGTCCAGCGGGGGGGCTACAGCTTTGTGTCTCACTGTGGATGGGCGAAGCCTGTTTGAAAAAAGCATGCTTGGCCTTGCAGCTGCGGAGATACTCAAAACAGCTAGTAACGGCCTGCGGCCTTTACTCAAAACAGCTAACAGTACTCAAAACAGTTAACAGCTAACAGTAACAGAGCAAACGAGTGAACGATATGTAACCCATGAACAATGTGTGACCTGTGTTCACTGTATAAACCCCTGAACTTGTGCTACGGTGAAAAGTTTGTACCCTTGGCAACAATAATGCTGACACGAAAGGTAAGACCGAACAACGATCCTTTCATAACGCCACCTGTGGGTTCGAAGTTGCCAAATGTTGTGTCAGCAACTAAGGAGGGGTATAAATGTTGGTGTTCAACAATTGTTCGGGGGTGCGATTGTGCGATCGTGCGATCCACTCAGGCTTTGCGCTTTGTAGTCATTAAAGGAATTTTGCACAGAACTCTGCCGGACTTTTGTGCCTTCTTTTTGGGATACGTTTTTGACTTCAGCACTTATAATGGTGTAATTGTGTTACATTGCAGACAAGATATTTGGACTTAATTTCTGGTCCGAGTCCTAATATCTGATACGACAGCTTGCCTTTACAAAGGCATAGTTACTTGTCTCAGCGTCATACAGTCATATTCAGATGTCTCTGGCATTTCATCATGCACAATGGGGAAAAGTAATATAATACTCTACACTCCTTGTAACTGACCTCAGTGTCTCCAGTTTGCATTGTGGATCTCTTAGTCCCACACAGAGCAGCTCCACTCCTTCATCCTGCAGGTCATTGTCACTCATGTCCAGTTCTCTCAGATGGGAAGGTGTCCTCTGCAGCACTGATGCCATCATTTCACAGCTCATTTTGGAGAGCTTGCAGTGATTGAGCCTGTTTAGAAATTACAGTTGATGCACCCATTCGATACTATTCTGCATTTCCATGAATACATGTATGGTTATATTCCCATAACTCTTCTATTTCCTCACTGTTGTGTTTGTGACTAAAGTGTAAACACACATTACAACAATATGCATGATCCAGTATGCTGACTTATGCACAGGAGAGTTCTAAATGGTTTAAGCCTTTTCCAGAATCGGTACGATTTAACATGGAGATTACACTATGTTATGAATAAAAGATGACACAACTGTATACAGTATATTGACATCTGATGAGACAAAGAGACCAAGAGAAAAAAAGCAGAGAACCAAATAATTTCTGAAAAAATGATGCTGAATTTCACTGTTGGACCCTTTCTTATACATCTGTGTGGAACTGTGAATGGACTGATTCACTGTGGGTCTGGGCTGTGCTGAACTTTGGTAGGGCAGTAGGTAGCTTGATCAGACCTAACTGAGAGGTAATTGTGGATAGGAAAGGATACTAGACAGAGATTGGCAGGAATACATAATATATTACATTGCATTCTTCAACTGACCTCAGTGTCTCCAGCTTGCATTGTGGATCTCTTAGTCCTGCACAGAGCAGCTCCACTCCTTCATCCTGCAGGTCATTGTCACTCATGTCCAGTTCTCTCAGATGAGAAGGTGTCCTCTGCAGTACTGATGCCAGGATTTCACAGATTTCTTTGGAGAGGTTGCAGCTATTAAGCCTGTTTAAAAAATACAGGTGATGAACACAGTTGGTACTATGCTGCATTCCCATTAATACATGTATGCATCTTTTTTACATCTCTCTTCCATTTTCCCCTCATTCAACCCTATGATAATAATGTTGTGATTGTGTCTAAAGTATAGACATAATGTAGGAATGCACACACATCTATATATATTGCAACAGGTGTCAGATACTGACCCCTGCAAAGAAAAAAAAAGATATCCACACGCTGTCTTCTTTACTCCCAAGGTGATTTAATATACTTTAGGCACAACGTTTCGACCACTCAGGTCTTCGTCTGGTACATCAAACAGAGCAGATGATGGGTAAGGACATATAGGCTATGCATAAGGAAATGGGTGGAGCCCCTAATCAATCAGTCATCCCGTCAGAGCATCACACATAAGAGATAGCAAGTCATGTGGATGTCCCAATGTCATTCTTGCTAAAATCAAACTGTTGGGTAAAATAATATATTAGAGCATTACATTCCTTATAACTGACCTCAGTATCTCCAGGTTGCATTGTGGGTCTCTTAGTCCCACACAGAGCAGCTCTACTCCTTCATCCTGTAGATCATTGTCACTCATGTCCAGTTCTCTCAGATAGGAAGGTGTTCTTTGCAGCACTGATGCCATGATTTCACAGCTTGTTTTGGAGAGGTTGCAGTGATTTAGCCTGTAGAAAATACATTTGATGCACACATTTGATAATTTCTGCACTTCCATGAATACATGTATGGTTATATTCCCTTAACTCTTCTATTTCCTCACTGTTGTGTTTGTGACTAAAGTGTAAACAAACATTACAACAATATGCACATATATACAACAATTTGGGCAGCCGTGGCCTACTGGTTAGCACTTCAGACTTGTGACCGGAGGGTTGCCGGTTCGAACCCCGATCAGTAGAAAGCGGCTGAAGTGCCCTTGAGCAAGGCACCTAACCCCTCACTGCTCCCCGAGTGACATTCAAATGAGTTAAAGGTCATATTTAAAATTAAGAGACCACTACAAATTTGAATATGAACGTCAACTCATTCGAATGTTACTATATAATTTCAAATGCCAAGGCTTTACCCACCAAACTCTTCTTGAGACTTTGACTGCAGGAAGCATTCGGCGGAGCCCTTCCTTTGATCTCAGATATTTCTTCAGATCAAACTCCTCCAAGTCCTCAGTTGACATCAGCAGCAGATAAGTCAAAGTTGAACACTGGGCTGGAGTCAGATTCTTCTCCTTATCTGCTGAGCTCATGTATCTGTATAACAGAATTGACAAACACAATGTTCATAACATTTCTAACAAATCTAAAAGCAAAAATAACGTTATTTTGCAACAAATTCTACAATACTTCCACAATAAAGTCCAGAATGATAGATAGAGCAATACAAATGTTGAGCAATACAAAATCCCTCTGGCTGTGAATATTATCACCACTGACAAAATGTTAACTTAATGTTACTATCCAAATATCACTTTTCGTTCACAACATGTTAAATACTTCTCAAGGTTTTTTTCTTCTTTTTTTATCAGGGAAGTAGTTTTTATGCTGTTCTGTGTAAAATGGAGAAAACATTTTCACAGTGCAACATTGCTGACTGTGGGAGGAATTCTCTCGTGTGTAAGTAAAAAAAAAAAACACATAAAAAAAAACACATAACTAAGCTCTTTTCAACCTGGGCGAATTCTCCCCTCTGGCATTTACACGCAATAGAGGGAGTTTCGCGTTTTGGGAGGAACAACCCCAAAATCTGGACGTTTCTTATCTGCACTATTGTCGAGCAGCATAGTTTATATTCTCCTGTCTCCTGATTCGTTTGTAATGGAGGCTGGTATTGCTATGCCAGTCTCTCTACTGTATTCAAAACTGCAGGTGTCAGTCTACAGCTTGGTTAGCATCGATAAATTGATATTATGAGGCATATGAACCATTGAAACTTTCTTTCTCAACAGTGAGTTTTTAAATTATGAATCTATACACCTCAAGCACATCTTGACTCGTTATAAACAAACCTCAAAGCAAAAGTGAAATTTCATTAAGTCAATTCTTTGTTAGGCTATGTGATGAAACACCATTTTACTGTAGGCCGTTCTCTATTCCGTTCACCATGCTTACGTTTTCAAAATCAAAGACTGGGTTGTGTTCTTTCTGGATTTAAATGGCATTCAGAAGGTCAATGAGAAAGTCCACATTCCACGTTTTCATATCAACCTAAATTAACAAGGTGGTGGATCAGTATGGTTCTATTTTAAATAAATCACGCCTCTTTCATAAGGCCGCCTTGATTTCGAACTTGCGCTCTGTGGATGTGACAGAAGTGGGAGAATGCACGTAACTGAAAAGTGTGTAACGAAGTGCATAAACAAATGTACGCGCAAATGGGAAAATTCCCCCCAATATCCCCAGACACCACATTTTTATATGTTCCAGAAAACTGCTTTAATGCACATGCCTATCAATACAGATTGTATTGGAGGCAATACAGATTGTATTGATCATTAATCAAGCAACTGATCAGTGTCAGAATATATTGACAGTGTTATGTAAACAGGATGTTAATCTGCAGATTCCACATTCTAACAATAATGTGATTGAGTACACAATTATTGTGTACTATAACACTGGTGTTGATAACACAGTGCTCTACTAATTAATTTACCAGTTCCTTCAAATGGATTGCATCCACTTGGAACCACAGACCATCTGTTTTTTGCTTTTTTATTGGTGTTACAATAAGAAAGCTTCATGTTAGAATTATTAAACAGTTACCATAATATATCTATAAATAATAATAAATATCACAAATATTTTACTATGTTGTTTTATCTAAGAATATTTTAAATCTCCTCTAATAGACTGTTGTTGTCAATAAAATAATCATTGTTCTGATTCTTCATTCTACAACATCAAGTCATTCTGTCTTTTGGTGTGACTTTGACAACAACGAAAAGCAATTTCTGTTTTTCTTATGTAGGTTGGTTGTAATTGTCAAAACAACAACCTATGTGTAAGCATAGTTAAGTTAGTAAAACTATGTGTTGTGTAGATCAAGATTAACACAGTCCTGTACCGGATTCTAACTCACAAAATAGGCATGAAAAGCGGACATGCAAAGAGGTTAAAACTTATAAGCTGTAGATACTGCTGCTAGCATATGTTATAACGTGTCAGGGAGTGAGGTACGTGTTGGCGACTGTATAGCCTAGGCCACATTCAGATTCATTCACATTCATTCACATTCAGAGATTTATATTAATTACCTCATTATTTCATCAACCATTGACTTGTCTCCAAGCTCATTCAAACAGTGCAAAAGGTTGATGGTCCGTTCTGATGAGATGTCTTCCTTCCTGATCTTCTCTTTGATGTATTCAACTGTTTTGTTGATGCTCTCTTCTCTGACACATAAATGTGGCAGCAACATATGCAGTGAGGAGTGGATTCCAGGTTTCAACATTGGAGCCAGGCCAAAGAGGAAGCGCACAAAAAGATCAAATTTTCCATTCTCGCTGTCCAGGGCCTTTTCAACAGCAAATTTGAAAAGGTCAAATGCAGAGTGTCTGAGTCGCCAGCTGATCTTCTCCTTCAATGTCTTGACTAGAGGGTTACTGGTCCTTTGAGCCATTTCATTAAGAACATAGAGAGCTGCCAAGAATTCCTGTATACTTAGGTGCACAAAGCTGAACATGTTCTCTCCAGCTGCATCACTGTCAACACTGAATATCTGTGTACAAACGCCAGCCTGCGATGCTCCAAAATTTGCATCAATACCACACTTTTGCAGGTCCTCCTCATAGAATATCAGGCTGCCTTGCTCAAGATGTTCGAAAGCCAATTTCCCAAGCAGAACCAGGAACTGTCCTTTTTTTTCAGCACTCATCTTCTCATCGAAGTATTTGTCATTCATTCTTTTTATCTGAGAGACACTATATAAAGTGCATACATTTCTGTCAAAGTTTTGGTTGGTTCATCTTTGCACTCGCCTCTCAGTATTTCATCTTGCACACTCGCTATGATACTGCAGAACACTGGTATGTGACACATGATATGGAGGCTTCTGTTCTTCTTGAGATAATCAATAATTCTCTTGGCATTTTGTGGCTTCTTGATGTTCTTCTGAAAGAACTCAATTTTCTGATCATTATTGAATCCTTGCAACTCTGTCAACAGGTTGAAGCACCCCTCTGGGATCAGACTGGCTGCCGCAGGTCTAGTTGTAACCCAGATTAGAGCAGAGGACAGAAGCGTACCTTTAATGACGCTTGTTACGAGAATGTCCACTGATGATTCTTTGTCAGGTTCAGAGATACACTCATTCCAATCCAGCTTGAGTGTGTTTTCATCAAAACCGTCAAAGATGAAGAGAATTTTGCATTCACAAAATTCAGGAAAATGTTTCAAACCTTTGACGTCAGGGTAGTATGACAGAAGAAGATCAAAGAGGCTGTGCTGTTTTCCTTTCTTCAAGTTCAGCTCTCGAAATAAAAGAACAAAAACAAAATCTATGTCTTGATTGTTTTTTTCCTCAACCCAGTCCATGACAAACGTCTGCACTGCAACAGATTTCCCCACACCAGCAATTCCTAAAGTCAAAACTTTTATGGCAGAGTTGGCTGGGAATATGTCTGCCAGCTTGACTTGTTCATCTTCAGAGCTTGGTCTAGCCCCAAGTTGTCTCATGTCGATTGCTGCCACTTCGTGTTCACTGCTGACTCCTCCTGTGCGGCCCTTTACGATGTAAATATCAGTGCACATATCTTGTATAGTGCACTTTTTAGAATCTTGATGTACAGTAGAAAACTTGCTTTTTAGATGGTTCTGAAGCTTCTGTTTTAGTGATGATTTTGTAACTGCTTGTGCAGCAGCATCTTTGTGAAAACAAAAATAAAATGTAATGAGATGAGGAAATAATTGGAATTGGAGAATTGGTGTAAAAATGTGACATTGTCCTCTCGCAATTATAAGGTTCTATATGAATTTTGAGTAGTTCTGAGTTATTGAACTTAAAAGTTTTAGAATTCCATACAGTTATATTGATAAGTGGAACAAGCCTCTTTAGAAATAATGTCCAAAAAATACATAAAAATTCAAACACCTCATGTCACCTTATGAAGTTGTCACAGAATAAGAATATGTCAATAACTCAATTTTGATAAAAAAGAATTCAGCTAGAACCTTATAATTCTAATAGGATGACCTGGATTGTTATTAACAGATTCATGGTTAACTGGATACAGTGGTCAAACAGCTGACATAGTTTCATTACCTCCTCCTTGCTGTGGCTCAGGTAGTGCTGGGCTCGCTGCTGAATGCTGAAGATCCTCCACCAGAAGAGGATCATAAGACTTCAGAGCCTCATAAAACCTCTCTTGGGCCACGGCTCCTTTCTTCTCCAGCATGGTTATAAGAACATGGTTCTGTTCTTGGGAGATTGATTGGCTCTCCACCTTTTCCCTCTCTAGATGAGAAAGGACACCATAACGTTCCAGCTCAATCAGAAGAGGTGCAAGGTCACCAAGACGCGTCTCCAGCTCCCCCCTGTGTTTCCTGAAGAACTCATGTCCTGGTTTTTTTTTTTTAAATGGTCATAAAAGTAATTTGTTTAGTGCCTCTCCATGTATGACAGCCTAAATGACTGGTAAGTCTACTCTGTAAAAGACCACAGACATTGGAGATAGAATAGGATAAAAGCATACCTTGCTCTTTCAATGCCAAACTGGCCATGGCTGTGGTAGTTTGGGGCTGTGAACATCATTTCAGAAACACATAGAAACACAAACAGGTTAGTCTGAAGGATGGAACTGTATATGAATTTGGAACAGCACTCCAATGTGTGTGTGTGTGTATGTGTGTGTGTATTAATGTGTGCACACTACCCCTGGATGGGTAAAATGCAGAGAACAATATTTCTCAAAGGGAACTCCATTCCCTTTTAAAGAACATGCCCCAGAGTTAACTTGCGATGAAACTTGCAATTAAGTTAGTTAGCAAGTTAGCTCTGGGGTAGCAAAAATCAAAGTGCCACCTTCACATACTGGAGATCACAGTGTCCACTCCAAGGCAGAGGACAAAAGTGTGTTTGGGAAAACGTATGCATTTCCGATTTTGTCATCCCAGCGAGAATTTAACAAGTGTGATCTCAAAGCTTTTTTGTAGGCAAACTTTAGAGGTCTATTTTACAATGGCATCAACCAGCTACAAATAAAGTGCAACGGGTTTGTAAGTTTGGCCAACAAAACTACGGTGTACTTACTTGCCATGTATTGTTTACTTAGCCTACCTTATGACCCTCTACCCTTACAGAACCTACAGTAAATGTTTGCGGCAGATTTTCAGCAAACCTGTGGATTATTTGTGGGAAACAAATGAGTTCACAAGAAAATATTGCCAGAAGTAATTGTTTAAAATAAAATAAGAAGTTTGCCACTAGTGGCAAATGTGTTTGTCAGTGATTTGCCACCGCACTTAGCCAATAATGGCAAACTTTTAGTGAACCTTCAAATATCGCGGGAGTCTGCGCCTGCATCCAGTTCTTGCAATTGTCTATTGGTCCGTTCATGCCACCTAGGAATGACAAGGACCGCCCCCGATGAGCCCCTAACTGGGCAACTCGTGTAGCAAAATATAGACTCAGGATACAACAGACCCTCTTGGAACAGCTGTGGCTGCAGGCTTGGAAAATTAGTTAGAAATTAAAAAAATTGGCAGAAAAACGACAAGTGCTTCCTTATGTCGGAATGTACAGAAATGGACAAAAAATCAAAAGGATACCTTCTTGTATGTGATTTCTGCTACAGTGGTACTGAAAACGTGTTGATAACCTAGTTGTTGATTTTTTGCTGTAGTGTAAAGCATGTCACACAGAAGCCTAGCCTACAGAAAACACTTAATTGATGTGATATAATGATGACTTGTTAAATGTATGCCTATGGTTTATTAAACATCATAGTTATTTATTTTGTTAGTCTTCATGTTCATTTTAATGAATAGGAGGGACATTTAAACCATAGCCAATGCAAACAAAATTCCGCGATATCTGCCGAGTCATGTCAGCTGGTTTGTCCAGGGTCGTCTTTTCGAGCTCCTCCCAGCTGACTCTGGCAGATCACGTGGACAGTCAGTCATGGACAGTCAGGTGATTATTTAATAAATAAATGTGAATTATGAATAATAATAAAAACGTTCTACCTAATGCAACTATTAATGCAACTTGTTTTCTTGTAAAAGAAAACAAGTTTTCCCTGCTGTATTCTTCATAAACAGTAAATGATGTACCTAATTCCGGATTCTCATTTCCGGTATGACGCATTTTGACACATTTGATGTCACTTCTTGGACTCATCTGTCTAGTCTCTAAATGACTTATCTGTGCGTTCATGGGCATCGGAAAAACCTTTTTCCCAGGTTCCCAGAAAGTCATCATTCCGCATCATTCACGTCACTTCATGTCTCAGCTTTACTCCGGAGCCACACCCAGCACACGTTTGGCAAATGAGGGGCTGGCTGCCACATTCAGATGGTAGAATCTGGAGAATGTGGAGCGTGAAGAGAGCCTCCCCGCCATAGGGCCCAGGAAGCAGCCATGCCACATGTCAAATGCGCCCGATCCCTGGAGGGGCAGGTGAGGTCCGAAAGAGTGTAGGCCTCCTGGATCCACAACCAAATGGGACAGCTGGGATTTCAACAGAGGCTATCCCAAGCACCCAGGGTCAAAGCATACAAAGAGCTGACCTGACCACCATAGAGGCTGAGTACGCCGCATGTACTCAGACAGAGCCCAGACTGGGCAAATTGCCAGCTGATCTGCCGCCGAGGCCGGGAGAGATCGTAGCTTCACTGACTGTGACAGATGGAAGTCAGTCAGGACCTTGGGTAGAAAGGCTGGGTTGAGGGGAAGAGCCACTGCTGACCCATCAAAAGAAAAGGTGCAGCAGTTGCTAGGTAGGGGAATGAGCGACGCCACTGGGCGCTCATTCAGGTCAGCGTGAATAGCGACGAGGCTTAAGCCACCTGTGTGCTACAAGCTGGCTAGCGCAGTACACGGGCTGTTCCTGAGTGTGACAGCGGGCAGCAGCACAGGCAATACACTGCAGGAACGAGGCGTCTAACGACGCAGCGGCAGCAGCACTTGTTCAGGACTTGAAAAAGATTGGGACTTGGACTTGGACTCGACTTGGTTTTGATGTGACTTGGACTTGGACTCGACTTGCCCTTCTCTGTCTTTACTTGGGACTCGAGGTAGACTTGACTGCTAAGACTTGGGACTTGTGACTTGCCAAACAGTGACTTGGTCCCACCTCTGGTAAAAAACAATGTATAGTATTTGGCCCCTGTGATACCAAATAGTACACCGTATGAAAGTTCAGTGTGATCAGAATTAAGAATAATTCAAGAATTTACATTTAGTCATTTAGCTGATGCTGATCTGTCAGCAACTGACAGAGCTTTCAATTAACCACATTATAATCAATAGGCCAAAATCATAATTCTGTATTTGTGCCTAGGTTCCTAATTCAAGTCCAGTGCAGAACTGAATAAGAAAATCATAAGGCTATGTATCTTGAAGTTCCAGTATGTGAGAAACTTGATGTACCTAAATATCTCCAACCTCAAGTGTGCAGCTAAAAAGGAAATAGAATTGTTATTTAGACAAGGTGAACTTCTCCCCACTGTGGAATGCAGATAGGGATGCTATAAGGAAGGGAATTCAAACACACTCAACACCTTACCATCTATTGATGTCATTGTGGTTCATTGAGATATGTCATTTTTTCCCTGTTAAGGATTAGCATAGAGGCAATAGGACTGGTTTCCTGCAATAGTATACCATATGTAAGTTAATGTAGTGTGATCAGAATTTGTGTAGTCAGAATTAAGAATCATTCAAGAATTTACATTTACATTTAGTCATTTAGCTCAGTGGTTCTTAAACTGGGGGTCGCTAAAAATATGTGAGGGGTCGCAAAATGGTTTTTAGACCAACATGTTAAAACTGGGATATTCAGTAGCCCTAGATGTCGGCCTAGGCAATCCAATTCACAGTGTTTCCATAATGTTCCTTCGAAAGTAGATGTTTACACAAACTTAAACCTCTACCTCTTGCAATGATGAGCTGGAAGATGCTGTAGATAAGCTTACCAATGACAGAAGACCATGCAGCCTTTTTTCACCACAGGAGCGCCATTTATTCACTGGATGAGTGCTTGTTATCCTTTGGAAAAGTAGATGTACCGCAGAGCGGTACAAAATATGACCGCCGCCCAGTCGGGCACATTTTTTCCACAAAAATAAGTCACGCTTGTCAAATTGTGTTCATTTCCTACTTTGTTCCTTTTTTGTGTGTTCGTAATTGAGTGTGTGGTTGTTTTTGTGTATATGTGTATTGTGTGTTTTTTTGTGTGTGTGTGTGTGTGTGTGTGTGTGTGTGTGTGTGTGTGCGTGCATGTGTGTTTGTGCATGTAGGTGTGTTTGTATGTGTGGGTGTATGTGTGTGAGGGTGTGTGTGTGTATGTGTGTTTATGTGTTTGTGTTCGTGTGCGTGTTTGTGCGTGTCGTGTGTGTGCATGTATGTGTCAAGTCAAGTCAAGACAGTTTTATTTTTAAAGCGCATTTACCACCAACACCACTTCCAGCAGGAACCTACTCTTCCAAGGAGGTGTCTTATCCAAGTAGTAACTAAGCCTGCTTAGCTTCAGTAATTAAGCAAAGTCAGGGTATCTGCTGGTCTGGCTGCTGTCTAAAAACAAAAGGTGAAAGGTATATATGATTCTAACTGTCTCACTGAATTGCATTATGCACACTCAATTCTCATGTACCAAAAGATGATTAGTTCATAGATTTCACATGTAAAATACATTTTATACAACCCCACCCCCATTTTGCTTGTTCATAATTCTGCGACATTCTTGAATTGTGTGTGTGTGTGTGTGTGTGTGTGTGTGTGTGTGTGTGTGTGTGTGTGTGTGCGTGCATGCATGTGCTTGTGGGTGTGCCTGTGTGTGTGCATGTGCATGTGCATGCATGCGCACATATGTCTACTGTGTGTGTATGTGTCATACGTATGATTACTGTGAATGTATTTGTGTGTGTGAATATCTGTTTATGGAATGGGTTAACATGACCCCTGAAGGCAAACATAGGCAAAAAAATTGGTCATCCTAGGCCCTACGGTTCTCAAGATATTCACAGAAAACTCTGTTGGTGTACGGTCACTAAATGTACACATAAATTAATGTATTGTATGGCCCCCAATGAACGAAAGTCCACAAAACTTGGCATGTGCACAGAGAATCACAGGCTCAGTCCCTACCTCAGTCATTGCAAGCGCCTCTAGATTGATTAATCACCACTATGTGGATACTGTTTTTAGAATTGATTTAGATTAAGTGTTAGTTAGCATAATTTGTATTTTAGTATATTTAGTATATTCTTTATCTTCTACTGTCCTTATTGCTTAGTTGTGTTGTTATATTATATACTTTTAATTACTTTTTCTGCTGTTAGTGAATGTGTGTGTGTTGTCTGTATGCTACTGAGACCTTGAATTTCCCCTGGGGATCTGTGTGTGTTTTACTGTTTATCTGTGCTTGAGGTTCCTAATTCAAGTCCAGTGCGGAACTGAATAAATTAATCATCAGGCTATGTATCTTGAAGTTCCAGTATGTGCCAAAATATTTTCAACCTCAAGTATGTAACTAATAAGGAAATAGAATAGTTAATTAGACAAGGAATGCAGAAAGACATGTTACAAGGAAGGAAATTCAAACACACTCAACACCTTGCCATCATTTTTGGAAGGGAGCTTGGTGATGGATGAGCTGGACAACCCAGAACATACACATAGGACAACCAGACCTGTCTCCTTTTTGGACTGTGATACACCTGGACTCTCCCAATTGCATGAAGACTTTCTGCTTTGTTCACTGCATAACTCTGGTAGAGGTAATGTGGCACCCAAATTTCAAAGTGTGGGGGGGGGGGGGGGGGGAGTTGCTGCTCCAGATTGTGTGCTTTTTCAAACATTGCACTTGCTGTTATGCACTATTGACCCGAATATAAGATGGCCTCCCCTATTCAGGACTCATTTTTGAGAAAAAAAATTGTAGACCAAGTTTTGATTTATATAGAAAAAATGCTACTGAATATATTTACATATATATATACCGTATTTTCCGGACTATAAGTCGCACCAGAGTATAAGTCGCACCAGTCAAAAAATTTGTCATGAAGAGGAAAAAAAACATATATATAAATACATATATATTGCACCTGAGTCGCAGGACCAGCCAAACTATGAAAAAAAGTGCGACTGATAGTCCGGAAAGTACGGTATACATATTGGCTGTTGGTTTTAACACCTTTTAAATTAAACAATGAGATCAATTTCATTTGTATTTTGGATGAATGTGTCCAATTTAAATTAAGTACAACAAGTACAACCTAGAACATACACATAGGTTGTTGTGTAGTGGAGTCAGTAGTGGAGTAAAAGTCACAAGTTACCAAAAATATTAATAGTCAAGTTAAGTACAGATACTCAAAAATCATACTTAAGTACAGTAATCAAGTAAATGCACTTAGTTACTGTCCACCCCTGCATAACACAGGTATGGCGCTAGAGAGTGCCATACAGAGTCACTGAGCACACGGTTTATTGTCTTTTGCTAAAATAAAGCCAAATGTTGCAGTCTAACAGAGAGAGAGGGCGATGCATGTGTAGTAGAATACACCAGCGCAAAAAAACAATGATGCCCTTTGTCTAAATTTCCTGTGACTGACTAGTGTTGATATGTGCTTTGTATAACCTAATATTGATTTGATATTTGCAATAGGCCTGTGCTACAATTGGATTAGGATACAGAGGTGTGTCTGTGAGCCTATTCAAAAGCAATTTACACCCATTTTGTTTAGGTGAATAAAAATCCTGTCACCCAGCCTATGCAACTCAATTGTAACAACAGAACATAGCCTGTCTAGTGTCTACAGAAAGTCCCATCCTAGGAAACTCCTAACAACAGAACGTAGCCTGTCTAGTGTCTACAGAAAGTCACATCCTAGGAAACTCCTAACAACAGAACGTAGCCTAGTGTCTACAGAAAGTCCCATCCCAGGAAACTCCTAACAACAGAACATAGCCTGTCTAGTGTTTACAGAAAGCCATATACGAGGGGAAGTTACTCACAGCAGTTCAGTTTTTCATTGTAGCTTTGTCTTTCCACCAAGATGGACTACAGGCTCGAGTTGATATGTTAATCCTTTCGTTTTCACCTGTGCACAGGTGTTCTTAACACAAATATAAATATAAATAAACAGAAATACAACAAGCCCTCAGGAGGTAGGCTAGACCAGAAAATCCAGTTTTGTCACTGATGTAGCCAACTGTACATCATTTTTGTGTTGGCATAGATGCAGCACAGACAGATTGCTAGACATATGGCTACTCCAAGAAAATCTGATATGATTTTACTTTATCACTCTTTTTCTTTCTTGCTAAAGAGAGGTCAGCTCAGATTGATGTGTATTGACATGGCATGTCCTTCACTATGAAAAAGCAAAAACAGCACTCCTTCCATCTAGTGGTAAAAAGATGGTAGCCTACAACTATTGTGGTGCTTACTGCAGGCCTGTGTCTCACTGCATAATGTGATACATGTTCAGCCACCCTTGGTGACTTTGTTTTAATGGCCACTCCTATGTGGGAATATTTTCCCCTAACCAGTCACCACTACCATATTGCACATCAAAACTACCACATTAGGCCCCGGCCGTGGCGTGATTGGCTAGGGCACCTGCACTGTGCGCCGGCGACCTGGGTTTGATTCCCACCCCATGGTGAAAATAATGTCCATGTTTGATCATGCACGTTTTAACTTATCCTCCCTTTTTTCAGTGTGAATTGCTGTCCACCTGAACCTAAGGTGCTTATGTCCACATGACCATATAGCACACCCCCCTCCCCCATGCCAGTCTATTGATGTTAGAGCCACTTCGGTAATCATAAGACACAAGCACATTTGGGATAGGTTAGTTATATCTGTTATGAAATCACTGTTGACTCTATTTAATTGTTTAACTTGTTAGTACATTTATTTAAATAATTTGTGCTTTTTGTTTAAAACCCATTCGCGCTGGATGCTGCATGACGCAACATTGACCCTCCCGCTGGATGCTGCGTAGCGCAACATTGACCCTCCCGCGGGATGCTGCGTAGCGCAGCATGCTTTTTATTTCATGTTTCTAGGTGCTACAAAGGCTTAGATATTAAATTTTGGTAGACGTTGACAATTTTTAGTATGTTTTCAGAAAACCCTCAGGAAATAAGGTTATTTAGTCTAGAATGCCATAGGATTCTATAGGCGTTTTTAGCAGGCATTTTAGGAGTAAATGGGTTAAGTCTGGATTTTGAAGGTTACTGGCAGGCGTTTCAGTTGTGCGCATGCTCAATCACACACACACATACGCCTGATGCGCACACACACACACACACACACACACACACACACACACACACACACACACACACACACACACACACACACACACACACACACACACACACACACAGTGGTTGCCGCTCTCTTTCTGCATCCTGCCTCCATTTTATAGGTCAACATGAAACACATGTGCACAGTGCATATCTACAGCATATTTAGCCTACACAACCTGCTCTTCACATGCATTAAAGGACAATTCCAGTGCAAAATGTACCTAGGGGGTTTTGGGGTTTACATTTGAACTTCAACCTAAAATGTTTGTGTGTAGCTGTATGTTTTCTGGAGATAAAAATATGAACATCCAGTGAGAGTGGGCAGGTTTGTTAATGCACCGTTATTTAATATTAGTAATAAGAAATAATGGAGTTTGTTGCTGCAGAGAGTTTTCCACATTCTGATATGCTTGTGAGTGAGAGAGAGGGAGGGGAAGTCATTTTATTAATAGCAATAAATTAAATATGTAATTGGTTCAAATTGTATATTTACTTTGTCAAATGTCATTATAAGAAATTCAACAAACAACATCTGATATTTGACACGTTTGGCCTAGCAGGATACTTGTCTACACAAAGTGCTCACCATATATGTATACTGTATGATCAAATATTAAAAGGATAAAAGAATAAAGCATAAAAATGGAGCAACAGAGAGAGAGAGAAATGTGTGATGAAAGAGAAAAGCCATCTACTCCCACTCCATGTTCATCTCCAGAACATGTACAGCTACATACAACATCCAGGTTCAAGTTCAGATGTCACTGTGAGAAATTCAACACACAGCATTCATTTTCTATCTGATATCGGACATGTTGGGTCTAGTTGGATACTTGTCTAATCAGCATGCTAAACAGACTGTTGAACTGACAGTAGACACTGGAGCTTCAGTGTCTGTGTTACCAAAAGGCAGATTGGAGGAAAACTTCAAGGGAGTGCCGTTACAGCCACCTGCAGCTTACCTGGTTACATACTCACAAACTCCAATCAAAGTGCTGGATTGCATGCCTGCTACAGTAGTGAGAAACCATGATGCATGTAAAGTGAACTTGTATGTGACAGAGAATGGAGCGCTATTGATGGGGATGGATCTGATTGCTGTTCTTAAGCTGCACATTGAAGGAGGAACAGTTCTGTCTACCTTACCTGCCTACAACTGACCTGCCTCCTGCCCAGTCATGCAGCTCTCCACGGCCAGTGAGGATTCTCCAGCTCTCCGTGGGTTGTGCTAAAGGATTCATGCACAAGGTCAAAGTCTCTGAGTCTGCCTCACCTGTACATCAGAAAGCTCCAACGTCTGCCCTTCGCTGTAAGATCTGCTGTGTCTGACCTGACGAACTGAACAGCTTTCTTCTCGGGTGATTGAGCGTATTGACGCATCACCCTGGGTTTCACCCATTGTTGTGACACCAAAGAGAACAGGTGGCATAAGAATGTGTGTGGATCTTAGAGAACCATATAAAGCCATAGTGGTGGACAGCCACCCCCTACCACATATGGAAGAACTGCTTGCTACTGTAGCTGGATCTACAATCTTCTCTACAATTGACCTTGAGAGTGCTTACCATCAACCTCCACTTCACCCAGATAGCAGGGATTTGACAGCGTTCATAACTCATGAAGGTCTTTTCCGATTCTGCCGTGTTCCCTATGGGTTAGCGTCCACTCCCACTGCGTTTCAGAAGATGATGTCTGTAGTCCTGGAAAGGGTGTCAAATGTCCAAAATGATTTGGATGACATAATATGCTTCGGACGTACACAAGCTCAACATGATGCTGCACTAGATGCAGTGCTGCAGCGCCTTCGGAATGCAGGTCTGCGCTTAAATGAGAAAAAGTGCCAGTTCAGACAGCCCAGCCTGCGCTTTCTTGGACACTTAGTGACCGCACAGGGAATTGAGCCAGATGCAGAACATGTCCAAGCACAAGCACCTCCACCAAAGGATGCAGCCAGCTTGCATTCATTTCTTGGGATGCTTTTATGGTACAACAAATTCATACCCGATTATGCAACCGTGGTTGAGCCACTACGTGCTTGCCTTGGCAGTGACTCAGAGTTGAAGTGGGCTGATTTCCACTGACGCCTCTGACTATGGCATAGGCGCCGTCTTCACACAGATGCACCCTAAACACACTGAACGCACAGTTGCATTTGCAGCACAAACTCTTACACAGTGTGTCTTGAGCTTCAGCCATACTTCAAAATGCACAATGAACTGAGTGTACATGGAAATGTAGTGCTCTGTGTGTCACGCTTAGTGGTGCCTAGAGGAAAACGCTAGTTGTGCTGGCGCATGACAACCACCAGGGCATAGTAAGAACAAAACAACGTCTGTGTGAGCTGTATTGGTTTCCTGGAGTGGATGCACTAGCCCAGTCTTACATCTCAGCCTGCACACTCTGCCAAAGCGTAGATCGCACAGCAAAGACCTTCGCTGCACCACTACAGCCAATCCCTCTTCCTGCAGCCCGTTGACAAAGTTAGGCCTTGACATAGTAGGAGCATTTGAGACAGCTGAATGGGACTGTAGGTGTGCCATTGCTATTACTGACTACTATTCAAAATGGCCTGAAGTGGCATTTACATCGTCTATTACCAGTGAGGCTTTAGTTGGCTTTCTCACTACGACCTTTAGTCGTTACGGCAACGGGCAACCCTGAATGTGTAGTGACAGACAAATGGGCCACAACTGACTTCCACTGTGGTTTCTACATTCCTGAAGGAACGCGACATCGCACAGATCAAAGTGTCTGTGTATCACCCTGCATCTAATGGGGCTGTAGAAAGATTCAATCGAGTTCTCAAAAGCTGTGTGCAAGTTGCCATCGTCCAAGCTGCTCCATGGAATCAGACGATGACCGATTTCCTTCAGACTTACCGAGCGACTCCTCATGCCATGACGGGTGTTTCACCTTTTGAACTAATGTTTGGTCGCAAAATGAGAACCAAACTTGCCATTCTGCCATTGCTAACATGTGACAGCCGTGATGCTGAAGTACACCATCGTGTGTCCTCATGCCAGTCTCAGATGAAGGCATATTGTGACAAGAAGAGGGGAGCGCGTACTCCTGCTTTTAAAGTAGGGGACAAAGTAAGAGTGAGGAAACAGACTCATGTTCCCAAAGGACATCCCAGATGCACAGATCCAGTTGGAATTCAAAAGCAGGTGGGTGCCTTCACATACGGCTTGTCTGATGGGAAACTCTGGCATTCCTCTCACCTCACTCACGTACCTGACGCAGCCGTGACATCTGCAGATCAGCGCACTTAAGCACCTGATACAGCGCTGACCCCCGCAGATCAGCCTAGGAATGGAACAGCTGAAGACTGCGCACCTGAGAGAGACAAGAACGACCGAGCGCATCCAGCCAGAGAACGGAGAACCTCCTGACTGGTTGAAAGACCATAACACATAAGATGCAAGAAATGAGAAGGACTGCATCATATCCTTTTCCAAGTTATACTATAGAGCTTAAATGTTTGATGTTCACTTTGTTTACAATAGCCTACATTTAAATAATAGGTCCAGCGATACAGCATTACTAACCATGAGATCTTAGGTTTTGTTAAATGCCTTATCCTTCCAGGCTTTTACAAGAATATGGTATTTTGTACTGTACCTTACATAGGAAGTATTGTTTACATTGTGGGGGGATGTTGTGTCTGCAGTTGGAACCACACCACTAGGTGGCAGTGTAATGTGACATTATGGGGTTCTGATGAGAAGCCTGAAGAGAAGGAAGAAGTGTGAGTTTGGATGTACTAGGTGCTACCATGCTGAATACTATATAATACTATATCTGAATGCTTCCGCTTCGCGTCGGGGCCGTTTTACAACCTCGACCGTGCATTAACTTCTGTGAACAGACCACCGTGTCGTCCATTATCCCTTACATAACGGTGGATTAACATTCTCAGCTCTGAGAAATGCTGTTCTTCAGATAACATTATTATTATTTTTATTCCATTATTATTATTATTATTATTATTATTATTATTATTACATACAATATTCCAAGTTCAAGTTTAAATGTCATTCTAAGATCATCAACACACAACATTCATTTGTTATCTGGTGTGTTTGCTCTAGTTGGATACGACGTGCTCACCATATGTCATGTAGATGATCAAATATAGAATACAGGATTAAAATGGAGAAACAGAGAGAGGGATAGAGAGGGAGAAAGAAACGTGTGTGTGAGGAAGAAGATGGAGGGATGAAACAGGAGAAATAGCCAGGAAAACAGAAGGAAGGATGATGCTACACAGATGAAGGAATGGAGGAAACAGAAACACACACACACACACACACACACAGAAAGAGAAACTGAGGGAGCAGCAAACCCAGTTACATGGAAGATGGTACACAGAAGAGGAACAAGGAGGGACACACACACACACACACACACACACACACACACACACACACACACACATACACACACACACACACACACACACACAGAGAACATCACACACACACACACACACAAATCAAACATACACACACACGCACACACTCAGAACATCACACACACACTCAGAACATCACACACACACGCACACACACACAGGGTTGCTGGAAAGAGAAAATAAAAACAGAGGGAGCGGCAAACACAGAGGGAACATGCAATAGAGAGCAGACAGGAGAAATAACACACACACACACTCACACACACACACTCACACACATACACACACACACTCACACACTACACACACACACAACACACACACACACACACACAACACACACACACACACACACACACACACACACACACACACAATCTGTATAGTGCTTTACATTGTCAAATTAATCTTAGCATGTCATTAAATACAGTCATAAATGCCCTCCTCTCTTTCCTCCACCTTTGGTGCTTCCCTACCTTCTAGCTGCAGTGTATATCCTTAGTGATAAGTAGATGCAGCAGACAGAGTCTTGAAATATCCACAGAATACTCAAGTTGTTTTATCCAATATAAATTGTGCACATATAGTCAATTTTATACACACCCATTAACCGACAAAATGTGTAATTATTGCATATTTTGTGTAGTCATTCTATATCAGAACTGACTTACAATCGAAATGCCAATAATACAACTTCAGAGTGTTACCTTTCATTTGAGACCATGATTATGCTTCTACACCAAGGGGTTCATATACAGTAAGAATATGGGGGTAACGGGGCGCCGTTGCACAATTCTTTAATCAGCAATCATTCATTATCCAGAAGAGATGCCATGTCTGTTCTGTGTTGCTAGTATGGATCTAAAGCACATTTAGAGAAAGTATTGCATTGCAGAAAGTATTGTATTGCCTAATTGGTGAAGGAAACGGTACAAAAGGTGCTCACTGTAGGTCTATTTCCAGGAGTTGTAGTTGTAGTTCAATGAAATGTGCTTACTGTAGCGTAAGTCTTACATGTCAATGATAGTTACATCTTATGAGGAATGAATACAATTATTTGTTATTCAGTGCATTTATAGTCTTTCATAGTCTTTTTACAGTTTTTTTCTGGGAACAGACAGCAAAAATGCTCATTTTGAGAACTATATTTTGCATTTTGTCCTCCATTGTGTAATGACTCATGGGTGTTTTGAAAATGTGATGTCAGAGTTGACACAAGCATCAAAGCGATCAAGAAAAACTGTAACATTGAGCAGGATCCCATTTAGAGAGTAAAGGCTGCAGGACTGCAGGGACTTCTTGTGCTACAGTATGTTCTGTGGATCTTCCCTTCAACTTTACCCCACTTGCACCAAATAGTCAAATGGCTGAAATTTGGCACATTAAGTCTAAATGGTCCCCAGCACAGCCTGAAGGGTAGATGGTTGTGAGTGGCTCTGCTTTATATGTTGTGCTGTTCAGTAGAAAGTGTGATATGATTATTGTTACTCTGTAGTTTTGTGAGCATGCATGAGGTGTAAAAAATGTTAGAATATTTGAACAATGGGCGTGCTGAATAGACTTGTTTGGGATGAAGATTGTGGTGTGTTGGAAACTGTGGAGTGTGCGTGTGTGCGTGCGTGATGAGAGGGAGACAGACAGAAAACAAATCCCCTCTGAGGAAAATATTAATTCATAAGCCTCAAAAAGAGCCTCTGTATCCTCCTCCTCTGAGAAGAAAGAAGAAGAAGAGGAAAAAGAAGGGAAAGAAGGGAAAACGGAGGATAAACAGACATTTTGACCAATTGAGTATTTAATTTATTATTAACATCAAAAAATCTCTCTGTCACAAGCATATACTGTAAGAATGTGGAAAAGTCTCTGCAGCAATAAACTAAAGTCAAATGACGGTGGATTAACACTCCCAGCCCTGAGAAAACCCGTCCACTCTCACTCTATCTTCATCTGTTTCATCTTCACATAACATACAATATACGAGATTCAAGTTCAAATTGTACAAAATGTTCATATTGTATGAAAAGTCTCTGCAGCAACATACTCCATGATTACTAAAGTGGATTTACACTCCCAGCCCTTAGAAAACCCATCCACTCTCACACCTTCTTTATAATCTCCACATAACATACAGCAACACACAACATTCTGGGTTCAAGTTCAAGTCTCATTGTAAGAAATTCAACACACATTTCCTATCTGATATATGACACGTTTGGTCTGGTTGGATACTTGTCTAAACAACTTGCTGAAAATATGTTATGTCAATTATCAAATATTAAACATTATAAAAAATGAAATGGAGCATTAGAAATAAATGTGTGTGTAAGGGAGATAAATGACACACACACACACACACACACACACTCACTCATACACAGAAAGAGAGAGAGAGAGAGGAAGCAGTTAATACAGAGAGTAGGGACAACAGAAGGTGAGATGATCTTGGACAGAAATACACACACTCAGAACCCCCAACACACACACTCACACATACACACACACACTCAGAACCCCAAAAACACATGCTCACGGAAACAAGCATGCACACGATGAAGGACAGATATGGGCACACACACACACACACAAACAGAGACAGACATACAGCAACATACATCATTCTGGGTTCAGAGAAATGTGTGTGTAAGGGAGAGAAATGTGTGTGTAAGGGAGAGAAATGTGTGTGTAAGGGAGAGAAATGTGTGTGTAAGGGAGAGATGTGTGTGTGTGTAAGGGAGAGAAATGTGTATGTAAGAGAGATCTGTGTGTGTAAGGGAGAGAAATGTGTGTGTAAGGTAGAAATGTGTGTGTGAGGGAGAGGAGGACAAATTAGGGATGAAACAGAAATATAAACAGGAGAATGGATGATGCTAAAGAGAGGAAACACACACATACAGAAAGAGAGAGAGAGAGAGAGAGAGAGAGAGAGAGAGAGAGAGAGAGAGAGAGGAAC